>NC_082695.1:34822939-35189825 GCF_949987515.2 Delphinus delphis
GACAGCAAGGGGTGCGGGGGTGTGGGGTGGGAAGAGCCTAAGGCTTAGAAATGACAGACCTGGATTTAGGGGTCCAGGCTCTGCTACTTCCTGACTATATGCCCTCCTGTAAAATTGGGATAATGCCCTGGGGTTGCTGTAAAGATGGAAGATAATGAACATAAAGGGGCTCATCACGTTACAAGGATGTGCTCTGGGGAGAGATGCTCACCAAGTCAGCCCTGGACACTGTATCAATCCTCCCAAGAACATCAACCTGCCCAATTCCCACCTCACAGGAAGAATTCTAAGTCGCCCACATCCCCATGTCTCCCAAAAGGTGTCCCTAAAACCAGCCATGACCAAGACTGACCCTCTCCATGCTCAGGTGCCGCTGCGGAGACCCCAGACTCGGACATGGATCCCCAGGGACCATCCCAAGTGCTACGTGGTGGGTGTGTGTGGGGGCAGTGTGACAGTGACAGTCTACCAAACGGGCGGAACTGCCAGAGGTTTTTTTTTTTTTTTTTTTACAATGAATCAGAAAAACTCTTCAATGCAATGAAATTTTAAAAGATTTATGCCCTTCCTTAACATGGAAGTGTAAAGTGAAACAATGATCTCAGAGGGAGAAAAAAATCCTTACATCCATCTTAAGAATTAGGAGTAAATGGTAAAGCACGACCCAACTTTATGCTACTTCAGAGTCTACAGCTGCTGCCCTTCCTCCTCAGCGGATAATTATCACCAGATAATTCCCCTTATCTCCTCTTCAGGTCCGATCAGCCACCCTTAGGAATTAGCTGAGGGAAGACAAAGCGGTGTCTGTTGACACAATCCTGTGCTTTGGGGATCCAGACCGCTCCCACATCTAGTGCGCAAGAGACACAGACCGACAGATAGAGCCCTCATTTTAAATTCCTAGTGACAGAAAAGTCTTCATAAGAATTAAGAATTCTCTGCACACAAGAATGGTATCACTACCTCACAAGCATCAGGACATGAGTTTTTTTTTGTTTTTTTTTGTTTTTTTTTGCGGTATGCGGGCCTCTCACCTCTGTGGCCTCTCCCGTTGCGGAGCACAGGCTCCAGACGCGCAGGCTCAGCAGCCATGGCTCACGGGCCCAGCCGCTCCGCGGCATGTGGGATCTTCCCGGACCGGGGCACGAACCCGTGTCCCCTGCATCGGCAGGCGGACTCTCAACCACTGCGCCACCAGGGAAGCCCAGGACACGAGCTTTGAATGGTTTTTCCGGAAGCATACTTTTACCTCCATCCCCCGGTGACAAGTTTCAAGGTGGTGGCTCAGCCGGGGGGCACAGGTGTGGCTTCCCCAATGTCTCAAGCTCCACCACTCCAGCCTCCCTAGTAGTATCCTTTAAACAACCAGCCTAACAACCCAAACAAAGAAAGCAAATCGGCCAGTGATTTCATAACATAAGAAACTGCACAGCACGGTGGACAGTGTGAAAAATGATGTGGTCCACTGTATCCTCACAAATGACCCCCGGGAAAGAGAGTAAAGCACATGGGCGTGAACACACATGCACATGCTTGCACACAGACCAACGATGCTCACTCACTTTTATATGGGAATTGCCTTCCGTGAAAGAAGGTGGAAATGTTCCTAGTAGTTGAGTAGTATGCTAGTGACAGAAGGCACACACTCAAACACACACATATACACACTCTCTCTCTCTCTGTGTCTGTCTGTCTCTCTCTATTGTTACAGGGACAGAGGCCGGTCCACAAAGGCCAGGTTTGGAGGCAGCTCAGCCACTTACCTGTCAGGCGACCACAGGAAAGTCAGGGAACTTCTTGCCTTGTTTATTCATTGGTAAAATGGGGACAGTGGTATTCATCTTGAAGGGATGTTGCAAGAATTAAACTAACATATGGAATGAACAGCCTTAACACAGTGCCTGACACACAGAAGGTTCTTTACGGCTTCAGGAAAGTGATTACTCAAAATGTCCACAAATCACACAGAAACACTCTCTGCTCCCAGTTTCACAGGACGACACCCAAATTCACAGTCTGGAATCTAAGTCTCTCCATATATGCAAACGGAGCATCGTCTAAACCTTCCGGAAGCATACCCGTGCTAGGTCCCCACAGCCCATGGCGGCTGAGCGCCCAACGCCTCGCCGGGCTCAGAAGTTCTCCTCTTGTTGCAGGACTTCCCCATCGAACCCCTCGTTTCCCTGACGATTTCCCCTCAGTCTCAGAGCATATTCAGTCTCTCCCTTTGGCTTTTTCACTTTTGTCCTAAAACATGCCGAGTTTTCTAATTCTTCACCTGCTCAACTTCCTTTTTCCACCAAAACCTTTGCAACACACTTGATCCCTGGTAAAGGGGTTTCCTCACGACCCATGCCCTGAATCTCACCCAAGTTACAAGGCCTATACCCCCCGCTGACCTGAAGTTGCCTCCTTCTGCATAAGCAAATCTTCCTGCTGCCTAAAAGCCCTGGCCTTTCTGGTCCCCTCGGCCTTCCGGGCTTCTCCTCCCGGGGTCTCTAAGATGGATCTCCCTCCTCTGAAGTCTTGGCTTTGCTCTCTCTCCTCTCTTGGCTTCTCTTCCTCCGTTCTCTCCACCGCCCCTAACAATTCAGCTCTGCTCCGACTCTGTGAAGTCCTCACGGGCTCCTACCTGCTTCTCCCAGACACTCGACTGTCACCAGCAGCTAAACTTCACTCCTCATTCAAGCATCTTGCCAGCCTCCACGCCTGCACGTCCCACACCCGGAAAGGATCCCGCAGTAACTCCAGGCTGAGTTTCCCAAGAACCTTCACTTCCACAGGTCTCAGGTTCTAAGGATCAAATAATGAAAACCTGACAACACCTGTGAATTGAGAGGCGTTACTCAGGCTCCTGGACTCATCAGAAACACCTGGGAAATTCCGTGTTAAATGCCCCTTAGAACCAGAGACACAGGCAGTGTGACAGCACTGTGCCCTCTGACAGGTTACACAACTCAATGTGACCAAGAGCAATTCAATTTCGACCTCATGCTCTGCCTACAGCAAGTGGGGAATCTCTTCTAAGTTTCTGCTTGTTTTGTTGGGAAGGGGGGTTGTTTGTTTTTCCTTTCAGTTCTCACCCCAGCCCATGTGCAATGATCCAGGGACCACTACCACCTCATAGGCCTGAAGGCTCATCTACTGCCTTCTGACATAAGGTTTCCTGCAGCACAAGTTCCAGTCTGTCCCTCTGCTTTGCCCAAGACAGATCCGCCTACTGGCTATTCTTTGCTGTAAAGACAACTGTGCTCTGAGACAATCAGTTTATTCTTAGGGGAAAACAATTAATTTCAACCATCACATGCGTTCCCCAACAGCCACTGATTCACATCAGCTCATCCTCTGATATCTGGCTTACACAAAAACACAAAGACTTGCCAGATGACAACTGAATGAACGTGATGTATGTAACAAAATCTGTACTCTGTTGCTTCACTTCCTCTTTTTTTTTTTTTTTTAAGACAGTGAAACCTTTATAAGGAAGAAGATTAATTCTTCCCTTGGTCTTTAAGGACCATTCTCTCCTGACAACCACTTAGCTGAATCCCCCAAATCTAACTTGAAAAAACAACAATCGCACACTGTCAAGCAAGTTGTTCCTGGGGACTTTAGAAATCTACAACACCTACAACCGAAGAGGTCAGTTTTATGGGGACATTTGGACAAAACTCGCCTGTTCACTGGCTAGAGCAAACCTCTAGAGCAAACCTCTCAGCTAATCCTACATGTAAGTTTTCAGCAGTATACATTTTGGAATCTTCTCTGTGCCCCAGAACACACAATATGGATCTAATTAGGCCCAGCTGCTTTACGTTAGTAATAAAATTGAAAGAAAAAGAGAGAGAGAAGTGGAGGTCGGTGGCTTTGTTCGTCCCCTCCTATGCCCGGCGATGGCCAGGCCGGTGCATCCCCAACGCTGACTCCAGGCAAAACACGCTCCTTAAAAACCCCAGCGAGCCTGGTACCCTGCTCAGCGCTGAAACTTTTCAGCTGCTGAGTTTTCACTCGCTGGAAGAGATTTACTGAGCGGCTGGAGCCCAGCGCTCTGACCCCACCCCCGCGGCCCCGGCGCGCCCCGCCCGCCCCTCGGCTCCCGGGACTTACACGAGCGCGGACGGACAGGGCATCTGGTTCCAGGCACAGTTGTACTGAGCCTGAATAAAACTCTCACTTCCTTCCAGCACCGAGCAGCTCACGTTCTTGTTCACGATGTAGGCGCACCAGTTCCTGGGGTGGAGAGAGAGGGAGAAGGGCACGGTATAAACCGGGAGAACAATGAGGCTGGGGGAGACGGGACGAGCCGACCCGGCGGCTGACCGCGCGGGGCTCGGGGAGCTCGTCGTCCTCGCGGAGGCGGGAGCACGACCAGCAGATATTCGGACGGTGCGCGGGTGCGCCTTTGGAGAGAGTGCACCTTTATCCCACAAAAGACAGACGGGAAGAGCCCCCACGGCCCCAGGGGCCCCAGTAATTCCCGGGGGGAGTTTCCTGATCGCCCTGCTCTGCGGGACACTCCTTGCGCCCCACGGCCCCGGAGGCAGCACTGCTGGAGGCGAGGGCGAGGTTGCCCGGGACGCCCCGCGCCGGCCACGGAGCGCGCGGCCACCGCGGAAGAGGCGCCGCCCCGGCAGCCCGAGGGGGAACCCCGGCTGCGGCTCCTCGCCTCGGCAGGGCAGCTTCGGGGCCGGCGGCCGGTCGGGGAAGGGCAGGCGGGGGCCCACGGCTGTAGGCCGTCCTGGGGCAAGGAGAGGCCGCGCACTTACTTGTTCCTGGCGCTGGGCCGCGCGGGGTGCCTGGGCTGAGGGTCGGCGTGGCACAGCCCTGCGCCGCCCAGGGCCAGCAGCGCCAGAGCCCAGAGCCAGGGCGCGCGGGGCCGGGGCCGTGTCCGCTGCCACATTCTGTGCGCGGCGGGCGCGACCAGCCGGCCGGATCCGGAGCGCGGGTCGGGCGAGCGCCGGGAGGTTGCAGGCTGCCCGGGCGCGGCCGAAGGCAGGAGGCTCGGGCGCTGCGCGGCGCCCCCACCCGCGCTCCGCGGCCGCCCCCTGCGGCTTCTCGCTCCCACTTCTCCTTTTCCGCCCCGTGCTCCCGCGCTTCTCCCCCTCAGTGACGCACAGGTCCCCCCGGGTGCCGCCCTCTTTATTTCACTTCCCTCTCCGGAACGTGACTCTCGCTCCACCACGTCTGTCTCCAGTCCTCTTGCTTCTCGGCAGGGGGTTGTGGGGCGTGAAAGGGCTGTAGGGTTTGGGAGAAGGGTCTCTGTTACAGAATTTCCAATTACTCATTCCTTTGGTCTCATCCCAGGAGCGGGGCAACTCCGCCTCCCACCTTCCAGCAGGCGCGCCCGGCCCCTCGGGAAGGGCCGCCGTCAGCGAGTCTGGCGGTCCACACGTCGGGCCTGGGTGCCGGCTTCCCAGGGCGAAGGAGGAACATCTTTATCAGTCCTTTATCGGATTCCGATTTCCTCCTCTGGCAAGACGCGGCCATTCCTCCGCATTTGAACTTGAGAGTTTAGGGGAAATGAACGCGGGTCCCCTTCTCTTTCTTTCCCTTACGCATCCATTAAATAGTTTCTAAGTCAACGTGCGGGGCAGCAGGGGACACTGGAAGCGACAGCCCCACAACTTCCCAGCAGATTCTGAAGCACAGCATCCGGCTCTAGTATACAGATCATCTCTCGCAGCCTCTGCTTCTGATGTCCTATTCTGAACTTTCTTTTTCTATCAATATTAAAGACATTTACCCCACAACAATCGCCTTTGCTTCTAGACAGTTCAGACACTGCTAGACATTTGTCGTTTCACTTGCTTGCATATTTTCTGCCTATTTTTTTGGGGCAGTTTTCAATCCTGTTATTTAATATGATTATATAATGAGCCATAATTATAATTTACCATAGATCTTAAATTTTCCTTTAAAAATACTACTTAATGGCTGTATAGTATTTCATTTTATTTCTGCCTGTTTTTGAGTTACACTAATCTCTACCAATTTCTTTTGGGGATGAAGCAACTCTGCAGAAGAATGTTACATAAAATCCCCACTGGAGTGTTGTGTTCTTGGGGTGAGGAGAGAACTATATATTGATATTTGAGTTAACTTACTGCATCTAATGAACCAGAGTGGGGTTATGTGTAGACTGCATAGATTAACTGCAATATCTGTGAGTTGACGGGACACTGTTGGCTGTGAATTGTGATGTGGACCATAATAACACTCTGCTATGTTCCCTACTGTAACTAGATGAAACTAGTGGTCCATTTTACTTGATATGCTTTGATGATGTTGTAGGGCCTTTTGATTTGCAAATAGAAGAAAATTCCCTAAGTAGAAACTTCACAAGAGCGAAGCAGAAAAATATACCATGTAAGGACATAGTCTGTCCATGAACTCTCTAAATGGAAGATCATGCAAATAATGGACTGATGTCATCCCAGCCTTCGAAAGAGCCACCCTGAGGGGGAAGGAACAGAAAGGGATAAAAAGCTGTCTTGCATAACCCTATCTCTATCTTTCTGCGTGGCTTCCCTATCCTTCCCATCCTAACACCATTTTTGTCCATGAAGTGTCTTAGGGAAGAAGCAGAGCACAGAAATGAAGGAGAGGGACAGAAGGGGAAAAATGGAGGAAACACACAAGTTGTGTATGTCTACAGCTGACAGCTAACAAACCACAACTTCTCTTAAATACTGGTAATTCTCAAACTTGAGAGTGGGTCAGACTGATCAAATCACATCTAGTTTTTTCATTGACTCAAAGTTATACCGGGAAGCTGTCTTCCAGTCCAAGAGTTAGGGACCAACTTTTTATTGAGATGACCACGACACCAAATTTAATCAGCTATAAATGGCATTTATCAGTAAATAAATGTTATTCTGAGAATCTGGTATGTGCGAGGCACCTTGCAAAAATAGTAAGTCATGGGTGAGTGAACACGGACGGGGGGCTGTGTTTACAGAGCTCCCAGGCCTTCCTGTGCAACGAACCATGTGATGTTTCTGATGTGCAGTCAGATAAGTTAGACAATATTTGTCCCATGCATCTCTCTAGACACATTTCCACGGGTACCCACTGTGGGGCTGCTCTGGGAAGATGGAAGACTTGAGGCCAAGATCTCAAAAGACCCTTTTCTTTTTTTCTTCTCTAGCCAGAGGAAGGGACCCTTCAGACTCAGGAAACAGAGAGACTTCCAGAAGAAGCAAAGCAGGAGAGGCTTCCTGGGGAGAGGGTGGAAGCACCTCAAGAAACAGTCTAACTGGGCAGATCATCTGGTCCCAGTCATAAGCAACAGAGTGGAAATGATGGGCAGAATGCTGCACGTGTGAATTCTTTGTAAGCCGCCAACTTCCTCAAATAAGCACTTGAAAGCTGTCAGTTTCCTGTAACAATCCAAAGTAATTTCTTTCTCTTTTAAAACAAACATGCCCCATAGTGACTTATATTCTTGATTGTGTCACCAACTTACAGAACCGAACTTGGGTCTGCTCTCCCCATGAGCAGCAAAGCCAATCTACTGATACCGGGTTGTGGTGAAGGAAAGTACAGCATTTATTGCAGGGCACCAAGCAAGGAAAACAGGCAGCTCATGCTCAAAAGACTCGAACTCCCCTTTGGCTTTCAGGGAAGGGTTTTAAAGGCAACATCTGGGGTGAGGGTCGCAGGATGTGTGATCAGCTCGTGGACTTTCTTTTGATTGGCTGGTGGGGAGGTAACAGAGTGATGTGGCAGGACCCTTAAGCATCAGTCCTCTGGTTCCACGTGCTTATGGTCAGCATCCTCCACCGGGGTGGGGGGGGGTGTCTTAGTTCCTGCAGAACAACTCAAAAATATGCGTCAGATTGTTGTGTACATCCCTTGAGGAGGAACTAGGACTCTGTTTTATTGCTCAACTGTTGTTTAAGCTACCGTTACTTTTCTTGCTTGACTGCTTTTCCTTTGTTTCTGCATTCCCTCACTTCTCTAATTAGTAACTGCTTGAGTCTGCTCTTTGGAACGCAGGCAAGGCCTGAGAGACTAAAGCCTTTTTCTCTACAAAGAAGAAACAGGGAACACAGAGGGGCTTTTGTACCCAGAGAGGAATCACAGGGTCCTGCTAGGTTACAATCTCCACTTCTTTTTTTTTTTCTCTTTTTTTTTTTTTTGCGGTACGCAGGCCTCTCACTGTTGTGGCCTCTCCCGTTGTGGAGCACAGGCTCCAGAGCACAGGCTCAGCGGCCATGGCTCACGGGCCCAGCCGCTCCGCGGCATGTGGGATCTTCCCGGACCGGGGCACGAACCCATGTCCCCTGCATCGGCAGGCGGACTCTCAACCACTGTGCCACCAGGGAAGCCCCTTTTTTTCTTTTTTTTTAAAAATAAATTTATTTATTTTATTTATTTATTTTTGGCTGTGTTGGGTCTTCGTTGCTGGGCACGGGCTTTCTCTAGTTGTGGCGAGTGGGGGCTACTCTCCGTTGAGGTGCACGGGCTTCTCATTGCGGTGGCTTCTCTTGTTGCGGAGCACAGGCTCTAGGCACGCAGGCTTCAGTGGTTGTGGCACATGGGCTCAGTAGTTCTGGCTCGCGGGCTCTAGAGCGCAGGCTCAGTAGTTGTGGCGCATGGGCTTAGTTGCTCCGCGGCATGTGGGATCTTCCCGGACCAGGGCTCGAACCTGTGTCCCCTGCATTGGCAGGGGGATTCTTAACCACTGCGCCACAAAGGAAGCCCTCCACTTTTCTTGATATGCCTCAGTCCTGAGGGGAACAGGGGCTGGACAAGAAAGGGAATAAGGTTTTGTTTATTTATTTATTTTTGGCTGCACGCGGGCTTTCTCTAGTTGCGGTGAGCGGGGGCTACTCTTCGTTGCGGTGCGCGGGTTTCTCATTGCAGTGGCTTCTCTTGTTGCGGAGCACGGGCTCTAGGCACGCGGGCTTCAGTAGTTGTGGCACACGGGCTCAGTAGTTGTGGTTTGCAGGCTCTAGAGTGCAGGCTCAGTAGTTGTGGTGCATGGGCTTAGTTGCTCCGTGGCATGTGGGATCCTCCCGGATCAGAGCTCGAACCTGTGTCCCCTGCATTGGCAGGTGGATTCCTAACCACTGCACCACCAGGGAAGTCGCAAGAAAGGGAATAAGATTTCGGATAGAGAGGATAATCATAAACTCAGTAGGGGAATTCGGATTTAGGGGGACTCAGTCCCATTAACTAAAGCAAAAATGCAAAGTAGAACTATTTCATAAAATCCATTCCTTCACTATTGGTCATGATAAAAGAGCTCATCAGGCTCTGTACTTGGGGGGTACTTCTCGTGAAGCAGTGAGCCTGCTGGACCCCTACCACACCCAGACTCCCTTCAGTTGCCTGGAGGAGGAGAGTGGGTGACCATTACAGAGGCAGCAGGCGGGTTCATTGCCTCCACCCCACCACCAGTCATCTGGGCACAAGACATTTGATCAAGATGAACTGATCTGCATCTAGGATGTGGTCAAGAGTCATATGACTTGGCCTGGGTGTCCCAACCTACTCATTCCTCATCTTTTGTTTTCTAGAACTCAAAAAAAGTCTCCCCTGATTTCTAGCTGTAATTTTAGGTGTCTTAACTTCTTTGTGCTGTTTACTAATGATGAAAAACGGAAGTCCTTGAAGATAAGATATCTTGCATAAATTTTGATTGCAAAGCATTTCTAACATAATACACCCTCAGAAAATGTCTTACACATTCTTAAGTTAGTGATCTTTGTTTATTTGTTTTTGTTTTTTTAAGTGCGGTTGGGTAGGGAAGGAGAGACAGAAATGCCTCCAAGGAAAATGAACTGGCTGCACCACGTAGCTTGGTCTCTGCTTTGGAACGCCAAGATTTGGTTGATACAATTTTGTGTAGCTCCATTCGCCATAGGCACAGCATTTGACAAGGCACCTTTGGAAAGAAGTCAGTGAGTCCCCAGACTTCAAAATTTACAAACAAGGGCTACTTTCCCATCTTGTCAAAGGCTTTGCTCAAATAGACCCAAACTGAACAAAGAACAGTCGCTCTCTTCATTTTTTCCTAACTGTATATTTGCAAATATCCCATCAGCTATACAGAGCTAAAGATTCAAAGTCTCTTTATCTTCTGAACCCAAGACTGATCTTATTTATCAATTGATTGATTTAATAGCATTGTGAAAGATGATGGCCATTATGTTAATCATCTTTCATGAGAGATGCCAGGAGCATACCTCCCTTTATGGGTCAGGGGTGTGTGCCTTAATACATGCTAAACTATCATCTGAGACCTTCAAAACTGCGAAAAGTTGAAATTATGCCTGAAATCACACATGAAAAAAAATGTTTAGGAGCTCATGCAATGGACTTAGCATACTGTTCAAAACTGGGTACCCTCACCTCCTGAGCAGAACGACGGGGACAAATCAAAAGCCTCCCAATCCTCCATTTCCTCTTCTGGAAAGGGGATGTCTCATGTAGCTGTTGGGAGGGTGCATTGTGTTACCACAGGTACGCTGTTTAGCACAGTGCCTGGCACAGGGTAAGTGGAGGATAAATTTTCACAACTGTTATTGTTACCACTTTGGTACTGCAAAAAATTTGCAGTCAGGTCCAGGAGCTTTGTCATCTTTTTGTTGTGTCCACTGATGTGGGAAGCTGACCATCTACTGCAGTTCTTCTTTCCAAATAAGAAATATATATCAAGAGAGCACGTGCACAACTCAATCAGAATGACTCTAAGTGTGGTCGTCGGGAACAGAACACTGGGTTCTCGACTTCTAGCTCAGTTTTCTTTCTACTGCTCTCCAAGAGAAAACGTATAGCTCAGCTGATGGTTTAGGAGATTTCATCCTCTACATTGCAAAGGAATTTATTTTAGGACAATTCAATGAAATCTTTGGGAGGATTAATAACTCTACAAAAATAAACTCAGATCATCAGGCAATTCGATAATAAGTTTCTTCTTCTTCCTCAAACAGATGAAACTAGTAACTAATTTCATTTCCTTTAATTTTTTTCAGATGTTGCTTAGATCTAAAAATGCTTCCTATAGCTAACTGTGGGCCATATACTGCATTTGAGAATTCAGTGCTGTCACACTGATGGTGTGGTTTTGAACACATTTTTTTCTTCATAAGAAATATGGCAAAAATAGGCTCTTAGAATTTTGTTTGTTTACAAGAGAATTATAATAGCTTAGGCAATAATGCTTTCATATATATGAGTCACATCAAACTATGTTGTATAGTTCATGATTTATTTATGGAATGAGAGTCAATTGTTCTGGAAACAACAGAGTATTTTAAATAGGCAGAATGTGTTTGATGATTGTAAAATAAATTGTTAAAGTTTAGGACAATCTTGGTCCATACTCATTAGAATAGTATTCATGAGCAAATGAACTCTTTCTAGTATTTCAGGTTGTGCAGTTCTAAACCATGTTTCAAGTATTTAAGTATAGTCAGCTCTCATTATTTGGTGTCGTATGTTCTATTAAGTTGCTGCAAACACTGAATTCATGAATACTGAACAATTGCTTGCAGAGGAAATACAGGAGTAAGAAGCCTCTGGTCAAAATGTTTTTGTCAACCAATCAATACATAACCTTCTTTTCTGTGTGTTTCTATTTAAAGACACCTTGTTTGATATTTATTATTGATTCATTGACAGTGAACTCACAGCCAACCCCACTATAACTTGTGCCTGAACTAAGCTTATCTCAAACACATGTTTTCTCCATAAGGCACATCACAGCCTTCTTGCGCTAAGGAACACAAGACAGCGCTTCAGCACTGCGCTTGGGGGCCATTTTAAACAACGAAATCACCAAAAAAAGCACAAAAATGCAAAAAGCGTAGAATTCAATTTTCCATGAAAAGGACACTTCTTTACAGTATGAGACCTAAAACAAGAAGGCAGAGCACTGCCTTGCTAGACCTCAGCTGGAAATGTGCACAGTTGGGCAAGTCAACATTTTTGCCACTCTGCTCAGGTCCACCGATGGCCACGAAAGTGCTCTAAGTATTGCTTTTGTAGTTAAAAATAAATTCCGTGAAGAGGCAACTTCACAAAATATAGAATCTGTGAATAATAAAGATTGACTGTATTTCAACTTAAGTCTGGGAACAGTAAGAAAATATTACATCTGGGAGGAAAAGGCAAAGTTCTTGGAATTTTGTGGCCATCAATAGATTTGTTTCATCAGTAAGCATATTGAGGAAGTTCTGCGTATGGAACACTGCCAGGCAATATGTGAGCCAGAGAAAAAAAGATTTAGTTCTTTACCATCTTAATTGGCTGGAAAGCAAAACACACATGTATGAAATGACCTAACACATACAAAGTTACATTCAGTAAATAAAATATTGCATAGTAAAAACAGTGTACCTAGGTTATGATAAAGAAACAGAGCCTGAGGCAATCAGAAAAGTTCAGTATTAATTAGGAAAGACCGTGGAGAAGTGTGGGTTTGAGTTGAGTATTTCATTTTTTGTTTTGTTTTGCTTTGCTTTAAATCAGCTATAATATCAAAACCGAATGTGATTTGCAAGAGAGGAAGGAGCAATTAATGTGACCTTGTACACTGTATGTGTTTAGTAAATAAAGACATGGGCCAGCTTGTAGATTAGCTAAGCCAAAGTGTGTGGCCTTAGAAGTAGCCAGGAGGTTGCAGCAACATGAATGGACCTAGAGAGTATCAAACTAAGTGAAGTCAGTCAGACAGAGAAAGACATATATATCACTTATATGTGGAATGTAAAAAAAAAAAATGATACAAATGAATTTACTTGCAAAACAGAAACAGACTCACAGAGATAGAAAACAAACTTATGGTTACCAAAGGGGAAAGGGAGGAGAGGGATAAACTGGGAAATTGGGATTAACAGATACACACTACTATACATAAAATAGATAAACAAGGACCTACTGTAGAGCACAGGGAACCATATTCAATATCTTATAATAACTATAATGGAGAAGAATCTGAAAAAGAATATATATTTTTTATTTATATATATGTATAACTAAATCACTTTGCTGTACACTTGAAGCATTGTAAATCAACTATATTTCAATTTAAACAATTTAATTAAGTTAAAAAAAAAAGTAGCCAGGAGATAGGTGAGGTGGGGAGGCCAGTTGGGATTGAGGGGTAATGAACACGAGGAAAGGGTGAGGATGTGTCACTGTTAAAAAGTACAATATAGGTTGGTAGAAAAAACAAACAAACCTCTAGTTCTTTTTTCCCCTCATCTAAAGAGAGGCAGGGTGACCAGATGTCCCTGATTTGCCCAAGCCAGTCCCAGGGTACTCCTGTTGTGGATCAGTTGACACTGTTAATTATCCTTAGTGTCTCCTTTCATCTTCCAAAGTGCCTGGGTTTGGACAATAAATAATATGGTCACTCTAAGGACCTAAAATGAACTGAAAATCACAACTCTGTTTAACACCAATATAGTGTTTATAAAAACTGAATGAAACATTAGTAAATATCAATGCAAATGACAAAATCAGAAAATAGGAATGAATTGGACTGCTGTAAGTCATAATTTTACTCAGGGCAAGTGCTTCTGTTCTGTTATTGCCTCATGCAGTTTATTTATTTATTTATTTATTGGCTGCGTTGGGTCTTCGTTGCTGTGCCTGGGCTTTCTCTAGTTGTGGCGAGCAGGGGCTACTCTTCATGGCGGTGTGCGGACTTCTCATTGTGGTGTGTTCTCTTTGTTGCGGGGCACAGGCTCAAGGCACGCGGGCTTCAGTAGTTGTGGCTCGCGGGCTCTAGAGAGCAGGCTCTGTAGTTGTGGCGCATGGGCTTAGTTGCTCCGCGGCACGTAGGATCTTCCTGGGCCAGGGCTCAAACCCATGTCCTCTGCATTGGCAGGTGGAATCTTAACCACTGCGCCACCAGGGAAGTCCCTGCCTCATGCATTTTGGTGACGTATTATATTTTAGAAAGTTGATTAGGCACTGGAGACTTGGTTTGTTTAGTTGGTTGTTGATGAAGCTGGTTATTTTTTATTTATTTATTTATTTATATTTTTTTGCGGTACGCAGGCCTCTCACTGTTGTGGCCTCTCCCGTTGCAGAGCACAGGCTCCGGACACGCAGTCTCAGCGGCCATGGCTCACGGGCCCAGCCGCTCCGCGGCACGTGGGATCTTCCCGGACCAGGACACGAACCCGTGTCCCCTGCATCGGCAGGTGGACTCTCAACCACTGTGCCACCAGGGAAGCCCATGAAGCTGGTTATTTGCATGAACTTTCCTTGGCTCTGTCTTCTCAGACGTAATCATTTTAAACGTCATCCCCAAGAGCTATGGAAGAAGAACACAGTGCCGTGGCTACATTCTGCTTAAATGCTCCGGCCCAGCCACAGCTCCTTTAAATAGTGCAGAGCAGGGAAGACCCTACTCAACAGCGGCTCACAATCTAAACCCGCTAACATCTTTGAACACTTCTTGGTTGAAGAGACTAAAACAACATAAATAATCAGCCATGAGCAGATAAAAGTTGCTAATGTCTTTTGACTAACGGTAACTACAATGTGAGACCAGAGTTTCACATTCAGAGAATGTTGAGGGGTCAAGGAAGAAAACTGCCTTCGTTTTTTATTGCATTCTCACATGTTTTTCCCCATCTTTTAAAAATATCAAAACAAACTACGGGACTTCCCTGCTGGTCCAGTGGTTAAGACTCCGCGCTCCCAATACAGGGAGCCTGGGTTTGATCCCTGGTCGGGGAACTAGATCCGGCATGCCGCAAATAAAGATCCCGCACTCTGCAACAAGATCCTGCATGCAGCAACAAAGACCCCGCATGCCGTAACTAAGAGCCGGCGCAGCCAAACAAACAAATAATAACATCTAATTAAAAAAACAAAACTTTATTCTCTGAGTATTCTGAGGTTATGCTTTCCAAAGCGCTGTTGGGGGCAAAGTGGTGTCAGGATTCCTGGGAGAAATAGGAAGGACATTAGAAAACGGGCACCAGAATTCAGTTCCTATGTTTTTCAACCCTGAAAGAATCTTCACGTTCCTGCTGGGGATTCCAATTTCATAAAGGTTTTTAAAAAATAAATATTTGTAGATTGTGGTTTTCTAATGTAAATTTTATCAAAGGATAGCATTCTTGCCAACAAGTGCATAAAATGTGATAAGCTCACTGAATTTTTCACAAAGGGAAGGCAGCCGTGTGAGCAGCACCCAGATCCTGAAGCAAAACATGCCTTCAGGGCCCCTCACAGTCCCTGCAATCATTAACCCTCCCTTCCCCACAGTCACATCAATTCTGACCTCCAACACCATCACTTAAAGATTTGTTGAAGAAAAACTATTGATTTGTCTTATTTTGTCCATAATAACTGGCACAGTGCCTGGCACATAATACTTGTTTAATAACTTGTTTAATACTTGTTGAATGAGTGAAAGAAAGCAAACGGGTGTCTAACTTTTACAAGACAGTGGATCAAATTAACATACATAATATACTAGGGGGAAAGGGGCATTACACTGGGTGAGAACTGGGATCTGGGGATGCTAACTTGGACAAAAGTTGAAAACTCAGACTTCGAACAGAAGAGTACATTTTAGTTTTATCTTTTAACAAATGTAAACAATTTGAATAAATCTAATCCTCTGCAATTTTCCTTGGGCTTTAATCAACTCCGCTCACATCACATCCACTGTAACTGGTGAGGCCAACCTCCAGAGATCTTGTTTCTCTTTCTCATTTGTAAATGGACCCATGCAGCCAAGAAATGACTATTTTCAGCCCTTCTCCACCCCACTCTGAGGCCCAGTCAGTCAGAAAACAAAATAAGAGTCACCCTCTTCCTCAGCCAAAGCATGTGATCTCTGGCCAGAGCCCTTCCCGCCCTAATGAATGAGGTAATGAGGGGCCAAATAAGGTTTCATATGTATGTCGCCTCAGAATTACAGTTTATCTTCACTGTGCTTTTAAAAAGCTGGAATTAAGAACCTAGCGCTGCCAAATCACAGCTTAGAGAGATCTGTCAACTCTAGAGATAACAAATAAAAGGAAAACCCATTTCAAGCTTTGAACTGCTGCTCCTAGATGATTCCCAGGGAAACACAAATAAATTGTCTTCAGAGGACAGATTCATTATGAAAAACCTCATTAAGTTGGGGTTTTAAATATTTCTTTAAGATACTTCCAACCTTTAAAGGAAGCAAGTCTGGAAATGGAAACTATTTTGCTTAGAGGATGAAACCCTCCAATTTACACCACCCCCCCGCCCCCGAAACATGTCATGCTTTATCATAGATGAACCTTCAAAGGCAAGGTGCAGAGATAAAGGCCAGACTGGAGAAACACACAAATCCACCAAATCCATTTAGTCTACATTAAAACTAGCCTTCAAAAACAGGAGTGTTTGATCCAGAAACAAATCTAATTTGCCTGAGGAGGAAGAGCAGGTCTTTTCCCTTTTTTACTTTTTTTCTAGTTATGTTTGATTGGAGGCCCGTAAGCAAGTATAATCTTTGCATAAACTGTTCTCTGTGTGGAATTTTCTGCACGCCTGGAGAACTTCACCTATGAGACCCTGGCAGTCATTCGTTCTCTGAAGCTTTCCAGGTGCCTCCAAGCCCTCTCACATGTTGCAACATATAACTGATAAAGAATTGATAGAGGAATTGATTTAACAAATGAACAAATCAACAAGAAAAAGAATCCAGGGACTTCCCTGGTGGCGCAATGGTTGAGAATCCGCCTGCAACTGCAGGGGACACAGGTTCGAGCCCTGGTCTGGGAAGATCCCACGTGCCGTGAAGCAACTAAGCCCGTGCGCCACAACTACTGAGCCTGCAGTCTAGAGCCCGCGAGCCACAACTACTGAAGCCTGTGCGCCTAAGAGCCCGAGATTTGCAACAAGAGAAGCCACCGCAATGAGAAGCCCATGCACCACAAGGAAAAGTAGCCCCCACTCACGGCATCTAGAGAAAGTCCACGCGCAGCAATGAAGACCCAACAACGAAGACCCAATGCAGCCAAAAATAAATAAATGAATTTTTAAAAATAATAAATAAGTTCCCTCTGAGGAAGTGACATTTAAAAAAAAAAAAGAAAAAGAATCCAATAGAAAAATGGGCAATCTGCCCTTCACAGAAGAGGAAACGCAAACGGCCAATGAAAAATATGTTCAGCCTCATTAATAATCATGGACGTGCAGAGTAATACCTAAGTAATTAATTAATATCTAATGCAAATAGATACCACTATGTACTACCAGATTAAAATTTAAAAGCCTGACAATACCAAGTGCTAGTGTGAATGCGGCGAGAAACTCTCCCTCACTGCTAATGGGAGTGTAAGCTGGTACAACTGCTTTGGAAAACAGTTCTGGCGCTTCCCTTGTAGCGCAGTGGTTAAGAATCCTCCTGCCAATGCAGGGGACATGGGTTCGAGCCCTGGTCTGGGATGATGCCACATGCTGCGGAGCAGCTAAGCCCGTGCACCACAACTGCTGAGCCTGCACTCTACAGCCTGTGAGCCACAACTACTGAAGCCCACATGCCACAGCTACTGAAGCCTGCGCGCCTAGAGGCCGTGCTCCGCAACAAGAAAAGCCACCGCAATGAGAAGCCTGAGCACACAATGAAGAGTAGCCCCCGCTTGCCGCAACTAGAGAAAGTCCATGCGCAGCAACAAAGACCCAATGCAGCCAAAAATCAATCAACCAATCAATTAAAAAAAAAAACAGTTCTGCACTACTTTTTACATTTGAACAGTCACGTACCCTAAAAGCCATCAACTGCACCCCTAGATGCATAACCTAGAGATGGATGAAAAAATTGGGGCTGCCAAGGGGAGAGCCTCAACACTATTCTTTTCATCTCAACAAGCCCAGAGTAAGCAGCAAACCCTATGCCATAGTGATGGTTCTATCTCTGTGCACAATTACTATTGTTCTTTTCAATGAATTAAAACAGTTTCACAGAGTTGTGATTAGAAATAATGGAATATGTTTAGCCCAGTTTCTAGGAATTCGTCTATTTCATCTAGGTTATCCAACTTTTTGGCATACTTTTTGGTTCATAGCAGTCTCTTATAACCCCTTTTATTTCTCTAGAATCATTAGTAAAGTCCTCACTTTCATTTCTGATATTAGTAATTTGTGTCTTTCTGTTTTCTGTAGTCCATCTAGCTAAAGATTGTCAATTTTGAACCAATTTTTGATATTAATTTTCTCTTTTTTTATACTCTATTTTACTTATCTCTACTCTGGTCGTTATCATTTCCTTCCTTCTACTAGCTTTGGGTTTCATTTGTTCTTTTTCTAGATCTTCAAGTTGTAAAGCAAGAGTGTTGATTTCAATCTTCTTATTTTTTAATATGAGCATTTATAGCTATAAATTTCCCCCCTCAGCAGTGCTTTCATTGTGTTCCATGTTTTGGAATATTATGTTTTCATTTTCATTAGTCTCTAAGTATTTTCTGATTTCCCTTGTGATTTTTTCCTTGATTCATTGGTTGTTTAAAAATGTGTTGTTCAATTTACACAAATTTATGAATTTTTAGTCTTCTATTTCATTTATTTTTAAAATTGAAATATAATTCACATACTATACAACTGACCCATTTAAAGTTTACAATGCAGTCGGTTTAGTACATTTACAAACATGTGCAACAATTACCACAGTCATTTTTGGAACCTTTTTTTTTTTGCGGTACGCAGGCCTCTCACTGTTGTAGCCTCTCCCATTGCGGAGCACAGGTTCCGGACGCGCGGGCTCAGGGGCCATGGCTCACGGGCCTAGCCACTCCATGGCATGTGGGATCTTCCCGGACTGGATCACGAACCCGTGTCCCCTGCATCAGCATATGGACTCCCAACCACTGTGCCACCAGGGAAGCCCTGGAACCTTTTTATCATCTCACGTAGAAACCCTATATTCCTTAGCTATCACCTCTGGTAGTAGTTTCCTAGGGAAACTTTGCCATTATAAAGTACCAAAAGCCAGGTGGCTTGAAACAACATAAATTGTCTCGGTTTTGGAGGCTACAAGTCTGAAATAAAGGTTTTGGCAGTGCCATGCTCTAAGAATCTTCTGTTTTAGTCTCCTTAGGCTGCTATAAGAGAATACCACAGACTGGGTGGCTCATAAATGAATTTATTTCTCACAGTTCTGGAAGCTGGGAAGTCCAAGATCAAGGTGTGGGCATATTTGGCATCTGGTGAGAACCTGCTTCTTGGTTCACAGAAGGCCGTCTTTTTGTTATGTCCTCACATGGTAGAAGGGATAAGGGATCACTCTGATGTCCCTTTTATAAAGGCACTAATCCCATTCATGTGGGCTCAACCCTCATGACCTAATCACTGTCCAAAAGTCCCACCTCCAAACACCCTCACGTTTGTGAATAGGTTTCAACATGTGAATTTGAGAAAGACACAAACATTCAGTCTGTAACACCTTCGTCGCCTCTTCTAGCTTCTAGTTCTTTGGTTTGTAGATGCATCATTCTCATCACATGGCCATCTTCTGCCCACATGTCTCCACACGATCTTCTCTCTGTTAGTGTCTGTGTCCAAAGTTTCCCTTTTCATAAGAACATGTTAGTTACATTGGGTTAGAGCCAACCTTAATGATCTCATTTTCACTTGATTACCTCTGTAAAGACCCTATTTCCAAACAAGACCAGATTCTGAGGTACTAGGGTTTGATCTTCAGGATCTTTGGGGGGCATACAATTCAATCCACAAGGTTAACTCTGTATCCTTTGGCTATCAGAACCCTACTCCTAGACACCCCCCACCCCACCACTAAGCAACCACTAATCTTTGTTTCTATAGATTTTCCTAAATTTTCATAGGAGTGGAATCATACAGTATGTGGTCTTTTGTGACTGGCTTCTTTCACTTAATGTTTTTGTAGTTCATCCATGTTGTAACACGTATAGGTACTTTCTTCATTATTATGGCCAAATACTATTTCACTGTGTGGATGTTAAAAATTTTGTTAATTCCTTGATGGACACCTTTTAGTTATTATGAGTAATGCTGTTATAACATTCATGTACAAGTTTCTGTGTGGGCAAATGATTTCATTGCTCTTGGGCATATACCA
Source organism: Delphinus delphis (assembly GCF_949987515.2). Lineage (NCBI taxonomy): Eukaryota > Metazoa > Chordata > Mammalia > Artiodactyla > Delphinidae > Delphinus > Delphinus delphis. The sequence goes on from NC_082695.1 coordinate 34,842,987, forward strand.
GGAATGGAATTACTGGGTCATGTGGTAATACTATGATTAATCATTTGAGAAACCACCTGATTCAGATTGTTCTCCAAAGTGACTGGATCATTTCACATTCCCACCAGCAATGCATGAGGCTTCTAATTTCTATACCTTCTTGACAAAATTTGCTGTTATCTGACTTTTTGATTATAGCCATCCTAGTGGATGTGACTTCTCATAGTGGTTTTGATTTGTGGTTCCCTGATGAATAATGAGGTTGCACATCTTTTCATGTGCTTGTTAGGCATTTGTGTATCTACTTTGGAGAAATGTCTATTCATATCCCTTGCCATTTTTAAATTGGGTCATTTATATTTTTATTATTCAGTTATAAGGGTTCTTTATATATTCTAGGTATGTCCCTTATCAGGCATATGATTTGTAAATATTTTCTCCCATTCTGCTGTGTTGTCATTTCATGTTGATAGTATGCTTTGAAGCAAAATTGTCTAATCTTGATGAAATCCAATTTACCTCATTTCCTTTTGTTGCTCTTGATTTTGGTGTCATATGTAAGAATTCTTTGCCAAATCCAAGGTCATGAAGATTTACCTCTATGTTTTCTTCTAGGAGTTTAAAATTTTTGCTCTTCTATTTAGGTCTTTGATACTTTTTGAGGTAATTTTTGTACATGGTGTGACGTGGGATCCAAGTTTATTTTTGCTTGTGACTGCCCAGTTGTCTCAGCACCATTTGTCAAAAAGACGATTGTTTTCCCTTTGGTTGATTCTTGACACCCTTGCTGAAAATCAATTGACCATAGAAGCATAGATTTATTTCTGAACTCTCTTTGGATAACTGTTGCTTTCTAGTAAATTGTGAAACTGAAAACTACATCTGCCTATTCATTGTTGCACATTTTCTCTTAGCCTCTGCTCATTTTTCTTCATTCTTTTTTCTCTGTTCAACCTGCATAATCTCTATCAATCTATCTTCAAGTTCACTAATTCTTTCTTCTGCCAGTTTAAATCTACTGTTGAGTCACTCTAGTGAATTGCTTATTTCAGTTATTGTACTTTTCAACTCCAGAATTTCCATATAGTTCTTTAACATTTTTCTTTTTATTGATATACTTAATTTGATAAGACATTGTCATTGCACCTTTAATTCCTTAACCAAGTTTTCCTTTAGTTCTGTGAACATATTGATAATGGCTAATTCAAAATATTTTTCTGTTAAATCTGACAACTAGTAGCTCTCACAGGTAGTTTCTGCTGCCTTCATTATTTCCAGTGTAGGAGTCATACTTCCCAATTTCTTTGCATCTCCTAATTTTTTGTTGGAAATGGCACATTTTAGATAACATATTGTAACAACTTTGGGTACTGGTTCACCATCTTCTGGGGCTTATTTCCTTACTTAGTGACTGGCTGGATTATTTTAGTGAAATCTGGGCCCCACCCCATCCCCCAGTGTTAAGTTGGATGCTCCTCTTCAGCGAGGCACAGCTCTAGGTGTGCCCCACAGTCACTCTGGGAGAACAGTGGTGGTGTTAGGGCTCTCTTCTCTTTCCTCAACCCTACAACCAGCTGTCAAACTCCATTAATAGCTGGTTGACTGCTCTATTTTTTATATCAATGCCCGGAACAAAAATTCCTGCACAAACTAATTTAATCAAAGTATGGCTTTTTTGATGGGGATGGAAGTTTCTGAGGTGTTTGATATTTGTTCTAACCCAAGGTGGGCTTCTTCCAGGTGTCTTATTGCTCCATTCTCTCCTGAAAACCAGCCAGCCTATATCTTCATTAGTTCCATGGACCTCTTCCCAATTCCCTATACAACCTCCACTATTTTTGAGAATGCTCTTAGGTTTAGATTTCTCCATGTTGTGAACGAAGCCAGTTCCTTTGCGAAGTGATTAGGAGCTATTTGTTTGACATGTTTATCTCCCCTCCTCCCTCCGAAACAAAATCTCAGAGCCAGGGCTCTGGAGCTGGGAATGATGGCAAATTTCTGAGTAACATCTGTGCCCTAGGAGCTAAACGTGGTAGAGGCGGCAGTAGCCCAAGATCCTCTTGGCTTGCTTCTCCTAGGGTGGAACCACCACCTCACGAGCTAGAGGAAGGGCTATCAAGGCTCCACTATTCTCAGCATGCCAGGTCCAAGGCGGAGCCTCCATCCCACAAGTGGGGCCAGGGAGGAAGGAGACAGCCCACACTTCTTGACCACACTGACCTGGGACTTAGCTTTCAGCAAAATGCAATTGTGGGCATGGTAAGAAACCACTGAAGTCTTGCTCCTCCTGGAAAGAAAGCCCTCTGGCTGGGAGATGGAGGGTCAAGGGAGCACAGGGTTCTTGGCTGTAGCAGTCTGGACTGGGGTCTCCACCTTGCTGAGCTGGGAGGTCGGAGGGGGACAATGAGGTTTGGTTTAAAATGCCACAGATCCTAAACTTTCTTACAGAATTTTCATAGATTTTCTTGAATAGATATTTCATTTACTGTTTGCCCTTAGGACCATTCCAAGAGGTTTTAAATGGCTGCTTTTAATACTTCTCACCAGCTACTGGGGAGCAGGGTCAGCAGAGCTCCTCAGGCTGTCTTAGCAAAAGTTAATCTCCCTCCACATTTTTTTTTTAAACAAACATCATCATGGAATTAATTTTCTTTTTTGACCACAGCGTGCAGCATGCAGGATCTTAGTTACCTGCAGGGATTGAACCTCCGTGCCCCCTGCAGTGGAAGCACCAAGTCCTAACCGCTGACTGCCAGGGAATTCCACTTTTTTAAAATTTAATTAATTTTTGGCTGCGTTGGGTCTTTGTTGCTGCATGCAGGCTTTCTCTAGTTGTGGTGAGTGGGGGCTACTCTTCATTGCGGTGCACGGGCTTCTCATTGTGGTGGCTTCTCTTGTTGCAGAGAATGGATTCCAGGCTCGAGGGCTCAGTACTTGTGACTTGCAGGGTCTAGAGCGCTGGCTCAGTAGCTGTGGTGCATGGGCTCAGTTGCTCCGCAGCAGGTGGGATCTTCCTGGACCAGGGCTCGAACCCGTGTCCCCTGCATTGGCAGGCGGATTCTCAACCACCGGGCGACCAGGGAACCCCCCTCCCCCGCCCCCCACTTAATTCTTAAAGCATAGGTTTGATTAGAACTGCTGGAAAACTTGTAGTTACTTGTATTGATTCAGTATTTCCTTAAAAGCCCAAAGCTTTAGAGGTCTGCTCCCAAATTAGATCTAATTTTATTTCCCATTGCACTCGAGTCAGACTGAGCTCCTTCCAAAGACATGCTCTTTTGTCTCATTGTCTTCCCTTATAGTGTCCTTTCAGCTCCTCCCTCCTTCCCCAAACTGCAGCATACATAAATCCTACATACCCATCAAGGCCCAGTTTCAGTGTCATATGCTCCGTCACCCCTCTGCAATTCACACTTACCTCTAGTCAGATTTAGTGATCATATCTTCTGTCCATGTAATTGCCTAACAAAGGGAAGAAAGTGATATCCATTGGAAACTCACCAAATGCCAGACCCTATACTAATCATTCAACTGTTTCATTTGATTATTAATCAACCTTACAAAATAGGTAGAATTATCCTCATTTTAAAGATGAGAAAAACTGAGATACAGACAGGTTAAATAATTTGTCCTAGTCATAAAGCGGGTAAGTGTTAAAGCCTAGATTAGCATAGGCAGAGCTTACACAATGCTTCTTTAGCTCGGGGATCCAACATGTATGAAAAGAATATATGTAAATGTTTTACTCGGCATATAGAAGCTATTATCTCCTTCCACAGGTCAGATACGCTGGTTTGCAAAAAGCACATATATGTATTTGCTAAATTAATGAATTTATGAATGTTCCAATAAAAACCATTCTGTATTTATTTATTTTTATTTTTTATTTTTTTGCGGTACACGGGCCTCTCACTGCTGTGGCCTCTCCCATCGCGGAGCACAGGCTCCGGACGTGCAGGCTCAGCGGCCATGGCTCACGAGCCCAGCCACTCCGCAGCACGTGGCATCCTCCCGGACTGGAGCACGAACCCGTGTCCCCTGCATCGGCAGGTGGACTCTCAACCACTGCGCCACCAGGGAAGCCCTCATTCTGTATTTCAAACAACTAAGGCCAACTACTTCATAATTTTACATTTTGAAACATCCCAATAATCATATTTATAAATCTTATGAAACTGGCACTCCATTCTAACAATAGGATAATCTATATTCTATTATAAAAACATCAGGCAATCAGCACATGAACATTTAACACAAATGTAGCCAAAGCTCAATATATTATTACTTTTAAACACATATGATTGGTTTTTTAAAATGATTTTTGACTTTTCATTAACATTTGATACAGGGATCACTGTTGAACTGTCAGCAGTCCTTTTTTTCTTTTTCTTTTTTTTTTGGCCACACCCCACAGCTTGCAGAATCTCAGTTCCCCGACCAGGGATTGAACCCAGGCCACAGCTGTGAAAGCCCAGAATCCTAACCACGAGGCCACCAGGGAACTCCCAGCAATTCTTCGTACAAGAGATTCACTCTGCAAAACTACTAAAGAGAAGTATGCAATATGCTTAACAAATCAAGACATAATTCTAGTCTATGAAAACACGGAAGTAAACTTTTTCACTGAACTTGGTAGTCATTTATCAATATATCACAGAACTAGTGAAATCAGAAGAAATACAAAGTAAAAGATTTCTCTTTTAAATACCATCCTATAATTACTAGCCCAACATAACGAATGGTCTTGTATAAAGCATAAAAGTGAATTCCAGGGCTTCCCTGGTGGCACAGTGGTTGAGAGTCCGCCTGCCGATGCAGGGCACACAGGTTCGTGCCCTGGTCTGGGAAGATCCCACGTGCCGTGGAGCGGCTGGTCCCGTGAGCCATGGCCGCGGAGCCTGTGCTCGCAACGGGAGAGGCCACGGCAGTGAGAGGCCGGCGTACCGCAAAAAAAAAAAAAAAAAAAAAAAAATCCAATTATGTTTAATTATACCTAATAAAAAATTCAAATCTTCACCAGTGGACTAATAAATAGGTCAAGGTACGTAAGTTTTTATTTCCACTAAAATGAAAACATAGAAAAATGAAATGCTATGTTCCATTTCCACCAAGAATTTAACAAGAGCTTAAGAATAACTGAGGAGAAACACAAGTGAAAAAGATGTAAACAAATTCTATTAGTAAGATTTAAATATGGTACTACACAAAGATATAAATATTTTCTAGTCCATGTTATTTGTTTTATTGGAGTGTGGTCTAAAGAATCAGAATACTAGGAATTTATATTATCAGACATTATTTTACTTTGAAATTAGGCTTCCTAACATTAAAAAAATATATCTAATGTCTCTTTATTGCTTGTCACTTGGGATAGTGATTCTTTAACACTAATTTGATCTCTCTCCAAAATACTTAAATAGTATCTTCATATACTCAAGTTATTGATGAATTCATAAATGAAATAACTGCTTGCATAAGGTGAGATGTGGAGAAACTTTACCTTATATTTAAAGATAATTAATATTTTAAGGCCAAGTGTCCTACCATGAATTTTAATGCTGCTAACCTATCCCTAAACATATACCTGCTAAAAAGAAGCAACCTCTTTTTGAAGTCAAAGGAGGTACTATGTGTTCAAAAAAAAATGAGAAATATGAAATTAACATGTATAAAAGTAAATTTATAAATATAATTACATAACCATGAAGAGATGATACCATGAAAATGTTTAGCAGGTATAACTGAAAAGACATTATGACAGTAGAAAAATGATAGAAATTAAAATTTGTTTTACTAAAAAGTATTACGTGAAAGTTACATACTAAAAATATTAATCCTACCCATTTCATAATGACTGTAAGTAACCAAGTCATAACCTCAAGAAGTTAAAAGTCTCAGAAGGTGAAACTTACCTTTCTGGCACTAATATTTAACAGTTAATAAGTAGTAGTTTTACTTACAAGGAATCCAATCTTTCTTTTAGTTAATTCTTATTACTGCCATTTTGTTTCTTCAACAAAACAGTTAAATGACTTCCAATTATAAAGAGAGGTTAAATATCATATTTTACCAAGGTAACTTTTATGGAGCTTTAAATTTTGAAAAAGGAAAACACACCTATTCAACAGGGAAGAAACAATCTTCTTTATTAACCTCACTGTATAGTCAGAAAGGATTAAAAAACACACACATTTCCTGGGCCACAAAACTGTACCAAAAGTATTTCCTTATAAAATAACTTCACAATCCAATAGTTCTGGACTGACACAAAGACATATATTGACATACATTAGCATGAATTAAGACACAATTCAAATGTTTTTGCAGCAACTTTCTAGTAGACCCTTATTCCCTTAATGAGGGAGTGTCCAATTTCTTTAATCCCTTAAAAATAGTAATAAAAAATTACAAAATAACGTAAGCATAGAATTAAGGCTGAGACTATATAATCTAGTATTAATAAAGTCAAACAATACTTATAAAATTGCTGCTGCTGCATATTATATATATATACACATATATATACAGGATAAGTCTTTAGAAATTTAAAATGCTACTGCTGTCACAAGTCCACCCATCACTTTAATGTTTTTCCATATATCTTAACATCTGAATTCCCAGATACATGTGCTTGTCTACGTTTATTCTGAATTCTTAAAAGTTTCCTTGCATATTTACAATTAAATACCTAACCTCTAGAATTTTCCTTAAACACAACAGACATAACAGTTATGTTAAATAAATTCACATAAAAGTAATAAAAAGGTTTGCTTTCAAGAAATAGTTGTAGCATATTCATGATAAACATACTGAAAAATAGTACATACACTTTTCTTCAGGATTAATAAATGCTATGTGTCAGTTTTGCAGTCACTACCATAGCTGCATATCTCTGACACACCTGCAAGATAATGACAACCAAAGGGCATGATGACTGGAAGAATTCCAGTAAACCCATATTGTTCGGTGAGATTCACAAAACTGAATGGTTGTTTCCAGTGCCATCTGGCTAGACATGGAAATACATGTCTAGATACTTGTTATCATCCCCAGAAGTATTCGTCTGTAAGTCACCCTCTTGGTCTTCTGAAACAGAGCTGCAGAAGGCAGGGCATTCTTAGTGAGACCAATGGCCCCCTCTTCTGTCACCTCTCACACATCTGTTTTGGTTATAATCCTGATCAAAATGGAAAAAAAAACCAGTAAATTTTATGTACCAAAGTTTTCCTTTCCTGTAACTCCCTCATCAGACCTGGATGGTTAAATATCCAGTGGAACTATGTTCTACTAATTATAATAATTCTTGGTATAAACAGACAATTAAATCCTTGTATATAACCACTTCTTTCACATGTATGCAGCAAACAAACAAAAGCTTAACATAAAAACAGTAATTAGTATATACAGAGGAAGGGATAAGTAATTTTTAGCACAGTTCTCTGGAATGGTGTATCCCAGACCCAAATTCTGCAGATTTTTGCCTATTTTCCCCTTTCCTAAAATGAAATGACCACTTTAAAAATTAACAAGAATTACAATGCTCATTAGAGAAAAGTCACAAAGACAAGCAAAAGGAAAAACACTTAAAAATACCCACAATTCCATTCACGTAGAGATGAACAGAATGAACATTTTAGTATATATTTATGCAGATATTTCCTTATTCAGATATACTTTTTATTTATTTAATTTATTTATTGCGGTACATGGGCCTCTCACTGTTCTGGCCTCTCCCATTGCGGAGCACAGGCTCCGGACGCGCAGGCTCAGCGGCCATGGCTCACGGGCCCAGCCGCTCCGCGGCATGTGGGATCTTCCCGGACCGGGGCACGAACCCGTGTCCCCTGCAACGACAGGCGGACTCTCAACCACTGCGCCACCAGGGAAGCCCTATATTTCTTAATAATAGTTCCCTGAACTGCCATCTCCAAATAGAAGACACACAATTTTGATAAAAAGCTATTTTGTAATCTTTATTAGTAGAAAATCAGGGCTTCCCTGGTGGCACAGTGGTTAAGTGTCCACCTGCCGATGCAGGGGACACGGGTTCGTGCCCCGGTCCGGGAAGATCCCACATGCCGCGGAGCGGCTGGGCCCGTGAGCCATGGCCGCTGAGCCTGCGCGTCCAGAGCCTGTGCTCCGCAACGTGAGAGGCCTGTGTACCGCAAAAAAACAAAACAAAAAAACCCCAGAACTGAAGCCTCTACTGAAGAAAATGAGTCTATTGCATAGTATATATTGCTAAGTATATTTTGTTGATTCTAAAATCCACATTTTTCCACATTTAACATCTCTGAAATCTACCTTATAATGTCATGAGTTAATTTGCAGTGTTTTAATGTTTCATGAAAAATGGTGTTTCTAATAATTACTGACATCCTACAGTTGATGAAATATGGTATATAATCCCTATAAAAGCTAACAATATATAAATAGGTAATAGCCACATACTAATATAAATAATAACATAAACACACACACATTTTGCTATTATTTCCTACTACTGAATTTGTTTCCAATTGTATGGATGAAATATATCACTATTTCAGTACTGTTAAAGATACTTTAATTTCAAGTGCTGTGACATTTTTGATATGGTGTGATTTATGGAGAACAGGCAGAGACTGGGGCAGAGGCTGGGGATGAGGAAATTACTAATTAAACAGTGGCTTAAATTTTAAACTGAAATTTAAAGTGATTTTAAATTTCCCAAAGGTAAGCAGGATGCAAAAGGGAAGCCATAGGCTAGAATACACCAAATTTGCAACCTAAATCTTCTCACCTGCCACCACAAAGCTAGACATTTGTTTTCTGTGTGCCAAAAGCTGTACTGACAATATGGTCTCTCTTGCTCTATGAAAACATTTACACTCCTCCTCCTTTTCTTGATATTCTACAGTTTTGCTATGAATTATCTTGGTATATCTTTTGTCAGTCATTGTGCTGGGCGTTCAACGGACCCTTTCATCCCTGGGAATTCTCTTCCACATGATTTTCTTCTCCATTTTCTTCTTTCTAGGATTCCTGATAGTCTCAGTTGGTTCTCTACATCTCCTCTCCTTTCTCTTCACATATCTTCCCTATTTTTCTGTGAAGTTTCCTTTACTTTAGTCCTTTGAATTTTTTTTTCCCCCTCCTTGCCTGGCTTCCCCCACACTTAGTTCTTTGAATTTTTAAATTTCAGCAACAGTATCTGTAATCTTGTCCTGGCTGTTTTTTTCTCCTAATACCCCCTTAGTTTCATGAATATAACTCCTTCGGCAATCTAATCAAGAATTATGTACAGTTTTAAAAGAGTTCGGTTGAATCATCTTCCAGGGGTGGTTTTGCTATTTATCTTGGATCTCCCCTCACATGTTGTTGACTCCCCTCATATGTGTGATGTCTCTTGGTTGTACGATTACATTTAAGAAAGAGGACTGTGCTGCTGGCCTGGATTTCTTCTGCTGTTATAAAAATAGAACTGTTTTCCCATTATGGCTCCTCTCTGAGTGGGAATTTTATGGGATAGTGGGAGCAGGGGCGTGGACAAACAGGCTTTGCTTTAAGGGCGTGGCTGGAGAGCCAACTAGTAGGTTGCTAGTCCCTAGATGCTGGCAATAGACAAGCCTCTAGGGTGCCACCAAGTACACCAGAAGCCAATATACCAACATTTAACTAACTAATTACCATCATTATCTAACTTCCTGGTGGGAGCTTTAATACCTGGAACAAGGGAACAAAGCTCTCAAAGTTTGGGGTTGAAAATTTGGCATGTTCTAGGCTAGGTTTCCTCTCCTTTTCCATTCTGCTCTCATCCTTCCTGTTTTGGGCTGGACTTCTCTGACTGAGTCTAGGGTTCCACCAGGCATTGTGTCCCTCTGTCTCTCGACCACTCCCAGTACCTTCTCCTTTAGTATATTCCAGCCTTGTTTCTATCCTGTAATTCCCAGAAAACCTCAATCAAATGTGAAGGCAGAAGGAAGACCGTTTCAGACATGCAAGGGCTCCAGTTTCTTTCTACACGCTTTTCATAAGGAAGTTATCAGAGAAAGAAAGACAAGGAGGGCTTCCCTGGTGGCGCAGTGGTTGAGAGTCCACCTGCCGATGCAGGGGACACGGGTTCGTGCCCTGGTCCCGGAAGGTTCCACATGCCGCGGAGCGGCTGGGCCCGTGAGCCATGGCCGCTGAGACTGCGTGTCCGGAGCCTGTGCTCCGCAACGGGAGAGGCCATAACAGTGAGAGGCCCGAGAACCGCAAAAAAACAAAAACAAAAACAAACAAAAAAGAAAGACAAGGAATCCAAGAAACAATGGATTCAACTCAAGAGAGCTGCCAAGGAGGACCCAGAAGGCCTACATGGTTACTAGTTACTAAAGCAGGTGGAAGAATACATGATCAAGTTACATACTGAAGGAAAAAAGAAAATTAGAAACTCCACAGAAGTTAACAACATCCAAGAAACAGTCTAAATAAGAACTGGATTAAAATTTAACATGATTTTAAGAACTGATACAATATAGAAGATTTATTTGACTTTCATGCTTGGAACACTGACTCACGGCCTAAGTAAGTGTCATGACGTTAGAACCTTACAAAGATGGAAATGTAATCCTAGCACACACTTTGCCTACACTATATATTTACATAGCCATAATAATATATGTTGTTTATCACCTTCTACCTTTGAAAAAAGCATGGAGGACTGGGTTGATGGTTACAGGAGAGAATATAACTAAATAATCACGAGAAAGGGTAAGTTCTAAAATAATTCAGAACAATTTAGTCCAAAAGTCATGAGGTGGGCCAGGCAAGACAGACCTCCACACCAAGGTGTTGGGTGGGCTGTGCTGTCTGAAAGCTGATAAAACAAGACCAACATAATGTATACAAAAAATGGAGGCAACAACAGAATAACCACAACAGTTAAAACAAAGGTTGCCTCTGGGAAATGGGACGGGGTAAGGATACACAGGAGCAAGATTTCATCATCATAAGCTCTTTCAATACCTGTGCTGTCCAATCTGGTAGCCACTAGCCTCGTGTGGCTCCAGAGCACTGGCAATGTAGCTAGTCCTAATAGAGATTTGCTGTCTTCTGAATTTTGAAGACTTTGTATGAAAAAAAGAATTTAAAATATCTCATTAATAATTTACTATTTGCAGTATGTTGCAATGATAGTATTTTGTACCCTGTGTTCAATAAAATATACTATTAAAATTAATCTCGCTGTTTCTTTTAAAATGGCTCCTAGAAAATTTTAAATTACATGTGTGGTTCACATTTTACAGTACAACACTAAATCTATACACCAATTCATTTACATACATGTATTACTTTAATGAAAATGATACTATTACTAACAACTTAAATATAAACTAAAAGAAACTTTAGCCCATACCACCTCTGAATTGCTACAAAATCTTAATAAATAAGATCCAAATTAATGACATCATTTGTAGTTCTGTAGAACTGTAAGGTCCTAGGCTAATTCAGTGCTGAGGCTGCAGGGTAGCCTCAAGAATATGTACTTTAAAACTGCTTGACAGGAATTTCCTCACTTGGTCTTTTAAAAAACTGGAAAAATGTTTCCCATCTTCCATAAAACACTTCTTTTGTTTGTTTGTTTTTTTGTTTTTTTTTTTTTTTGAGGTATGCGGGCCTCTCACTGCTGTGGCCTCTCCCGCTGCGGAGCACAGGCTCCGGACGCGCAGGCTCAGCGGCCATGGCTCACGGGCCCAGCTGCTCCGCGGCATGTGGGATCTTCCCGGACCGGGGCATGAGCCCGTGTCCCCTGCATCGGCAGGCGGACTCTCAACCACTGTGCCACCAGGGAAGCCCCATAAAACACTTCTTGAAAAATTATGGCAAACCTACAGAAAAGCAGAAGAAATAATATAACATTTTGCCCACTCTTATTTTGATATGCAGTCGCTTTTTCATCCTGTAGTGTTTTAGAGTATATCCCAGACATCATGTTATTCAACTGGTAAATACCTCAGTACACATTTCTAACTGTATATTTATCTTATTATAAACTCTATGATGCTGTTATACACAAAATTCACAATTCCTTAATATATCTAATATCCAGGTGATTTAAAAATTTCTCCAAATTTTTTCAAAATTGCATTTTAAAGATTCAAATCCATATCCAAACAAGGTCTACAATTTGCATTTGATTATTATACCTTTCAGGTACTTTTATTCTATAACAAACAGTTCATCCTTCTCCCTATGCTTCTTTTATGTCATTAATTTATTCACAAAACCAGTCATTTGTCCTGTACAATGTTATATTCTTGACATTCTAGATTTGGCGTACTGCTTCCTGGTGGCATCATTTAACTTGTTCCTAAATTTCCCTTATTTCCTGTACACTTGGAGTTAAACTGAAGGCACTTCTCAAATTCGTGAGAGATTTAAGCTTTGATACCTTAAGGTATCTATTGTATGCAATGAATTAACCTCCTTCCTGGGCATCTAGAATGTTAGATGACCTATCCTGGGGAAAAGTCACCCAGTTTTCTGCAGTGCTTATTTCCTGCACAGAACCCCAGCTGAGAAAGGCTGACTGGAAGCTTCATTAGATTCAGGTTATTTCTCTACTGAATCACGTAATAGCAAATATCCTGCTTTTTAGTCAGTGGGTTCAGGAATGTCCATCTGATCTTTCCATTATTAGCATTACTATTATTTTTTTTCAGGCAAGGCTTTATTGGGGCCCCTCCTACAGCAGGGGGGCCATTATTATTAACTTTCCCCCTCAACTTTTTACCTAATAATTTGGGTATCCATTGATTATTATTTCCTAAATCCATTATTTTATTAGGAGTGGCCAAAATGTGATGTTTTAATTTTATCATGCTTCTTATACTTTATTCTTATATAAAGAACTTTATAAAGAAGACCTTCTATAAAAAACTTTCTCCAATTATTTGGTTACCCTGAAAGTTCACATAAGAAAGAATGAACATGTCTTTTCTATATGAATATATCAATGAGTTGGTGTCATTATCTCACAATTTTTTTGCAAGATATTATTTTGGGGAGGGGCATACTATGGCTTCAGTCTACCTCTCCAACCACGTCTTGGGACTTTCTCCCTCTTACCCACTATATTTTAGACTCACAAGCATCTTCTCAGTTCCTCAAATATGCCAGGCTTGTTATTTTCTCAGAGCTTTCATACCTATTCTCCCTCTGACTGAAACCAATCCCTACATGGCTGGCTTCTCATCCTTCAGTTCTCTGTTAAAATGCATCTTTCCCAACAACCAACATAGTTTTCCCATTATTCTACATCACTTCATCCTTTGTTCTTTTTTTTTTTAATTTATTTTTGGCTGTGTTGGGGTCTTTGTTGCTGTGCGTGGGCTTTCTCTCATTGCGATGAGCAGGGGCTACTCTTCGTTGCGATGTGCGGGCTTCTCACTGAGGCTGCTTCTCTTGTTGCGGAGCACAGGCTCTAGACATGTGGGCTTCAGTAGTTGTGGCATGCAGGCTCAGTAGCTGTGGCGCACAGGCCTAGCTGCTCCGCTGCATGTGGGATCTTCCCGGACCAGGGCTTGAACCCGTGTCCCCTGCACTGGCAGGAGGATTCTTAACCACTGCGCCACCAGGGAAGTCCCCTATCCTTTGTTCTTTTGTAAAACTTAACATTATTCTATATTTTTACATATAGAAAAAGGTTTACTTTTTTGAATTGTCCTTCTTCTGCACAGGATTGCAGACCTCCCAAGGGGGCAAGAACCATATCACTTTTATTTACCCAGCAAGATACAGCACAAAATAATCAAATGGTTACTGAATAAATGTAGAATATGTAGATGGATAGGGCATAGAATACCAATTCTAAATACCACGGTCTCAAAGGAACTCCTCAAAGGTCAATACGAGAAACTTATTCAGGCAGAGTCTATATTTGAACCTTTTGAAATAAGGTATAATAAATCCCAGTACTATGGTATCTTTCTGTGGGATGGCCTTACTAGCATCTATACTGAAACAGACAATTTTCTTCACTGAGTTAGGATGCAGATGGCTTTGTTGGCTTCTTGGTGAGCTATGTAAGTGGTATCTGATTTTCCAAACCACATATCATAAGCAACTTCTATATGAGTAATGTACAAATGATTCTGCATATTCTATACTTAAGTTGCTGATCCTATGAAGCAGAATACAGTGTATTAGAAAGTTTCCAAATAATTTGCAAAAATCATTTAGAAAACTGGAGCATCCTAGGAGAAAATAATGATTACATCTTATCTTCATTACCCATCATCATTCAGTTCACTTAAAAAGAAACAAAACTAATTCTGGTTCAAGGTGGGTAAAATACCCTCATGCTATATTTAAAGTATAAAGAGCCAAAACCTTGACAAAGTAAGCAATCATAACTTTCGGGTCACAGTAGACTCACCTATTTTGTCTTGTAACTTCTCTTCTCATTCTCTTAGGAGGAACTGGACAGTCTGTCATTGGATGACGCAGTGAGTCATTACACTTACGTGTGGGAGTCATACCTGTAAAGACAGAAAATTTAGAAAATAAACCTTTAAAAGACTGGAATTATTATAAGCAATACAAGTGAATGTCTTAATTTATAGAAGAGTAATTAATAAATAATACTGAGAATGCTTCTTACTACTCTTGCTGACCGAACAGCTTACAAACATTTGTCAGTTCACTTGGAGGTCAAGAGTGTCTGTAATTTAAATTCTGGATCATTCGCATACTTTCTTCTTGTAGCTGAACTCTCTCTAATCATGAACACTATCTTCATGCAGAGAAAGATGTTAAAAAAAAATACAATACCTAGTTTTTGCTCTATCAGTTTGAGATTCTTCTCTTGTTCATCAAGTTCCTGTTTTTTCTTCTTCATATCCGGAGTGTGAAGGTATTCCAACTGCCCGTTAAGGTCCTTGTTCACACTGCTCAACCTGCACACAGCAGTGCGGTACTGCTGAAGAAGATCTGCAAAGAAACCAAAGACATTCGATTAAAAGTACTGATATCATATCAAAGCAGTGTTTTAGGAAAGAAGAATCAGCAACACTGAGTGTTGTTATAGTAACGTGGGAACTACTTTTAACGTTCGGTGTAAACAAATACAATAAAAAAGCACAGTTTAGAGCCCAGCACAAGACTGGTGCTTGTTAAATATTAATTTTTTTCAGCTGCTTGACTTTAATAAATTTCTATGTCAGGAAAGAGTTTCCTATATAAAAGCACTCTGAATTAAATCACTCTCTCAGTCAGTGTTTACATCCTGTTTGATACTCAGTATTCAATCTAACTCCACAGAAATTTGTGAGAAGGGGAAGAATGCACTAAATATAGCATTATTAGAAAATCCCTGCTTCCCAGTACTGATGAACCTAGTGGCAGGGCAGGAATAAAGATGCAGACGTAGAGAACGTACTTGAGGGCACGGGGGGCAGGGGGGAAGGGGAAGCTGGGACGAAGTGAGAGAGTAGCTGACATATATACACTACCAAATGTAAAATGGATGGCTAGTAGGAAGCTGCTACATAGCACAAGGAGATAAACTTGATGCTTGGGCTTCCCTGGTGGCACAGTGGTTGGGAGTCCGCCTGCCAATGCAGGGGACACTGGTTCGGGCCCTGGTCCGGGAGGATTCCACATGCTGCGGAGCAGCGAAGCCCGTGCACCACAACTACTGAAGCCCGCGTGCCTACAGCCCATGAGCCACAGCTGGAGAGAGCCCGTGCACAGCAACAGGGACACAATGCAGCCAAAAATAAATAAATAAATTAAAAAAAAACAAAAAAACCAAAAAAACCTTGATGCTTTGTGACTATCTAGAGGGATGGGATAGGGAGGGTGGGAGGGAGGCTCAAGAGGGAGGGTATATGGGGATATATGTATACATATAGCTGATTCACTTTGTTGTATAGCAAAAACTAACATTGTAACAACACTGTAAAGCATTTATATTCCAATAAAGATGTGAAAGAAAAAAAAAGAAAATCACTGCTTCCAACAGACATGATCATTACCTTAAACACAGCTTTCAAAAACACTCTTGGATACTTAATTTTCAGAAAGCTTAACTTGCATTACTTTTTTAAAAACATATTACATTGGTCAAGTTTGAGACTATTTATTGCCTGTTTGTATAATTTATTAGACACCAAAAATTAAATACATTGACTATACTTTAGTCCAGGGGTCAGCAAACTATGTAGTCCATGGGCCAAAAATGGTTTATACAGTTTTAAATGATTACATTCTAAATGGTTATATAAATATGTTCATAACACCCTCAATTTTGCCTCCTGGATCACAGAGCCTAAAATATTTACTATCTGACCCTTTGAGACTCTAGTCACACAAAGATTATCAATATTCATGGGAATGGGCATAAAAACACCCAATTGCTTAATAAATATATACAGTGGGTTTACATATAAAACTGTGGAAGAAATTATTTGAGTCAGGGTACACGAGATACGAGATATTCTATACTTTAAGGGTCAATAACAGTATTTTAAAAAAACTATCAAGCATTCTGGGAACGAGTGAACAAACACACACCTGTGAACACTTATGAGAATATTCATATATTTAAATATGAATTCCATATGTGTAACTGAGTGATGACAAGGTCCTTATGTTTCTTAATTCTTTATGATTTATTGGGAACTCAAAGGTAACTAAAAATGTCTGGTTTTCTGGTTTGATAGTATTTCTAATTTCATGTTAAAGTTATGTTTTCTATATGCATAAAACTATATTTATTTTGTATGTGAATGAGTTACAAAATTATGTTCAGATCCATATGTTAGGGATGCTGCCTAATTCAGAAGACGATACACAAAAATTTCAAGTTGCTAACGGTTGAAATCCTACTTCTTAACATAATAAGTTAGTTATGAGGTTCTTTTACCTTTTAAATACTCAAGAAAAAGTATGTTCAAAAGCTTTAACAGAACATTAAGTCAACTTGTTATTTATAAACTGAAAGATGGATTATTAAATACTTCCCATTAAATGGAGCACTAATATTAAGTTCATATTTTATGTATAAGGTAGACAGAAGCAACTTAATTTAATATGCCTTAGCAATTTCCAATTTTTTGTACATGAACTGTAATTTCTATTTACCATAGTGTCTATAAAAGTCTTTTCTAAGTCATTTAATAACATTTTGCCAAAGAGAAAAGCTAAAAATTCATATTTAATTCTGTTTATAAATGATTTTAGAGCTCTAACATTATATGTTGTCTGAAAATTTTAATTATCTAGGAAAAAAACTAATGATGCTTTACTGTGAAAACAGCAAAATACTTTAAAATAAAAAATTAGGGACTTCCCTGGTGGTCCAGTGGGTAAGAATCCACGCTCCCAATATAGGGGGCCGAGGTGCAATCCCTGGTCAGGGAACTAGATCCCACATGCATGCCGCAACTACGAGTTCACATGCCGCAACAAAGACCCCGTGTGCTGCAACTAAAACACGGCACAGCCTAAATAAATACATAAATATTAAAAAAAAAAGTGTAGCTTAAAATTAAAAATAAAATTAAATTAAAAATTAGTTCATGTAAAGGGACAAAAGCTCAAATTACAGTGTGTTTATTTCTCTATGCTACATATTAAGAAAGATATATAGATTATTTCAATGTATTCAGGGGTAGACTCTCTGGGAACGAATCAGAGAAGTTCTTGTAAATTTTGTTACTTAATTTTTAGGTGACACATTGTTCACTGAGGCAGATCTGGAAAAATATATAGAAGAGGATAATGGAGAAGTAAATTATCTCAATTATGTAATTCAGGAAAAAAACATTTTTCTTTCTACTCTTTTGTGTCACTGTGCAAATGAATACATACACTGTCCTGAACTTGGCAAAGTTATCTTTTTTTTTTTAAAACATCTTTATTGGAGTATAATTGCCTTACATATCTAACATTTTTGAGGTTGAAATTCCTCATCTGTAAAATGAGGGGAACAGCAGTAAATGAAATAATTCAAGTGACAACCTTAACAATGTATGTGGGACATAATAAGCCCTCAAATAGTAACTATTATTATTCTCTTGAAAATTGCTTATTCATGTTATCCACTCATTTTTCTATTAGTCTTTGTCTTTTTTCTTGATTTTTTTTTTTTTTTTTTTTTTTTTTTTTGCGGTACGCGGGCCTCTCACTGCTGTGGCCTCTCCCACTGCGGAGCACAGGCTCCGGACGCACAGGCTCAGCGGCCATGGCTCACGGGCCCAGCTGCTCTGCGGCATGTGGGATCTTCCTGGACCGGGGCACGAACCCGTGTCCCCTGCATCAGCAGGCGGACTCCCAACCACTGCGCCACCAGGGAAGCCCTTTTTTCTTGATTTTTAAAGGTTGCTTTTAATAATAAGACTATAACACCTTTGTCTACTATATATGCAATTTTCCCCAGTTTGTCATTTGCCCTTCCATTTTCTTCAAGGTACTTTAAAATTTTTATGTAAACTTAAAATAAATTAACTATAAAATGTTTTCTCACATGTGCCAGTACTTGTCTGTCAAAAAGCCCTTCTCTCCAAGGTGGGTGTTTCTATTTTAGATAGGCTGATCAGGGAAGTCCCTGAAGGTGTGACATTAAAGTATAGAACTGGAAGGAAAAGAATCAAGCCATGAACGTATCTGGGGCAAAACCATTGGAGATAAGGGAACATTAAAATAAAGTGTTCCTTTCAAGATTAAACTTTCTAATTTCTATTCAACTGTGCTAAGAACTTCCTGAACACAGCTGAAGAATGGTGGTACTATAAGTCTTCTTTGCCTGTGCCATTTTGGGAAATAGGTTTATTAGTTTCATAAGATGCCCTGAGTGATCTCCATTTTTATCTATACTCTGCAACAAATTATATTTGAAATTCACTTATGAAAAACCTATAGGATGGAGTTAACTTTTTGAACACTTCTTCAGGCAATGGTCTGTATAAGTTTTCTTCCTTATTTAAATCAATTTTGTTCACTTGCAATTTTCTAGAATTTAGTCCACTTTATTTGGACATGCTAAATGTATTTATAATATTATGAAAACCTAAGAAATCTCTATTTCTGAATGCATCCTTTGAGCCATTACTCCTATTGTATTTATTTTTGCCCAAAGACTGTCTTTACAAATTGTATATTCAATACAAGGGTTTTCTTTTTTTGCAATCCATTTGGTTGTACTTGTTTCTTGAGATGTATTTTTTCCCTCCTCTCATTTGAGTTGAATGGTTAATTTGTTTTTCTCATTTAATAATAAAAGCGTTAAGCCTGTAGGTTTACATTTGATCTCAGCTGTCTTCATGCCTGTTATGTATAATGTGTAATATTCTCATTCTTTTTAATATTTAAACTTTTTTTGACAAAATAGTTGTTTCTAAATATCCACTATTTGAGCTTACTTTGGGAGGAAAGGAATAAGTTATTTTTTAGTTCTGTTACTATCCTAAGTAAATTTTGCTTTTCGTAATTTGTAGTCTCATTGTAGCTGAGTAGCAATTTGATCAATGAATTTATGGCCATTTTTTGTGACATATTACCTTCTTACCTAAGAAGGTACTGGTATTACAACTTATTAGGTAGAAAATTCCTTGTTTTTTGACTAACGACCTGTCATGGATTAATGGTTTCTCATAACAATATTTCTGTCTCTGTATAATCAACAGTTTTAAGAAATTTGATTATGTAATTTATTGCATCAAGTTAATTAACTTTTGGTCCTCTAGTATGGAATATATCTGTTATCAAAACGAATCTATCTTTGTCCTTTTAGTGCCATTGCCTTGAAGTTAACTTTGACACTAATACTGTTACTTGTGATTTTGTCTATTCAATGTTTACATTTCTTCTTTGTTAATTCTTTAATTTTACACTGTATTGGTGTAGAAGGGAGTTTCTTATAAAAGCTATAAAGCAGTGTCATGGAGAGAATAGCCTTCAGGTACAGCTGGCTCTGGGTTTGAGTTCTGTTCTATGGCTTACTGACCATGTGGCTTCTCATGTCATTTAAATTTCCACACTTCTCTCTTTACTCACTTTATTTAACTTTACTTCCTGGCACATGTTAAGCACTCGATAAATGGCAGCTATTTTTAATATATCCTAGCACTAGATTTTAAAAATCTGAATGTCTTTAAATGAAAGAACTTCATGTATTCACATGTTATTCAAGGTCTTATTTCTAATCATCTTATTTTACAACATGTAAATACTCATTTTTTCTTCTGTTTTATGCTCTAAATTTATTTGCTCTTATTTCATTATCTCATATCAAATACTATAATGCAAAACACGGTCTATGCAAAATTAGAAGACACTCTGCTTTTAATTGTGCTAGTAAGCAGGCAATTTTTGTGGTGGTAGTCTAGTTCAAAATTGCTTTTTCTCTGCAAACAATCCCATGATACACAAGGAAGAGTTTCCTCAAAGCTCTGTTCTATCTGATCCTTACTATGGCCGGCTGATTTCAGAGGGAACTTCTATCTCCTAGGAGGTGCGGGCTCTGAGTCATGTTAAGAGATGCCCTTCTAGGTGAAGATGCAAGGAGCTCACGCTGCTGAATGTCCCAGAGCCATCCTTGTTTTTGTCTTGGCTGTTTCCAATCTCCTTTGAATGTGTGATTTCCTCCACTTTCTTTCCAATACATTCCTGTTTCACTTAAAAGTGGTCAGGCCTGGGCTTCCCTGGTGGCGCAGTGGTTGACAGTCCGCCTGCCAATGCAGGGGACGCGGGTTCGTGCCCCGGTCCGGGAAGATCCCACATGCCGCGGAGCGGCTGGGCCCGTGAGCCATGGCCGCTGAGCCTGCGCGTCCGGAGCCTGTGCTCCGCAACGGGAGAGGCCACAACAGTGAGAAGTGGTCAGGCCTGGTTGCTATCGCTTAAAATCAAAAGTACCTTATACATATCCAGTAATTTTAAATTGTCTCATTTGATTTTTCAAACCGTTTGTCTAATATTTGAGTGCTTATTGTTGAATCATTAGTCTGTATGTGGAGTGTATCTTTGAAGATATTTATCAAGAAGAAAAAGTAACTGTTATATTTTTTAAGTCCTTGCATTATCTGTTAACTTTACATGTTTGACAAACCAATAGGGCACAGAAGTCTTTAATTATAATCTTTTCATCCCAAAGATCTATGGATAAGGCCTTACTGTTATACTGACAGTCAGATGCCCAGGTAAACTGGAAATTCTGTCAAAAATACCTGCGCATTTTTAAAGTTCCACAGGTAATTCCTTTTAGTTTGGGATCCACTGCCATAAACTGTAGTGCTGGAGTGATAAGGGTTGAGGGTTTTTTATGCTGATTCACTGCCTCTGACTAAATTGTTTTCTCTTATTTCTTATAAGTTTGTTTAGATGTTCACTTATTTTCTATAGAGAAGATTTTTTCATGCATTCACTGTCATCATTAACAGAAGTATGAAATTCTGTACTGTTTATAACTTAAACTTTCTGTATATTATGATGTTTTGACATCTTAAAAAGCCTTTCTGGCTGGCGAGAGATTGCCTCGCCTGGGACGAGCCAATTCTTAGAGATAGCTAAGCGTCTAGCATGCCTTTGATACACAAACTAACCAATCCAGAGCCAAGCTTCCTCTATCTGGCACCTGCACCCCAAGGAGTAACATTCCTCTGCCTTAATCATCTCAGAGCCAGGTACCAGGCAACTAGCTAGAAACCACGCCTAGAGCCCAAAGACCACTGAAATTATTCAAGCAGGTCAACCCTAAACTGTTGACCTTGTCATCCCTTTGCTGCAGAGACCCCAGTAAAGGCTGTGGCTGAAGTACTCTCCTTGCTCCTGTCTTCTGCCTCCTGACCACCCTGGTGTTCTTCCATATGGCCCCTGTGTGGCAGGCTGTGCCTCCTGTCCCTAGGACCTGTGAGTATAATAAACTTTGTTTTCCTGGGCCTCTCTTGTGTCTCCTCTTGCAGCTGCACCTGACTATCTCATAAAAGGAAATATGAGATATCCTACCATCTTTCTCAATTACTATTTTAAACATTGCTGGGGGCTGAAGTAATAACGCCAAACTGGATACTACCCAAATTCCTCAACAGCAGAATAATAAAGAAATAAATTGTGGTATACGTACACAGTGGGATACTAACCTGCAATTAAAATGAACTACAACTACATACACAGTGTTGAACAAAGCCAGACACACAAAAAAGCATGGATTGCATAATTCCATCTACATAAAGTACAAAAATGGGAAAAACTAATCTATGCTCTTTTAAGTCAAGAAAGTTGTTATCCTTTGGAGAGGGGGTCGGGCTGTGACTCGAAGAGCCCTGAGAAGCCTTCTGTGGGGCTGATAATATTCTATTTCTTAATACAGAAGCAGTGTTCATTTTGTGAAAAGCCTGTATATTTATGAAATGTGCACTTTTCTCTATGTATATTACACTTAAAAAATTAACAACAAAATGTGGTGTATACAACACACAATAGAATATTATTCAGTCTTAAAAAGAAATTCTGACACATACTACAACACTGAAGCGCCTGGAGGACATTATGCTAAGTGACGTAAGCCAGTCACAGAAGGGCTAAGACTGATTCCACATACTTGAGGTGCCTACAGGAGTCAATGCACAGAGACAGAGACCTGGGCAGTTGCCAGGGGTGGGAAAAGATTTCTGAAGATTGGCAGCAGAAGAGTATGAATGTACTTAACACTAGTGAACTGTACATGTAAAAATAATTAAGATGATAAACTTTGTTGTATGTATTTTATTACAATTTACTATATATTTTTAAAGTTAACAAACTACTTTTTGCTGGAAAAGTAGATATCCAAGCATATTAGAACTATATAAAATTAAGAGCAAACAGGCTCTTAGATGATGGCCTGCAGGGGAACGTCCTGTGAAGTATAAGCACTTCAAAGCACAGACGTACAGATAATTATATCGGCCAACTAGAAACAAGGGGACACAGCCTGCAGAAGGGAAAATGGGGAAGGGAGGTCACATGTCACACACACTAAAAAAGATATATCTAGATAGTTACCAACTTTGAAATAAAAAGAAGTATTATGATTTGATGACATACTAGTTTCCTCAACAAGGAAATCTTTTATTTCAAGGTAAGAATGAAAATATGGGGCTTCCCTGGTGGCGCAGTGGTTGAGAGTCCGCCTGCCGATGCAGGGGATACGGGTTCGTGCCCCAGTCCGGGAAGATCCCACATGCCGCGGAGCGGCTGGGCCCGTGAGCCATGGCCGCTGAGCCTGCGCGTCCAGAGCCTGTGCTGCTCCGCCTCAGGAGAGGCCACAACAGTGAGAGGCCCGCGTACCAAAAAAAAAAAAGAATGAAAATATGAAGGAAAACCTACTTCCTATATACGTATTTCAAAACTATTTGGTGTAAGAAAGCTGGAAGTACTGGACAAAAACATCTTATTCATATCTGTTACTGGTTACGTTTTGATGTTAGAGTCTTGATAAACAAGGTCCAAATAAATGGTTAAAATCAAATGAGAAATTATTAAGTACTTATTTAACCTACCTATTTGTTCCCCTAAGATCAGGCACTGTTTTGGTACTGGAGCTCCAAAGACCATTCCCCGAAGTTTATCCATTGGAGGAGCTTTATTCTGAAGGCCCCCAAACTTTCCATTACTTCGAATGCGATCTCCATCTCTGGTCAGCAGTGTAGGACAGTATGTAATTTTAACAACCTATTGTAAGTAAATGGATATTAATTAGCGAGTCTATAAAACTTATTTCAACTGCTCTAAGAAAACAGAAATCACTTAAGGGTTCTGAGATAAGAAATGACATGATCATGGTAGTATTTTCACAAAATTAATTACCTAGTGATGTGTAAGATGACTAGGGGAAAAAACCAGAGGCAGGGAGATGATTTAGACTACCTCTCAAGTGTTAGCCTAAACTAGAATAGTGACAACACAAATGGCAAAAAGTGAAATTGATGACCTGATTGATGGCTTGACTGATATGAGGAAGGAAGAGAGAGGGCCAAGCCAGAGACCTGTGTGCTTCTGAAACCCAAGGCAGTACCCAGCCTGTAGCACTAGCTCAGTTTCCTTCTGTTTGAAGTTTTCCAGATGACCAAAGGCTAGCAAAAAGGATATTATATTAGACTGAAGAGAATGCAAACTCAAAAGCAAAGGGACAAATCTTCAGAGGACAATACTATGAGTTCAGTTGTAGGAGGAAAAAGAGCTAGTGTGTTGAGAATTGGGGGAACTAGAATTATATAGTAAAACCTAAGTCGTGGAAAGGGAAGTAGAAAGTGTTAGTCAAGAACTAAATTCTTCAGAGAAGTCAGAGAATAAAAGAAAAACACTAGATTTAGTATTTTATGATCTTCAAGAATATTCTTTCAAATAAAGGTCTAGGATATACAAAAATAAAACGTTCAACTTCACTGGTAACCAGAAGTGGAACTGAAATAACTTTAAGTGGAATTCAAATGAGATATTTTCACTACTCAAAAATGTTAAAATACACACACACACACACACACACCCCCACACCACAGAATGTTGGAGAAAGGGTCTTCTTGTACTAATCTGCTCTGGGACAGCCCTTCTCAAAGCAAATGTGACAAGTGTTTAAAACCTTAACAGTTAGGGACTTCCCTGGTGGCAGAGTGCTTAAGAATCCGCCTGCCAATGCAGGGGACACGGGTTCGAGCCCTGGCCTGCGAAGATCCCACATGCCTCGGAGCAACTAAGTCCGTGCGCCACAACTACTGAGCCTGCACTCTAGAGCCTGAGAGACACAACTACTGAAGCCTGCGCGCCTAGAGTCTGTGCTCCCCAGCAAAGAGAGGCCACGTCAATGAGAAGCTCATGCACCACAACAAAGAGTAGCCCCCGTTCGCCACAACTAAAGAAAGCCCACGCACAGCAATGAAGACCCAACGCGGCCAAAAATAAATAAAATAAATATATTAAAAAAAAAAAAGCTTAACATTTTGCATGAGGCAGCAATTCCACTTCTAAGAATATTCTGAAAAAAATCATCACAGATGTGAACAATGTGCACTGAAACATTGTTTTAATAATGAAAAATATGAAACTTGCACATTTCAATAAGTTACATAAATAAATTATGGCACACTCACATAATGAAACAATGCATACATTGAAAAAATGACTAAAGAATAATTTAATAACATGTAAAAACACCTAATCCAAGCTAATACTGTGGATTAAGTAGTTTCTGAATTATAAAAGATTAAATAAAATATAATTTTTAAAAACGAAAAGCAATAGGACAGGTAATAAAAAATCATGACTAGTATTTATTCTTTTAATATAATTCCAAGGTAATTTACAGGTATTTTGCCGTCAAACTGGGTACTTTCTATAAAATTTAAATGCAACAGAATGTGTATCTCAAGAAAATCTGTGGTGAATTCTTTGGTGAAATGAATCTTTTAGTAAAACAAACCACCACACCTTACTTTCTTAGTTCTGGTTTGGATTTGTATGTTTCCTAAAAGTGAACATTAAAAATACAGACTGAATTAATGTACTATTACCATATTGTTATTAAATTATATAATATATAGTAAATTAAATTATTCTTATTAAATTATCAAATTTCAGGCAATGTTTTTACAGATTTAGTACCATCTTAAATAACAAATACACTCAAATTTCTTGTCTATTTTCTTGTTAACACACTCACTGACAGTATGAGTTACAGGCCTCTGGCAGAAGGGACAGTTTTTCAATTCTCAAATGGCACGGAAGAAAGGGGAAATGACAAGTTGCTATTTAATGGGTACAGAGTTTCAGTTTTACAAAAAGAAGAGAGTTCTGCAGATTGGTTGTACAACAATGTGAATGTAACACTACTGAACGGTGCACTTAAAAATGGTTTAGATGGTACATTTTGTTATATGTATTTTACTATAATTTACCATTAAAAGAAACTTCAGTCCTCACTAGGCACTATATTAGGACAAAAAAGATCATGACAGCTTTTACAAATTCAGTGAGTGAACAACAGTGCTACAGTTCTGGGCAATACTTATTCACAACTGCTGTAAGGATTAGCAAGGGATGGAATCAACAAGGGGTTGAAGTAGTATAAATGGTATGAAGAATTTAGGAAGAGAAAATGATAACAAAGACTACTGAAACCTAACAAAATCACCAAGAGATGTCATAACAGCCTTTTCTTAGAAGAGCTTTAAAACAATATTTAATAGGTGGATTGACCTCACTAAAAACTTTGGAAGCAAAGAAATCAGTATGTGCTGTTCCAGGTGTCCCCAACCCCCAGGCAGCACAGCAGAAGGTGAGCAGCAGGCAAGTGAGCGAAGCTTCCTCTGCCGCTCCCCATCACTCGCATTGCCGCCTGCACCATCCCCTCCCTCCCACCCCATCCTTGGAAAAACTGTCTTCCACAAAACCGGTCCCTGATGCCAAAAAGGCTGGGGACTGCTGTGCTATACCAATTATGAGGAACAAATGCTGTCCCCGCTTTTGTCACATATGCTGTTACTTAAAAAAAATTTTTTTTTTTGATGTGGACCATTTTTAAAGTCTTTATTGAATTTGCTACAGTATTGCTTCTGTTTTTCGTGTTTTTTTTTTTTGGCCATGAGGCATGTAGGATCTTAGCTCCCAGACCAGGGACTGAACCCACACCCCTGCATTGGAAGGTGAAATCTTTTTTTTTTTTTTTTGGCTACATCAGGCAGGTGTTAGTTGTGGCACGAGGGCTTCTCTCTAGCTGTGGTGTGCGGGTTTCTCTCTGGTTGTGGCATGCGGGTTTTCTCTCTCTAGTTGTGGCACACAGGCTCCAGAGCATGTGGGCTCTGTAGTTTGCGGCACGCAGGCTCTCTAGTTGAGGCGTGCGGGCTTAGCTGCCCCGCAGCATGTGGGATCTTAGTTCCCCGACCAGGTATCAAACAAGCGTCCTCTGCATTGGAAGGCATATTCTTTACCACTGGACCAGGCAGTCCCTGAAAGGTGAAATCTTAACCACTGGACTGCCAGGGAAGTCCTTCCTACTTTTTTTTGAAGCTATGGATTGGTGTCTTTCATCAGTTCTTAAAAGTTTTCAGCCATTAGTTCTTCAGATATTACCTGTGATCCTTTTATCCTCCTCTTCTTGGCACTCTGATTAGATTTTTTTTTTTTTTTTTGCGGTACGTGGGCCTCTCACTGTTGTGGCCTCTCCTGTTGCGGAGCACAGGCTCCGGACGCGCAGGCTCAGCAGCCATGGCTCACAGGCCCAGCCGCTCCACGGCATGTGGGATCTTCCCGGACCAGGGCACGAACCCGTGTCCCTTGCATCAGCAGGTGGACTCTCAACCACTGCGCCACCAGGGAAGCCCGTACTGGATCATATTTTAAACTGACCTCTGTTTTCTCTTAAGTAACTGCATCCTTACTCACTTTCAGCTATAATAATTTGCAAGCTTATAGTGTTTACATACATGTTTATCACCTGCTATTTCCAAGTCCCTAACACCGTATTTATTAAATTTAATACTTCTTCTGTATCAAAGAATTCAAAGACCTCTGGATTTCAGATCCAAAGAGACCATTCCTCTACTGAAATTTTATTCTATTTCTATTTTATTATTTTATTCAATCTTTACAGCAGCCCTCTGAAAGGTGTTTCTTCACAGTGGATTGCCTTTCTTTTCTCATTAAGTAAAACTTAGAAGTAATATAGAAGGGATAATCTTTCTTAATATATACAACAGTATACAATATATTCTCCCATCTTGTTTAAATTATATAAGCTTATTTTTAAAAGGGCATCATCTTATATATTATCATTTGGCAACTTTTCAACAAAACAATATATTTTGTACGTCTTCCTTGTTAGGACATATCTATCTGCTTTATGTCTTTTTAACAGCTACATACTACTCTACTGTATAAATTACTGTAGTAGAGTTGTGCAATCCCAACTGATGGACTTCACACTGCTTCCAAAGTGTCTTAAAAATTCTTAAATATTCTAATGAATATTCTTTTTTTTAAACATCTTTATTGGAATATAATTGCTTTACATCTAATGAATATCCTTGTACATATCTTTATATACTTGTGGGAGCATGTCTGTAAGATAAATTATTTTAATACGTTGTGATGGTACAAAGATGGCGGCAACTTCTTTGCCCCTCCCATGGAGAGGAAAGAGTCTATTTCAAACTCCCCACTCTCCGATGTGGGTCTGGGCTGGCCAGATTCTGAACTGACTGCTGGGACTTAAGAGACCTGCAACTTCTGCCATCACTGCTCTGATTTCCCTTCTTAGGTCCCAGATTCCATTTGAAAAAGCCCCCAGCAGCCACAAGGAGAGAACGGTTTGCATAGAGATATCTAAGTCTGCCAGCCTACCAAGTGCCGAACCAGTAGCCAGTATCAACTAGCCAGTACAGGTGGGAGATAAACTAAGTAGGAACTAATTCATTTTCAAAAATAATTTCAAGGAAATATTTCCAACCCAGAACTTGCTGGGTTGGACTGTTTTTCCTCCCCAGCCTGTTCAGCTAACAAAAGATTCTTGAAAAAGAAACGGAAAGCCTCAGGGTTAAGATCAAATCCAGGGTACAGCCAGTAAAATGTGGCCTCAAAGTCAAAAATCAAGTGAAGGATGCCCCTATGTTGAGACCTCAGAAGGATTTAAGGCACTACTTTCCAGATCCTCTTAGCTAGAAAAAGGTTTCTAAAAGCCTTCATGGCATTATCTCACACACCCGTTGAGTGGGGGTGAGAACAATGACCCCAGCAGACAGCACCAGCTGAGCCTCTGGCCAACTCCAGCTGAATCCCAGATGGCTACCAGCATCAACTGCCAGCTACCTGAGTGAGGCATTTTGGAGCTTTCACCATCTCAGTGCAACTAGCTAACACTACTGGGAGAAACCCACAGAAAAATGAGTACTAATATGTTGTTACTGTTTAAAGCCACTAACTTCTGAAGTGCTTGTTAGGTAGCAATAGATAACGGAAACACTTATATTGCCAAACTGCTCTCCAAAAGTATTATGGGTCGAATTGTGTCCCTCAAAATTCCTATGTTGATGTCCTAACCCCCAGTTCCTCAAAAATGTGACCTTATTTGAAGACTGGGTCTCTATAGAGGTAATCAAGTTAAAATGAGGTCATAACAGTGGGCTCTAAGCCAATGAGTAGTTTCCTTATACAAAAGGGAAATTTGGACACAGATATGTATAGCTGCGAACAGACACAGGGAGAAGATGACCATCTACCTACAAACCAAGGAGAAAGGCATGGAACAGACCCTCCCCTCATAAGCCCTGGAAAGAACTGACCCTTCTCACACCTTGAATTTCGGTTTTAAGCCTGCAGAACTGTGAGACAATACATTTCTACTGTTTAAGCTACCCAGTCTGTGGTGCTTTGTTACAGCAGCCCTAACAACTAATAAACAAGGGCTACGTCAAATTACATTTCCAACAACATTATCTGAGTGTACTCTTTTTCAATACCACCATCAATAACAGATACTGATTTTGAGTCTTAGGACAATTTCATAAACATCTCATTTTAATTTGCATCTTGGCAAATTCATTCCTATATTTTGCCCAATTTTATGCTGCTTATCAATCTGTAGGATTTAAATTGGTTTTGACAAGGTTACTTAGTCATTTGCACATGTAACCTAAAATAAAATTATTTCTATACAGAGCTATGTATTAAATTTTTAAAGTACACATTAAAATTGGAGCTACAAATTAAAAAATAATTCAAATACATACCTCTTTTCTATAATGATTAGCAGCATCCAAATTATCCAAAATAATGGTGTCTCCTAACAGCATACCAAACACTAAAAAATTCAATTAACAAATTATTAAAATTATGACATCTTTTTTGGTCATATTAAAATATTAACACAAACTTCTGGTGGTGAGCATGCTGTTGTGTACTCAGAAACTGAAATATAATGATTGTGCCCATGAAACTTCTATTTTTAAAAAACTGAGATATTTTAAAAAATCTTAACATATATTACAAAGTTTTATTAGAAATAATGCTAATAACATAAGAATTTTATTCAATATTTTCCTCTAACAGGAAAAATGAGAGAAGTAAATATTAATAAAACTATCACTTATAAACTAAATAAGAACATAATTTTCCATAGTCAGTAATTTATGTATCTGGATCACAAATGTTAACATCTGTATAAAAAAAGCCATCATAATTTCCTTTACCTGTTTCACAATGTTCTACGTTATCTGGAAACGTTAACAAATCTCGGGCAAAGACAGGATCTCCAATGGGTTTAAAATACAATTTTCCATTTCGGTAATGAGGCAGAGGTCTGAATTTTAAAAAAATTTAAACAAAACATGTAACTTTTAATCAAAAAGTATATATATACTATGAAAAACATATGAATATACTGATTATTTTTGTGATCATTTAATCAACTCCCTATGCAAGGTAATACTGCTAAATTATTAACCGTTATGCCTTTAGAAATGAAAACGATATTTACCGTATAAAAATATCTTAGTTTTATCTGTACTGCTATTGTCAATTAGTTTGTAAAATCAATATAAACTAACCTTTGTTTAGTTTGACAAGGAAAGGAGAGAAGCAGCCTCTCAAGCTGGCCCTAAACGAGGATGCCAATGATATGACTGTCTCATGTGGAGAGTGGCCCTAGAATAGACGGGGGGAAGGGGCAAGGCCCAAGACTGAGCATACGAGGGAAACAGCCCAGTACTCTGGCCACCTATCCTCTGACATACTGTACAGAATGAGCAACTGAAGTCCAGGGATAACAAGGAGATTCAAGAGATGGAGGCTGACTGCGGTGTCAGGGCTTTCCCCTTCCACATACGGTAGCTTTTCCCAAATCTTGTAGGTAGGAATAGAGGTTGGGGTGGCTTTAAGAGCTAGTTAACTCAATCCCAATAACAGGCACAATACCAGAAAGAGAGAATAACTAGCTTTTAGAGCAAGCATTAGCCTTAAATACCAGATTCATACTTTCCCTAAATCAAGAATTCTTAACTTGGTCCTCAGGGATTATGAAAAAAAAGAGAGAACCTCCTGGAGGTAAAATTACTTTTACAAAAATTATTACCCTTATAAACACAGTCATTATGATTTGATAGGATTTCCCATGTTGTTTAAAATGGGTGCTGACTGGTAGCAGAGTAGGAGATTTTAGAAGCAGATAGATTTGAGTTCAAATTCCAGCTGTTTCCTGAATATATTTTTAGATTACAAAGTGAAATAAAATGTTAGTTTAATGACACAGTAAGCTCTTAACATTAGTTTCCATTCTCCTTCAAGTCCCCATACCTACCCAACTGTACACCTTGCAAACTTGTTTAGGAATCTGAGAAAATTATTGGTCAACACTCTGTTATACATTTTAACATTTTTGTTTTGTTACCACCATTTTGTTTTAGTCTTTTAAGGTAGATTTTTAAAAATAGCCAAAAATTAGAGAACATATAAAATATTTTAAATTTTAGATTAAAAATGCCTAATTGGTTTGCACACTTATTTCCTAAAAACATACTTTGAAAAGTAAATGGGAAAACACTTAAAGAAACCAGATTTATATTAAAACAAAGATGTAACCTCCTTAAAAAAAAAAAAAAGGTGTAACATCCTAAGTAGATGGTCTCTTATATTTCAACTTAGCTAATGGCAGTTCCAATAGAGAAACCTTCTCTACCTAAATGATGGCTGCTTATTTTCACACGACATAAATAGGACAAAAGACATGTATCTATACTCTTACTCCAAATAAAGGTGTTCCATATTCTGTTAAGAATAATGACATCTTACCATCCTTCCTGTTGCAAAGGCCAAAAATTCGCTTTGGGTTTGTGTGTTTGTATGTGTCTCTCTCATACATACAAATAACATTTAATTGGCAAATTAAACTTGGCCAGTATATATGATCAAATACACTGCAATACTGATCTTAACGAAGATCATATTTGTGATGAAGACAAAAATAATGCACATACTTTGAGTCACTTCTCTGTTTAAGCATCTTTTAGAGAAATTTTAAAATTCGGTGATTTGATAAAAAATAGAAAAGAAATTTCTGAAAAAAATCATTACTTTCACTTTTTTCTAACCTTTTCCAATCTGGAAGAGTCTTCTTATAAATAGAATCAAGGGGCAACACCTGCTGACGACCTTGGGTTTCATCATAGATACGACGTGCAGCATCAGTGGTCAGGGTGACCACACAGTCCATGTCACTTGCCAGATGCCAAGAAATAACCATTGCGGCTCTATCATCTTCAATTTGTGCCAGGTGCGCAATCTATAACCCATTTTAAAAATCAAGTAAAAAAGTTTTAAATATATATAAATTTGACATTAAATATTTTAAAAGCCCAAGTCTAAAGCAAAAACACTTTTTTTGAAACACTCACATAAATTAACAAAAAAATCTCAAACTGTAAAAGCTTACTGGCTTAAACATATTAAACTGTCTCTTCTGCTATTAAATTTTAAAAAACTGTTCCCCAGATTAAACTACAGTAAGTTTTGCAAGTAACCAAATAAAAATACTTGGAATATTATCAGCTAGGTGATGTACTTTTCCCCCCACATTTAATATCTCTACTATTGGGGTGTGTCAACTGATAAAGTAATCATAAAATACACTTAAACCTAAATATAGTTATATACTATACCCTTCTAAGCAGATCTTTTACTCAGATGACTTTTCAGAAAACAAATCTAAACATCACAGATAAGAATCATTTCTTCTGCTTATATAAACACTTTAGAGCTTAGGATTAACAGTCACTCTCCTATTTACAAATACAGTTGACCCTTGAACAACGTCGTTAGGGCCACTGACCCTCCAAGCAGTCGAAAATCTGCATATAACTTCACAGTCGGTCCTCCATACCCACAGTTTCACATCTGAGGATTCAACCATTAGGCAGTACTGTAGTCGGTATTCAGTTTAAAAAAAAAGCTGTGTATAAGTGGACCCTCACAGTTCAAACCCATGTTGTTTAAGGGTCAACTGTATAGCAAGTCCATCAGTATCCATAGGGGACTGGTTCCAGGAACCCCCTCAGATACTAAAATCTGTGGATACTTAAACCCTTTATATAAAATGTCATAGTATCTGCATATACCATCTTGTACACTTTAAATAATTTCTAGATTACTTATAATACCTAATACAATGTAAACGTTATGTAAATAGTTGCCAACATATGACAAACTCAAGTTTTAGTTTTTGGAACTTTCTGGAATTTTTCCCCAAATAGTTTCCATCTGCAGTTGGTTGTATCTGAGGATGCAGAACCTGTGGATACAGAGGACCCACTGTATTTTAGTCACAAGCTTGCTCAAAGTCCAACAAGGTTGAAATTTTGTGGCAGATTTCTAAACCTCATTTATTGCACTGATCTGGTCACATCTACCCTTTATTCTTACCTGATCTGGTAGCAAAAACCTGCCCTAGCAATGAGAACATCACAATGTCTACTCTTGTACAGCAGTCCCCCCTTATCTGTGGTTCCTCTTTCCCCAGTTTCAGTTACCCACAGTCAATGGCAGTCTGAAAATATTAAATGAAAATTTCAGAAATAAACAATTCATAGGTTTTAAACTGCACACCATCTCAGTAGTGTGATGAAATCCCACTCTATCCTGCCTGGGATCCCCAAATATCGATATCGTCATGGCTCCATGATCTAGGATCACCCAAAGCAGATAGAAAACAAGATAATAAAATGTAATGCCTCTTAAAAGGCTTAAACACAAACCTTTCCTAAAACATCTCCACTGCCTTTAGTATAGTTTGGAAGAGTACATGATCTTCTGGGTTTTTTCTTTAGTTCTTCCTGTTCTGACATCTTATTCTTCAAAAGTGCTTCAATGTGTGGCATCTGTAATTTAAAAAGAAAAATTAACTGCAAGGCCAATTACAGTTACTCTTGTACCAGGCAGAGAAAATAGCAGAGAAAAACCAACAATTTAGACAACACGAGAACATAGTTACAACTCAAGAACATAAAAGTTACTAAGCAGCTAGCTATTCCTTTCTTATAAGAACATGATCATAGTAATGTGAAGAGTCAACCTCACTGATTCTTTTTTTTCTTAGTTAAGAAATATATAACGTATAATAGGACTTATGAGTTATACACATAAAGAATGTAAGCTTTAAAAAAATCTATTGTCTTTTGTTACTTTCTCTCATTTTCTTTGCCACCACATATACTGATTATCACTTAGGTCTCTTCAACGCAAGTTCTCAAGTTGGTGTATTATTAATTTAATTTACTGGTGTCATTAGATTAGAAACACAAACTGCAATTTCTTTGAAAAGAGCACTCCGTCATTGTTAGCCCATTTTAATGTCTAGTGAGTGACTAGATTATAATCCACATATGGCTTAGTACCCCAAAACAACAGTGTACATAACATTCCTAATAAAGTATGAATGGTAAAAAAAAAAATTATAGGTTAGAATTTAATTAAAAAGAAAAAACTTTCACATATACTTGGAAACTGTACCTGTTGTGTTGTAGGAATGTCAATATTGTGTGTTTTTAGTTCATTTCGCAACTGGGCCTCTTTTAATTTTGCTTCTTCAACTTGGCCTAAAATTAAAAACAAACAAACAAAAACTATCAATTTGTGATAGCCCCCAAAATATAGTTTTTGAAGAATGTTTTCAATCCCTTGTTTTTTTCCTTTTAATGACTGATGCTAAAATGAAAAATGAAGAGTATTATAGAAATTTTAAATTAAACTAAAATCTAAAATTAAAGTTCATTTCTAATAAGGGAGAAATGAGCTAAGGCAGCTAAGGGAGGTATTATGATATGTTTGTTGCAAACCACAAGTAATCTTGGAAAAGCTATTTAATTCTAATCCACATGACTATACATAATTTATACATAATTGCATAAGGTTATTCTAAGAAACAAATAGGACTTTTTAAAAACAAAATTTCAGTGCTACAAATTGTGTATTATTTCATTACTCTACTTAGTTCCTATTATCCTATAAATATCCTTGACCTGTGGAAAAATCCGACAAATAGAGCACAACTCAGCAAATGCCTTGTCTTAAACAGTATACAAACATTATTAAAAACTGTAGCAAATGTTCCATGTATTTATTAAAAAATAAATTACATATTTCTCTGCTGTAGATATATTTTTTGCTGCAGATATTTTTAAATTGAACTACACACAGTCGCATGGCTCAAACTAAAACTTAAATTACATATCACTCTTTCAGTGATATTGTCATCCAATGTCTTTTGCCAAATGCTAGAGCTAGATAAAAACCTTATTACTGTTATGTCAAAACCTTTAAATTTCTATAGATTCAGATTTCTAGTAAAAGTTTCAAATTTTTGTAGGTACACAAGATATACACTTATTTAAAATGCAGGGATACTTCATCTTAAGAAGATCAAATGATGAGTAATATAAACCATCACTACCACCTTTCTGCCGTGTCCTGCAGTTTACTTCTAAGTTCAGGAAATTAGACAATGTTTGTGTCTCATGGCCTCAACCTTCTACCTCACTATTCCCCAAAGCATCATTTGAACACAAAATGACTTACACTTCATCTCATCAAGAAGCTGTTTGCTGGCATCAAATAAACTTCTATACATTATAATAGACTTAGATAATTGGTCCTTTTCTTTTGTAAGTGCTGCCATTTGTTGCTGCTTCTTAACATCTAAGAAAAAATATTCAGACAATTTATTTCAATTTTTAAATTGTGACTTTTCCGAAATGTCATAACATGATTAGATAACTAGTAAGCACCATGTTAATGGAGAGCAAAACAAAGTTATATAAAGTACCACAAACATACGAGTTTATCCTCTATTTTCCTAGAAACTTACCATTGTAAAACATAAATGGTAGGATATATGATTCTAATATTCTTGATAAACCTGGTAGCCGAGGCTCAAACACAATAAAATACTCAGTGCTATCCCTTCCAGGACTATTTTCTGCCAGAACTAGACTCTGTATAAAGAAAAAAACAGCAAGGAAAAACGAGATTTAAAAAGGTATTTGTAAATGTATAAATGTTATATATCTCATTGTACTCTGTTTTCAAGTAAGTGGTAAATTTTAAAGGCAAAAGGCAAAATTGACTGACCTGTGAGATTCATTAAGCATTCATTAAAACATTAGCAGCACCATCCAACACATAGAACTCTTTACCTTTTGTTATTGGTTTGAAAGTCAAATTATCTTATCAATAAATAACTTATGCAAAAATTATATACAATGGAAAACTATAAGAAAAAGTATCTTTCCAGGCCAGAAATATCAATGGCCACTTATATCCTGACTAGAAATATCTTCCTGATTCCAACCTTTAAGTTCAAGCAGTGTGAAACAGCTGACGGTATGAGTTATAAAAATAATCACAAAGAAATGCACAAAGCCCAATGCTGAGTTTAAGTTACAGCTGTTACCATGAAGTAGACCCACCAGTCCCAGGTGACCAAACAAAAGGTCCTGAAAAGCTCTAAAGATTTGTTTTTTGTCTTTTTTAATGTATTTTCTTCATTAATGAGCACACACACGTGCGCGCGCGCGCACACACACACACACACACACTTCTGATATACTTTGAGACCATAACATATAACTAGTAAATAATGCAATATAAATATTTATATCCTAAATAACTTTTTCAGTCTTACAAGGAAACAATAGGTACTAGTTGCTTTGTTTTTTTAGACCACAATAAAATTCAGATATAAAATTTTAAAAAATCTAAATTGATAGAACACTGTAAAACAATCCACGAAATAAGAAAATTATAAGTCCATCATTAAACCAATCCCCAATCCCACCACTTAATTTCTGAAAACTGTTTTCAATGTATTTACATGAATATAAACACAAAAATAAAACTGCTTGCACTTTAAAAATAACACACTTTATACCGTAGCAATTTGCTTTCAGCACTCATTTTGATCTATCAATTCAAGTGAATGTTTAAATACCAATTTTTTACATTTATGCATAATATAGATACAATACACTATAATATCCTTTCACTGGGTGATGAACATTTCATTTAAAAATTTTTAGCTATTATTTATAATACAGCAAAGAAAGTAGCTTTCAGTACTTCTTGGTGTATTCTCCAGAATAGAGAAATATAATGACTTTTTCCCCCATAAATTTTTGGGTTTTTTTTGCGGTACGCGGGCCTCTCACTGCCGTGGCCTCTCCCGTTGCAGAGCACAGGCTCCGGACGCGCAGGCTCCGCGGCCATGGCTCACGGGCCCAGCCGCTCTGCAGCATGTGGGATCCTCCCGGACCGGGGCACAAACCCGTGTCCCCTGCATCGGTAGGCGGACTCTCAACCACTGTGCCACCAGGGAAGCCCTCCCCCATAAATTTATCTATCTATCTATCTATATATGGCTGTGTTGGTTCTTCATTGCTGTGTACGGGCTTTCTCTAGTTGAAGTGAGTGGGGACTACTCTTCTTTGCGGTGCGTGGGCTTCTCATCGCGGTGGCTTCTCTTGTTGCAGAGCACGGGCTCTAGGCACGTGGGCTTCAGTAGTTGTGGCACACGTGCTCAGTAGTTGTGGCTCCTGGGGCTCTAGAGTGCAGGCTCAGTAGCTGTGGTGCACGGGCTTAGTTGCTCGGCAGTATGTGGGATCTTCCCAGACCAGGGATCGAACCTGTGTCCCCTGCATTGGCAGGTGGATTCTTAACTACTGAACCACCAGGGAAGTCCCTATAGTGACTTATTAAAAGTTTATTTTAATAGGTAGTATCAAATTTCCCTTCAAAAAGGCTACATCAATTTATCCTCTCACCATCAGTGTATAAGAATATCCAGTTCCCCTGATGTGTCTGGCCAACACTTACTATTTTTTTTTGTTGTTGTTGTTGTTTTTAACATCTTTATTGGAGTATAATTGCTTTACAATGGTGTGTTAGTTTCTGCTGTATAACAAAGTGAATCAACTATACATAAACATATATCCCCATATCTCCTCCCTCTTGCGTTTCCCTCCCACCCTCCCTATCCCACCCCTCTAGGTGGTCACAAAGCACCGAGCTGATCTCCCTGTGCTATGTG
Organism: Delphinus delphis; assembly: GCF_949987515.2. Taxonomy (NCBI): domain Eukaryota; kingdom Metazoa; phylum Chordata; class Mammalia; order Artiodactyla; family Delphinidae; genus Delphinus; species Delphinus delphis. The sequence continues at coordinate 34,881,028 of NC_082695.1, forward strand.
GCCGCTTCCCACTGGCTATCTATTTTACGTTTGGTAGTGTATATATGTCCATGCCACTCTCTCACTTTGTCCCAGCTTACCCTTCCCCCTCCCCGTATCCTCAAGTCTATTCTCTAGTAGGTCTGTGTCTTTATTCCCGTCTCCTAGGTTCTTCACGACCATTTTTTTTTTAATTTTTAGAGTCCATATATATGTTAGCATACGGTATTTGGTTTTCTCTTGCCCTTTATTATTTTTTCATCTAAGGAATACAAGTTTTGAAAGAATTCTAAAAAGTGGTATTTCTCAAGGAGTTTTAAACAATCAAAGCTTCTTCTGATTGCGTGGTATAACTAGCCAGTGTTACTCAGCACAAAAGCTGAGCCTTTAGTTAGCCTACGCAGCCGCTGGGCTTTTGTAAATAAGGAAGATTGGTCCCAGGTCCCCATGATTACCTTGTGGATCCATAGGGGCCTGGAGGCCCTGGGTTGTAAATCAAAGACCTATTTGTTCAGCTGATAGAGATAGGACAGCAGGGTGAAGAAACTGCAACTAGAGCCTACTTGTATTGAGAAAGTTCAGCCATCACTCAGTCATACAGAGCTGATGTTTATTATGTTTATTCACAATTTGATTATGCTCAGTGGATAGCACATCTCCAGGAACCTCCCGGAGGCTGGGGATCTGAGCTATGGTCACAGACCATGCAGGACGCTTCACTGGGGTTGGGAGGCTGAGGGCTTTCCCTGGGCCCATCTGCTGATAGGGAAGGAGGAGAGGCTGCGAGCATCACCATTTCTTAAGTTACGGCTTTCTCCTTTCTATACTTCTCCACGCCCTATTAGTCGTCATCATCATCATCCTCTGGAACAAAAATATCATGCTCCTCAACTAGAGCAGCAAAGTTCTTGCTAATTAGCGTCCCGACATAGAGAAAGGGGATCACAATGGAGAACACACGGAGAGGGCCGAAGGACATTTTCACCGGTTTGGGCAAAATGGCGCCGCTGCGAGTAACGATGACTGACCTCGATGGTACCAGACTCCGAATTAGCCGCCCCGTCCGGCGGAGACATCGCCACCTTTCCCCAGACTCAGCCCACTCCGGAAAGCCCCAGATCCGACATGTGCCAACGCCAGCCAGCGACCCGCTCCGGACGCCATCTCCCAGCTCCTCCCCTCGTCTGGGCACCTGCACCCCACCACCCGGCCCCCTGCCGCCCTCGGGAAGCCAACACTCACTATTAATCAAGTACTTCTTTCTTCTAAAATGATGTATTAAAAACAACCAGTCATCATTGTTTTAACTAGCATTTCCCTGATTAGTACTGAGGTCATGCTTCCTGTTTATTAGTCATTTATACCTTCTCGTCCATTAACTACCTGCTTCTGTTCTTTGGTCATTTATTTTTCTACTAGATTGTCTTTTTTCTCATTGATTTGCAGGAAGTTCTTTAGCATGTTTTAAAAATATGTTCAATATACTGTACTAATATATTGTTATACCAATATATTAATATTATTAATCCTCTATTTATATATATAAATATAAAATCTTTTCCTTTATGTCCTGTTTAAGGAGGCCCTTCCTATCTCAAAGTTTTATAGTTTGTAATCTGTGATGTACAGTTTACCAAGATACATGGAATAACAGAACTGAAGAGAACTGAGGAGTCCAAAACTGCATCCATACACAAATGGCAATTTGGAATATGAGAAAAGGATAAATATATAGCAGAATAAAACTCAGACACCTCTTTCAGAAATTCCCAGATCAAGTAGGCAAATAATATAAAGAATTTGAATAACACAATTAACAAACTTGAATAATTATAAATTTAGATTAAAACTTTAAAGAAAGCAGTACAAGTTCTTTTTAAGCAAACAGGAAACATTTACAAATGATTGTGTTTTATACCAGTGTTTCCCAAACATCCCTAATGATAAGAATCACCTGCAGAAACCAGATTCCTCAGCCCTGCCCCAGGCCTACTTAATTAATATATGGGTCAGGAGCCAAGTAGGACCTGAGAGATTTCTGCTTATTCAGTGTGATATTAGGAACCTCTAGTGGAAATTCATATGCATGACATGAAGCTGAGATTCCATATGCAGCTGTGGGGCAAGCCTCAGCAATGTGTACAGCAGGGTAAGTAATTTCAAATGCCCGTGGCGGGGCCAAGGAAATAGGACAGAGGTAACCAGGATATATGTAGTGGGCTACGTGTGTTCTTCCAATACAAACCGACTCTGCATACTCAACATGTCTTCCCCACCCTTCTTTGTTTTTCAACCTCTGGTTTTCATTACCTAATTTTTGTTAGGGTACAAGAAAATTTCACTTTACCATCCACTATAAAAATAAGAGAACAAGTGTAAATATAAGTAGCAACTGACACTTGCTCTCAATGTCAAGAGATGAAAAGAAGTATCATGGATGCAGCTGACTGGAAAATCCTGCTGCTTTAAGAGATCTTGGCCTCATACTGCCAAGTCTTTAGAATTCTCCGAATAAATCAGGAATGCAAATCTCTTTGTGAAAACTCCAGAATTTTTAAAATGTTGAGAACTAATTAAAATGGAAATGCTGTAATGTTCGGTGACTGCCAGACCAACCAACAAGTTGAACTTTAGACCAGGTACAAGCTGGCAGTCTCCCCTACTGTAAGCCTAATATTGCTAAAACAATGTGATTTTAGCCCTGGATTAGATAAAAAGATGAACACCACCACCAACAAAAAAAATACAGAAAAGGTGAAATTTCATATTTAATGGTACAGGAAGAATTATTCAATAAACGATACCCAAAAATTTAGTTAATAAATTTAAAAAAAAGATAAAAATAAAATCAAGACCAATAAAAAAATTAAAGGCCTAAGAATACAAGAGCTATCACTGTGAATACAACCCTTCCTCCTGCCCTAATATAAACAAAGTTAAAATCTAAAAGACAAACTCAGGAAAAAGCTACTTATACACAAAAGAGCATTAACATCTTTAATATAAAATTAAGAAGAAAATGATGAATCTCCCAGAAGAAAAAGAGTTAAGGGATATAAAGCAATTATACTCCAATAAAAATGTTAAAAAAAAAAAGTTAAGGGACAATCCTACAAAGGTCAAAACCATGAAAAATGTTCAAACCTTCCTAGTAACAAAGAAAATACTTAACAATAGGAAGAGTGGTTGAATTTTAAAAACCATTCTATTCAGGATTGGTAATATGAGAATGTACACGTATTTCTGGTGGGAATATAAACTGAAAGGCAATTGGCAATAACTACCAAAAGGCTAAAAATGTACACTCCCTATCTCCAATTCTATTTCTAGCAATTTCTTAAGGAAACAGATTTGTGCAAAGGATATACATAGAAGAAAGCTGATGGAAGCACTGTTGATAAAACTTTGCAAAGAAACTAAATTTTCACTTAGGATTGATCAAATAAATTATGATCATCAATACAATGATGTAGGTTTATACTTGCTGGTAAAGAAATGTATCAAGGATGTGTTAAATGAGAAAAGATTTTCGGGTTTCCCTGGTGGCGCAGTGGTTGAGAGTCCGCCTGCCGATGCACGGGACACGGGTTCGTGCCCCGGTCCGGGAGGATCCCACATGCTGCGGAGCGGCTGGGCCCGTGAGCCACGGCCGCTGAGCCTGCACTCCGCAACAGGAGAGGCCACAACAGTGAGAGGCCCATGTACCGAAAAAAAAAAAAAATAAAAAAATAAGATTTTCATGAAAGCAGAGTTCTATTATATTAATGAAATTTTATACCCTCCTCCATGTCTATATAAATCATACTCACAGAACACATCCATGCAGTGTCAGTGTATACACAGAAAAGTGTGGAAGGTTATACACTGAATTGCTAATCATCAATATCTCTGAAGGGTGATGATATAGTGATTATTTTTGATGTTCTTGCACTGTGTATTTTTTATAGAAGTAAAACTATTTCCATTTTGGAAAAAAAAATGAATAACAAAGGTTAGCTGGTTTTACTAAACTTTCCTAGATATATGTACATTTTACCTGGGCTATGTTTGATTCTATTTCTAGCCACAGAATGGTAGCTTTTCAATGAAACATGAATATCAAATTGTCACTGAAGTTAAAATCACTCCAGTTACAGAAAACAGTCATCCACAGGGGAAAAGAGGGTCTTTCTAATAGTAACAATGATCATGGGTTCACTGTGTAATAGCTTAGAGCAAAAATCTCAAAATATTTTAGCTGACTTTCCAATTTAATGCTATAATTAGAACATCTTCATAGCTATACAAAAGAACAGGTATTGTAATACTGTGGTTTAAAATATTAAATATGGAAACCTTATCTACCGGAAGACAAAAATATTACCGTGATTTCAGCTGAACCTTTCACAAAGGGAAATTCAAGTGTTCTAACTTTCCCAATAAAGAGTGGGGTGTCATCTTCCTCATTAGAGCCTTTGATGGTAGCCATTACAGTGCCAACCAAATCAATTCCAGTATGATTGTTGTAGTCATCCTTAAAGCAAGTAACAAAAAGTAACTAATTAGAAGAAGTAGAAAAAGATTAAACCCAGAGAAGGGCATGGGCAAATCAGAAATATGACCTATTTATAAAGCCCCAAATATTAAATCATTCTGATCCTTCTTACTCCAAACACAAAATTCAGTTCTCAGAGTAAGTGCTCCACAGGCAGGAAATAATCCCAGAAACCATAAAAGAACCATCTAATACAATAGCTTCCATCTAATACAGTGGCTCAACTCTATTAAAAGGACTCCCATTTAAAAATTAGCTATGTACTATACCTTCAGCATCTATATGTGATCTAGGGAAGACCAGTTTAAGAACGACTCATGTGTCTAAAACAAGAAAATACACTGAAGGAGTTAAGTACTCTATCAGCCAAACTTTTCATAAAAATGAAGGGCCACTAGTGTGTCTTACATGTTTTTGTTAATATTCTTAGCAGCACTATTGCTGCTTACCCTCTGGGTAACTGGAAGCTTTGAGGAGCTCATTATGATCAGCCATGAGAGCAGATCTCTTCAAAATAAATACTTTAACTACTTCCTGCCCCTCAGTGAAACGGACACTGAAGAATCAACTTACTTCACACATTCATAACGCATACATAAAATAGTGGATTAAAGATATATTAGGAAAGGTAGGCAGATTTCTGCATTTTTTAGTAATTTCTACTTAGTATATCTGGATTTTATGTATAATGTTAAACATTCTCTATTTGTATTCAAGTATAAAGATATTGATAAGTATTTCATTCATCTGCACAAAGTTTTCCTATAAACTTAAACTGAATAATCCAGATATGATTCTATAATAACTATCTTGCACCCTAAAACTAGGAATAATTTTTCTTGTTACCCTTTGTAATTTGGAAGTAAATAAACATTACCGTGATACGAAGATATAAATCTTTGACCAAGGTCCTACTGGCAACTGAACGAACATTTGAAACAGCTGGTGTAGCTGGCTGAATTTCAGGAACTAACTTCACAGGTTGATTAGGTAGAACATCCACTATAATCTAACAAAAGAAGCATTCTGATTAACAATACATTAATGGCTTAGTATTAAAGATGAAGAGAAGAAATAGAGAGCATATACTAAATGAAATATTACCTTCTAAAATGTATTTCCATTAAATTCTTAAAACTAATCAACTTGTAAAAATTGAGGATAAAAGGAATATCAGATTAATTTTTGGATGTTTACCATCTAAAAACAAATTTAGAAACACTTAAAAATATATGTAATTTAAAAAAATTTAGTGCAGTAACAATAATGAAGATAATGTATGTTAAACTACCTTAAACTTCATTATCTAGAATCCTAGTACCTGAAATGTTATTAACTGAAACATTTTCATGTACAATTGATAGGAGTAACCTTACCATGATATAGATTAAAATGTTTACTAACTGAGTCCTCGATATAAAGAGGGATGGAAAAGTAACTTCTGCATCCGGTCAAATTTAATCAATGTAATTTAAGTATGTACTATGCTAAAATTCCTGAAGATGGCATTATTTATACCTTTCAACCAATAATTAACCCACTTGTAAACAAAACAACACACTCCTCAACCAAGCAAGAAAGTTAGCTTTAGTGAAGCTAACTAAAGCTAACTGCCATGCATAAAAAGAATAAACAAACCTGCTCACTGTTAAGGATATTTGCTTTATCCATCATAAAACCAAACTGGATACAATATGTCCCCACTTTGTTAGGAATTGCTTTATCCCTAAGTTAAAAAGAAAGAGACAAGATCACTGAAACCTTTTAAATAAAAGGGGAAGAAATTCAAAACATTAACATTTCTTTTCCTTCCACAAAAAGTAAATGAGTAAGAGGAGAGTTACTATTACTACATTCACCTTCATTCACCAAATATTTCCTGCAATATCAGGCTTAATTCCAGATCCCTCTTACCTGGACATTCCATCACAAAACATCTAGAACACAAACTCTGGGTGTGGCAAAAAATGAAAGAATAGGAATACAAAGTTGACAAAGTAAACACAAAAAGTGCTGAATTATATATCAACTGAATTTTGCTTCATTTCTACTCAGTTTTATATTGTGAATTTCCTACTCAGTTTTATATTGTGAATTTATAGATTATCCAGCTGATCTTTTTTTTTTTTTTTTTTTTGTGGTACATGGGCCTCTCGCTCTTGTGGCCTCTCTTGCCGCGGAGCACAGGCTCCAGACGCGCAGGCCCAGCAGCCATGGCTCACAGGCCCAGTTGCTCCGCGGCACGTGGGATCCTCCCGGACCGCGGCACAAACCTGTGCCCCCTGCACCGGCAGGCGGACTCTCAACCACTATGCCACCAGGGAAGCCCCCAGCTGATCTTTTTATGTTGCTTTGTTTTCCATTTATATATTCTAAATATATAACTATATATATAGAGAGAATATATTTATTGTGATTTAATTATCAATAAAGAACCCAGTACCTAGTAAGAGGTAGACTTACTAGACTATTTTGGTCACAAACACAATGAATATATAAACGACAGTCTACGGTGTACCTTGTCTGATACGTGCAATATGGTTCATGACCTCTAAGTTGGCTCTGCCATGTCATTCATATTCTCAAAATATTGGCATAATGTAGTAAACAAAGGCTGTGAACACACATCTGAATTGAAATTCTGCACTATAACATACACACAACCTTGGAGAAAATTATGTAACCTTTCTCTAGGTTGTGTTTTTCTCTGAGGATAATTCCTAATAGAGTTCCAGTAAGAATGAAACAAGACTTCTGCTCCCAAACGGCAGACCAACACTTCTGGATGAAGGTAACCATATTAAAAAAGACATCTGCTTGAAAATGTTTAAGAGATAATAAGCAAAAGTGAAAAAAATGACTCAGCAGGATACAAGAGAGCACGGAGACCCTGGGAAGTCAGTTTCATATTTAAGGTTGCTTGACTCCTGGGAGAATATCCTAGGAGTAGAGGTGGACCTAAAGCAGACAGGCTCCCAAGGGAAAAGCAACTGAGCTTAGAATTATCTCAATCTCTGAAAATGGACCAAAATGATAATAGACCTCTAGTGTCTATCCCAGACAACAGACAGAAGCAAATGTAAACTCCATCTAGAGAAAGAGAACATCTTAGACTTCAAATTATTTCTATAAATATGCATAAATAAAAAGTATGGTAAAATAAAATAAATAGATACATGAAGAGGCAAGAGAATCAGAATGAAAGCCAACAGAAACAAGAGACAATCAAAACAGACCAAAACAAACTCCAGACAGATTTCAATAAACTCTGATTACTGCTCAAGGTAATAAAAGACAAGACTGAAAATTCCAACAGAGAACTGGACCTTTAAAAAAAAAACTAAAAATACCAAACAGAAATTGATAATTCAAAGATGAATTTAACAGCAATTAGATACCACTGAACAGAGAGAGATTAGTTAATTGAAGGTAGCTGAGAAGAAAGTATCTAGAATGAAGAAAGACAAAAATATGGCAAATAGAGAAAAGAGGGTGAGAGAGAATACTGTAAGGACTAAGTGCATGTAAATAAGAATGTAAGGAGAAGAGGGAAAGAATGAGGCAGAAGCAGTATTTGATGAAATAATGGCCGACAATTTAAAAAAACTGAACAAAGACCACAAAATCAAAGCCTATGAAAACCAAACAGGATAACTTTCAAAAAATCCAAACATAGGCACATCACAGTAAAACTGCTGAAAACAAAATTCAAAGCAACCAAAAAGGAGGGTAAATGATAACTTTTCAAAAACAGTTAAGACTGATCGTTAACTTCTAAATAGAAATGATGGGACAGTGAAGGATGGCTTGAAAGTACTGCAAGAAAGAAACGGCCAACCTAGAAAATCATGTCCAGAAAAATCGTTTTCAAGCATGAAGATGGAATATATTTTTAGGTAAAAATTAGATAATTTGTCACCAGCAGCTGTGCACTCGAAAATATTAAAGGAACTTCCTCAGATGAAAAATGATCCCAGATGGAAGCCCTGAGTTGAAGATTAACAGAAAGGATAAATGAATTAAAGTCTAAATGAACACTGACTATATAAAATAATAATGCCATGAAAGATTTAATATACACAACAACAAAGGCATGTTAAGTTGGGAGAGAGAAAATGGAACTTAAGTGTTCTATGATTCATGCACTGACCAAAAAGAGGGTACAAAATGTAAATTGCCATTTAGACACTGATATGTCAACTATGCATGTTGTAATCCCTAGATTAATTAATTTAAAAAATAAACAGAATCACTTAGAAAATTGTAAAAAATTGCATAACTACCAAGTTAATGAGGAAAAGAAAATGAAAATAAAAACAATAAATTTTTTTTTTAAAAAGAAAGGAACAAAGAATAGTTGGATCAATAAAAAACAGTAAGATATAGACTCAAAAAGCAAGCATTGGATTGTTCTCAATGGTGAAAAACTGAAACCATTTCCAATAAGATCAGGAAGAAGACAAGGTTGCCCACTCTCACCACTATTATTCAACATAGTTTAGGAAGTTTTAGCCACAGCAATCAGAGAAGCAAAAGAAATAAAAGGAATCCATATCGGAAAAGAAGAAGTAAAACTGTCACTATTTGCAGATGACATGATACTATACATAGAGAATCCTAAAGATGCTACCAGAGAACTACTAGAGCTAATCAATGAAGTTGGTAAAGTATCAGGATACAAAATTAATGTATAGAAATCTCTTGCATTCCTAAACACTAATGATGAAAAATCTGAAAGAGAAATTAAGGAAATGATCTAGCTTAAGGAACTAAAAAGGGTTGTTTATAGATGTTGATTTCAATGTTATTTATAATAATGAAAATGGAAATAATCTAATTAGCCCAAAATATGTGAATAGGTAAGTAAATTATGCTGTATTTTCAAAATAAAATAATCTATTAAAAAAAAAAAAAGCAAGCATTGGACTTCCCTGGTGGTGTAGTGGTTAAGAATCCGCCTGCCAATGCAGGGGACACGGGTTCGATCCTTGGTCCGGGAAGATCCCACGTGCCACGGAGCAACTAAGCCTGTGTGCCACAACTACTGAGCCTGTGCTCTAGAGCCCATAAGCCACAACTACTGAGCCCGTGTGCCACAACTACTGAAGCCCACAGGCCTAGAGCCCATACTCCACAAGAGAAGCCACCGTGATGAAAAGCCCACGCCCCGTGACGAAGAGTAGCCCCTGCAAGCCGCAACTAGAGAAAGCCTGCACACGGCAACGAAGACCCCCAAAAATAAATTAACTAATTTTAAAAAAGGCAAGCATTTTTGAAATACGTAATAGCTAAACTTTTTAATTAAAAATTATCATTATTATTATTTTTTGGCCTCATTGCGTCTTTGTTGCTGCACGCAGGCTTTATCAATAGAGAGAAAACTTAAAAGGAAACCAAAAACAAATTCTGCAGCTGAAAAGTACAGTAACTGAAGTGAAAATTTCACTACAGGTATTCAAAGGCAGATTTGAGAAGGTAGAAGAATTAGCAAACTTGAAGATAAGACAGTGGAAATGAGAGTCTGAGGAACAGAAAGAAAAATGATTGAAGGAAAGTGAACAGAGCCTAAGGGTCCTGAGATGCTATCAAGTGGACCAACATACACATTGTGGGAGTTCAAGGAGAAAAGAGGGAAAAGGGGGCAGAGACCATGTTTGAAGAATGGCTGGAAACTTCCCTAGTTTGATGAAAGACATGAATATAAGTATCCAAGATGCTCAAGGAATTCCAAGTAAGATAAACTCAGAGACCCACACCAAGACACATTATTACAAACTTTCAAAGGACAAAGAAAAAGAGAATATTAAGAGCAGCGAGAGAAGAGCAAATCATTACATACAAGGGATCCTCAATAAGATGATGGGATTTCTCATCAGTAAGTTTGGAAGCCAGAGGCAGTGGGCCAATGTTTTCAAAGTGCTAAAAGAAAGAAACTGTCAACCAAGAATCCTACATCCAGCAACTGTTCCTCAAAAGTGAGGGAGAAATTAAGACATTCTCAGATAGGAATTCCCTGCAGTCCAGTGGTTAGGACTCTGCACCTCCACTGCAGGGGGCACGGGTTCAATCCCTGGTCAGGGAGCTAATAAGATCCTGCATGCCACACAGTGCAGCGACATTCTCAGATAAACAAAAGCTAAGGAAGTTCATTACCACTACACCTGGCCCGGAAGAAATGTTCATGGGAGTCCTACAAGGTAAAATGAAAGAACAATAGACAGTAACTTGAAGCCACATGGAAAAATAAATACCTCAACAAAGGTAAATACACAGGTAATTGTAAATGCTGGTACTATTGTAACAATGATTTATATCTATACTTGTACCTTTTGCTTTCTATATGGCTTAATAAACTATACACTTAAAGAAATAAAACAAAGCAATTATTAGTCTAAAAGGAAAGAAACATTTTTAATAAATAAAAGAAACCTTAGACACCATCTCTCCAAAACCATTTTCAGATTTCAAAGTACAGGTCCAGACTAAAGAAGCAACACTCAAAGTCACATAGTTAAACAATAAAAACCTAGTTCAGCTTTTTTACTTCATAAGATCTTAAGTTTAGAATTACAGAAATGTCCTATATAATAAAATATAAAGTGCTCTGACAACAGAATTCTTCTGATGTTTTTGATAGTTTTGAAAACAAATATATCTATCACAACAATCTTTCCCCAAACCGTTTCACAAAGTTTGCAAACAAAATATTTTCTCAAAAAACTTCCTGACCAAAAATTAAGAAAATAACATTTTCTATTCAATCATAAATTATTTCTCCCTAGCTGAGCAGGCAAATGTTGCCAAGGCTGATTAACTTCATAACAAAATATGCATTAAAATATGAAACAATTTGAGAAATACCTGAAGTAGAAGCAGCCATCTTCCTTGTCATTATCCTTTATTTTATTACAACTAAATATTTCTGCCTAGAAGGAAAAGTAGGGAAGAAGGGGGAGAGGGAGAAATCACAAACATTAAACACAGTGTATTTACGATAAAAATTTCTTTTTCCTTTCACCAAGTGTGAACCCAGATCACATCTGGATTGATAAATACACACAAACACACCCCTACATGTATATATCTTTACCATGCATGTATGACACAAAAGTGAGATTAGTCACAATGGAAAGATATACCATTAATCATTAAAGGGCACAAAACAGATCTTAAAGGCGGTGACATAATTTTAAGGTAATAGCAGCTTGATGGGACTGATGGTATAAATTAAGGAAGTTAGTTTCCTAAACAGATGACTAAACTGAACCATAAATCCTCAAAGATGTCATTAAATCAGGACCCCTGATATGGCTTGGTTTAGTTTCCAATTTGAGATTTATTTTAGATTGGCACTGTCTGGTATGGTAGCCAATAACTACATGTGACTACTGAGCACTTGAAATGTGACTGGTCCAAACTGAGGTGTTGTAAGCATAAAATACAAACCAAATTTCAAAGATTTGGAAAGATACAAGAATGTAAAATATCATAATTAAATTTTAAAATATTGAGTTCATGGTGAAATGGTAACTTTTTGTATATTAGTTTAAAACTATATTAAACTTAATTTTACTTACTTCTTTTTATTTTTTAATGTGGCTACTAGCAGAATTCAGAATATGAGTATCACGTGTGGCTGGTATTATATTTCTATTGGACTGTATGGCTTTGGACTCTCAAACTGTTCTCTCCACTCTACCCCCTTCTTTAATTTACTCTGTAGTCTATCAATCACATCTCCTTCTCTCACTTTCTGTACTATCTCTCAGTGATATTTAGTTTTTTGCCTGTGCTACTGTTCTTTAGACTTAATTCTGAAACATACTCTGATGCATCTTTTAAAAATCCTAAGTGATGGAATGGGTTACTTTCTAGTTCTCCAGGATATACACACTGCATTTTTATATTAAATTACATTTAATTTTATGTTAAATGTAAGAGCTACTTTTAATTTCTAAAATGCTTTCTATGACTCACATTTGCTGGTGGTCGGTTCCCACTGTTTGACAGTTTCCACATTTTCATGGAAATACGTGCTGGATTAATATTTTTAATGATACTGTCATCTTCAGAAATAACAGTAATCATAAAATCTGTAATGATGAACATTAAAAAATTATTTTCTTTCTAGTTCAATTAGTGGATTTGGCTAAATAACTGTATGTCTTAAAGCATACATCTTGTTTAAGTGTTAATAATAAAATTCTAATGAAGAAATAAAACTATTCTTTAATTAGTCTTCCCCAACAATTTGTCTACAGAACTTAATCATAACAGGTAACTCTCCAGTGCTAAATCTCCCACAGAAATCTAATAAATACATCTTTGCTATTAGTAATCCTTTGTCTTATTTTCACAGTCTGCCAAGCAAGACCAAAAAGGTTAGACTGTGTTATTTGTAGCACAAGGAACTATATTCAATATCCTGTGATACTACTGGGCATATACCCTGAGAAAACCATAATTCAAAAAGAGACAGGTACCACAATGTTCATTGCAGCAGTATTTACAATAGCCAGGACATGCAAGCAACCCAAGTGTCCATCAACAGATGAACGGATAAAGAAGATGTGGCACATATATACAATGGAATATTACTCAGCCATAAAAAGAAACGGAATTGAGTTATTTGTAGTGAGGTAGATGGACCTAGAGTCTGTCATACAGAGTGAAGTAAGTCAGAAAAACAAATACTATATGCTAACACATATGTATGAAATCTAAAAAAAAGAAAAAAAATGGTTCTGATGAACCTAGGGGCAGGACAGGCATAAAGACGCAGACACAGAGAATGAACTTGAGGACACGGGGAGGGGGAAGGGTAAGCTGGGATGAAGTGAGAGAGTAGCACTGACATATATACACTACCAAGTGTAAAACAGATAGCTAGTGGGAAGCAGCTGCATAGCACAGGGAGGTCAGCTCTGTGCTTTGTGACCACCTAGAGGGGTGGGATAGGGAGAGTGGGAGGGAGGCACAAGAGGGAGGGGATATGGGGATGTATGTATACGTATAGCTGATTCACTTTGTTATACAGCAGAAACTAACACAACATTGTAAAGCAATTATACTCCAATAAAGACATTAAAAAAATACATCCTGTGATAAAGCATCATGGAAAAGAACATGAAAAAGAATGTATTTATATGTATAACTGAGTCACTCTGCTGTACAGCAGTAATTATCACAACATTGTAATTCAACTATACTTCAATAAAAATTTTTTTAAAAAAAAGGTTAGACTACAGATACTCAGCAATCTAGAACAGGCCAAACAGTTACAAATCTATATGCTTCATGTAGTCTGAGAATACAATGTTTACTTTCTTTTATGATTTTCAATAGCATACAGTAGCTAAACTATTATTACTTGTAATAGTCCCTTATATTTATCACCTGGAATATTCTCTTGTCACCTATTACAGTTTTTAATCACAGGAAATAGGTCTTATCTCCCCTAACAGATTTCAAAGGCTATAATTATTTAAAATTATTGTTAATATTTCAATCTAAATATTTCTGGTCTGCTTCTTTCACTGCTTGTAACTATGAACAGGAATTCATCCTCTCAAGAAAACCAAAGTCTTCAAGAAAATTACCTATACAAAGCAAATACAATTTCCTATTGACTCGGCTCCTGCCATATTACACTGAAATCATTTGCTTACTTGACTGTCTCCTACATTAGACTGAACTCATTGAAAACTGTCTTGTTCATTACTGGAATTAGGAGTCTAGCATAGTGGATGGACATAGCAGGTGTTCAGTAAATGTTTGTTGTTCTGAAATATCTTTAATCATAAATTATGATGTGATGCATTTCCATCCAAATTAAGTTGAACAGCCCTGGTTCTGTCTGGTTTAACAGTGCAACATATTTAGTAGAACACACCCCCCCAGTTTTGCCATTTAGCAGTTCATACTTCTTTTGCAGAATCTCACAATTCAGCAAATGAACAAACACAAACTGGTTATCTTAAGCTATCAGTTTATATATGAACTTTTAGTTCATTCTTGACCACTAAAGGAATGTAGGATATAGGGGAGAGGGAAGACATAGCTAAGTCAAATGTACTTTCTTATTTGAAAAGCCACAACATGCTTGCTTTTTTATCATGCTGAACACCCAGGATAAATAATTTATTCCATTAATGTAAGAGGCAAATTAATACTACAAATTTATTTTAAAACTGTGAATTACTCACCAGTGAAAATACCCCCTGCTAAAAAGGAAGCATCTTTGTCATATTTAACATTGAGACGAATGGGTTTTTCAGGGTCTGGAAGAATCATTAACTTAATTATAGGTCCTTCTATGGTATTCTTGTTATAAATGGCTTTAACCTGCATAATATGTTCTCCTCTAAAAAGAAAAAAGGGGAAGGGGGGAAGGGGGTTCAAACTTCATTAGTTATAACTAAAAATTCTGAGACAATTTATACAAAGTTTAACTCATTTAGGAAACCTCTCTACTCCTGTTCCATTCCAACTCCTGACTATCACTAAATAGAAGGCTAGTTACTACTCTTAACTTAATCAAGTAATAACAAAAATCAATCTCTATAATACCAATAACTATCAAACTTTCAGTTCTTACCTAGGGGCATAAACACTGAACACTCCCAAATTAGCCCTGCCCCTTTCATCGGTTTTATGCTGTTGGTTTGAAGGAGTGAGCTAAAAACAAAACAAAACGGTTAATTAGAAAATTCTAGGAATCAAATTCTTTTCCTCTATTACTATTTAAAAAGCTACATTTGCACACAGTCTAAAATCTAAAATTGTCTAATTTGAACTAGTTGAAATGATATAATACGTAATCACATAATCCAAAGGATAATAATCACTCACACTCAATTAAACTAGAATTTTGTGTATTTCAATTATTAAGTTGCAGAATTCAATGTTCAGTTTCAATAACGCTGATATATCAAGTGAAGTTTGGTCACACAAACACTGAAGGTATATTCCAAAACTGGGGGGCTGTGAGAGTCGGCGCAGGAAAAATAAACATAAATACACGTACATAATTTCAAGTCAAGGCATAATACCATGTCCATCGTTAGTTACTTCATCTTTCTCTTAATATTTACTCAGATGTGCTTCTTAAATCTTTGTTGCAATACTACTTTTGCATTGATAACCAAGCTTTTACTTTTAAGTGATTAAGAATCAGTGGCCACATTTCCTAATCATTGGTTAGAAGAGTCTTTCAGTCTTTTGCAGATGCTTCTCCAAAAAACTAAGATCATACTCTTATTACCAGTAGGAAATAATCACTATTTAACTCTCTTGGAAGCAAACATTAAGAACAGAAGTAAATGTGAAGACTGTAGAAGCAGGAAAATCAGACTCTCTCCTAAATTCTAATACCAAATTTCTGTTTATCGGAACCTGAAGATTAGGTGATTCTGGTACATGCAGACAAAAAAAAAAAAACAAAAGCAATAGTTGGTGAGACAAAAGTGAGAAAGAGTAATTGAACTGCTAGAATAAAACCCTATATTTGTACCTGTCTCATTTATCCTCCAATCCATCTTCTCTCAACCTATCTCAAAGTCTTTCCTCCATCTGGGTCCTAAATCTTTGTCGCTAAGCCAGAGAAGTAAGTCTTCTATTTCAGGCTATATAGCAGCAATACTGTAGTCTTTTTTGACAGGCTAAGACCTCTGACCCTTTTCACTTTACTTTGAAAATAAGTTCATGCGGATCACAAGTCATTCTTGGCACTTTAATCTCCTGTATAGCTTTTATTTATTTATTTATTTTCGTTTATTGTCTTTTGGCCACGCACATGGCATGCAAGATTTTAGTTCACCAACAAGGGATTGAACCTGTGACCCCTGCAGTGGAAGCATGTAGTCCCAACCACTGGACTGCCAGGGAATTCTCTCCTGTATAGCTTTTAAGATAAACTTGTTGAGTCCTACAAAACCCCCACTGGGATTCTTAATGAACTAATAGATTAATTTCAAGTGAACTGTGTATTTATATAATACCAACTTTTTGCATCCACTAAAATTATAAAATTCATGGAGGGATATTCAAGCCTGGCTAAATATAACTCCAAGAACTCGCTTCTGTGTTGCCTGGCAACAACCTGGCTGGGACAAATGAATTCCCTTCAACCAACAGGAGAGACTTGTGAAAATATAACTTTGCAAGGGACTGGCAGCTTCTTCCCTTACCCCTTGCAGGAGGGCATAAACTTCATGCCAGGCATCCAAAGTCCCCCCTACATCCTAGTTACCCCAATACTAATGTAAACACTTGGTACCTAATCTTGGACTCCCGGTATCCAAGCACTATGTCTGTGCCCAAACATTACGAGGCCATGTTCATGCTTGCCGAATTCCCTAGAACACAAGCCAGTATAGGTCTAACAGCTATGCCCAGGCCCTGGTAGCTCTCCAAAAGGTAGGTGGAGTACAGCTACTCGCATGACTCTTTTCCTTCACCCTTAGGGCTTGTAAGTTTCCCCAATAATACCTGTTTCATAACCCATACTGCAGGTCATTGTATCTGCCATCATTCACCTTTGTCAGCATTATCTATTCTTAATCTGAAATCCAAATATTATTAATATTGTGTAATAAACACTCAAGACATAACTGCAGAATGTTGCTCCTTGTTACACTGTTTGCAAGATATAAACTATACTTCCTCAAACTATTAAAAATTTTAGGTTAACTTAAACTAAGCAATAATGAAGATTATATAAGACTATTTTTTTTTAAAAAAAAGAAATGTGACACCTAAAGACGTAATCCTGAGGATGAAAGCCAGAATTTTAAGTGAAAATGTTTAAGAATGTTTAAAACTTACCTTTAAATTGTTAGCTTTTATAAGGCTTATTTTAACCTGTGGCACAAGTGCTGGATTATCCCACTGATCACAAAGTTGAACAATGAGAGGATTCTGTAATTCTCTTCCGTTAATCACTGGAATGGACTAAAACAGATATAATAATTTTAAGAAGCACTAAAACATATATGCCAAACAATATGATTACTATTTAAGTGAAACAATCACTTAATGTATCTGTTTTATTCACAAATAGCTCCCTTCATCGATTAAAATAAACTTCTGAAAGTCAATTATGTTGTCACAAATGATCCTCTTCTTATAGAAATGATTGAAAATTTGATAAACGGGAAAATATCATTTGACATTACTGGCTTCTAGAGCCAGTCAAGAATTCTAAAAATTACATATTAGAAGGACTTCCTTGGAAACAGAAGCTTATCTTAGGTTCTCATCTTTAGCGCTGTCATCTACAGTTTAACTCCTCCATCAATTGTCAGCACTCTGCCAGTCTACACGAAGCAATAATGCACAGCTTTCCAGCTCTTGGTTAAACAGGACTAGTCACTGATAATCTACACTGTCTTGTTGGCTTAAGATGTTTCTTGCTTTTCCATTACTTCATGTAAGGCCTGTGTAGCTCTGAGAATTTGTGTGCCAACCTATTAATACTGGATATATCAAAGGAAAACACATTGTCAAGCAAGAAACCTGTGAAAGTCCAATCCTCTGTGTCAGATTTTAAAAGTTAAAAAAAAAAAAAGATAGGAAAGATATAACTAGCAAAAAATGAAAGCTGACTTATCATCTCTCTCCTACTAATAATGTTCCCTCCGCTTCCTCCACCCCTCACCTTACTTGAGGAAGTTGTTTACCAAATTACGTTAGGAGGTTGCTAAAAGTGGGAGAAAAATTAATAATGTGTTAGGGCTAGAACTTTTTTTTTTAAAGATACCCCTGAAGCTGGTTTAGTTTAAATGCTTGACTACCAAAAGATTTTCATGGATAGACTGTATTTTATCTGAAAAAGTTTATAAAAAGCTTGAATATATAAAAAGTGCTGATGTTTCCAAATGTAAACACTACAGGGTCTTTATTCCTAATTATGTAATTGTCTGTCCATCAAATAGTAACTACTTTTAAAGAATATCTTTCAGTAAATGACTTGTAGCAAAAGCTTTTAGTTGAACATTTTTCTGGGTGGTAGTGGGGAAAGCAAATATCCAAAATCAAATGTTCATGAATACAAATCTGTCCTTTGCCACTTTTTAATATTGTCGTGTAATGTAATATTTCAGAATTTGTTTCCTATTTATAAAGAATGATAATATATCATAATGTTGCTGAAGATTAAATGAGAGAATATATGTGTATATTTAATATATTTTTTCTATTTATCATGCTTAGGTGTTAAATCAGTTCCCCTTTTCTATTAAAGATCCTGTAGGGGCACGGTAGGTCAAAAATTAAATTAGGAAATTCTAGGAAAACCACATATTCAAATGACTACGTTTTCAAGCTTACCTACATATAATGTATCTCTTAACAGAATGAGAAATTTGTTTTAGGTTTTATTTTTAAAACTGTTGGATTTCAATGGTATCTGCAAATAAACCTTGTAATAAGTTTTTGAGTTAGCAAGCTGTCATTATTTTTTATATTCCCCTCCTACAAAATCATATAAAAACATGAACATGTAAAGATTTTTTCCACCTCAAATGTACACAATTATTCCATGATACAGTCAGTCAACAAATCCTTTACTGACATCATTAGGCACAAAGAATGTATTGATTTATGCAATATATGTGCTTCCAGATAAAAAATAAGTACGCTCACTTTTCAGTGAAATCCTTCAGTCAACACATTACAAAAAAAATTGTTTTTAAAGCACATTCATACACTAGTTTATCTGTTTTTTTAAACTCACAAATCAAAAAAGGGCAATCTCAAACTAGGGTGCAGATATGTAAGCTTTTCTTACATGATCAGTTCCTTTACAGGATAATTTCATTTACTACCACGGTCATGTGAGATCATTTCCCCTTAGAAAAAAATAAGCTTTCATACCAACAGATAAGGCCCTGCCACACCATAACTGAACACCAGAATGTGAACATTTTAAAATGAGAATTCTAAAAATTGACTGAAAACTGAAAGGTAACAGATTTGATAGACATTTGCAAAATTAGTATTGAAGTATTAGTGATTAGTATTTAATTCAAAAAGAGTCATGTCCCACAATGTTCATTCCAGCTCTATTTACAATAGCCAGGACATGGAAGCAACCTAAGTGTCCATCGACAGATGAATGGATAAAGAAGATGTGGCACATATATACAATGGAATATTACTCAGCCATAAAAGGAAACGAAACTGAGTTAGTTGTAGTGAGGTGGATGGACCTAGAGTCTGTCATACAGAATGAAGTAAGTCAGAAAGAGAAAAACAAATACCGTATGCTAATACATACATATGCAGTCTAAAAAAAAAAAAAAGGTTCTGAAGAAGCTAGGGGCAGGACAGGAATAAAGAAGCAGACGTAGAGAGTGGACCTGAGGATGGGGAAGAGTAAGCTGGGATGAAGTGAGAGAGTGGCATGGACTTACACATATTACCAAATGTAAAACAGATAGCTAGTGGGAAGCAGCCACATAGCACAGGGAGATCAGCTCAGTGCTTTGTGACCACCTAAGGGGTGGGATAGGGAGGGTGGGAGGGAGACGGAAGAGGGAAGAGATACGGGGATGTATATATACATATAGCTGATTCACTTTGTTATAAAGCAGAAACTAACACACCATGGTAAAGCAATTATACTCCAATAAAGATGTTAAAAAAAAAGATTTAACTATTTGCATAGGAAGGCAAACTGAAGTTTTTATGGATATAATGAATGACTTGATACCTGGTATGCTTTTAAAAATTCCAGCAAAAACATTTTTTTAGTAAGTCAGTGAGAGAGAACAATGAAATAAAATTGGGCAAAAATCAGTAACTGTTGAAACTGGGCGTTCATTATACTTTACTTTTATGCATATTTTAAAATTTCTATTACAATAAAATACTTAGAATTTGAAGTATTACACTTTTTTAAACAAATGAGGGCACAGTGATGAATTAAATAATGAAGTATTAAAATTCATATTACTTTGTCCTTTTGTTATTGTTACTATTGCTACTGTTATTACTTCAACAACAAAATGTAACTATTCTGATCTACTGACATTTTGAAGCAGTAAGTCATGTGATATTAAATTCTGTCAATCAAGGCAGGAAGGTACTTACCTCCTTTAACTCTGGCCAGTCTACAAGGAGAAGTTTAGCTGGTGGCCCAGAAATTAGCTGCACTCGAATAAAGTCAGAAAACTCACGCCACGTAAAACAAAGATCCTTATTTCCAGGGGGACCTGGAATAAATTTGATGCCTCTCACACTTATACTTTGTGTATTTTCCTAATGAGGAAAAGCACATTGAAAAGAAACAGGGAGATAATGTTTAGTTTTCAGAAAAATGAAAGAAAATGTCGTCACCACCTATGTGCATACAGATGTGCTTCTGGTATAACAACAGCAAGTAACTTACACATATGCCAATACTGGAGTTCCTTGAATTTCATCTCCTTGAGAGGAGAAACTGAAATTCTTTTTTGTGAGGGAGAAATCTAAAAGGTTCAAGCTATGTCCTTTTTCCTGATATTTTCCTAATTTCCCTCTTATTTACACTTGCATTGTCTCCTTTTTGTTCCCCAAATAGCCATGCACGTGCTTGCCCAACACCCTTTGCACTCGCTCCTTCCCTATGACTGCAACATTTTTTTTACCTACATGGCTTTTCTTCAGGTTTTTGCGCACAGAATACCTTAACCAGAGGGGTTTTCTGTGACTACCCTATATGATGGTGCCCTATTCCCACAGCCCACTTTAATTTTCTTCCTGTCACTCATTTCCTACCTGTTATATGCTCTCCCATTACAAGGTAATCTCCGAGAAGGCAGGGGCTTTGACTTGTCACAACCCCATCGCTGGTACTTAGAATGCCTAACATCTGTTAATGGGAATCAATGACACTAGCCTATAATCTTTGCCAAGTGACTGAAGTAGATAAACTGATTCCATACTGGCATGAGCACTGTAGTATTCACATTTTAATAGTGACCCTTAATGATTTCATCATCTTAAATTTCCATTAAGTACAAATATATTCCAGAAGATTTTAAAAATCAGAGTTAAAATGTCATGTTTTATGATCTGAAACAACTGTTCGTAGAACATTTTCTGTAAAAAGACATTGCAAAACGATAAAAATTAATCTCCCCCAAAAGCCCACTGAGTGCAGGGGAGTTTTTTCATTATTTGGAAAACAAATTAAGCATTCATTAGTACAACACATTGAAAAGTTCAAAATACGTGAAGTCTATAGAATCCCACATTTAATAGTGAAACACCAAATGCCCTTTTGAAGAGGTGATGTCTTAAGTAATCTTGAAAGTTATTCTGGTTTTACCTCATATCTTAAAAATAAAATTTGCATGCACATTAACAAATTGTAGATGAGTATAAATAGAATTAAACACAAAATTCTGAAAGGCACTCTCTAAGGTCTAATGTTGATATTATCAAGGGAATGTACTTCAGAAGAGCAGTACATTTTATGAAGATGTGGAAATGATTTTAAGAAACAATGGCAGGGCTTCCCTGGTAGCGCATTGGTTGAGAGTCCGCCTGCTGATGCAGGGGACACAGGTTCGTGCCCCGGTCCGGGAGGATCCCACATGCCGCGGAGCGGCTGGGCCCGTGAGCCATGGCTGCTAAGCCTCCGTGTCTGGAGCCTGTGCTCCGCAACGGGAGAGGCCACAGCAGTGAGAGGCCCACGTACCAAAAAAAAAAAAGAAATAATGGCATATTAAAACCAGTTTTTAAAAATTTTTTTTTATTTTTTTGCGGTACGCAAAAATAGTGCTTTTAAAAATAGTGCTTTTTAAAAACAACTTTGGTTTAAAAAAAAAGAAAACAGAGGCTCCCTTTTTTCTGTAGAAACTAGGGGTAGACTCCTATTGTTTTGAAAGTGAGTCAAGATAGTATACATCAGTTATAAAATGACAGCAGAAACAAAGAAAGTCAATTTGACTGGAGAATGAGCCATGGGAGGAGATAGGTGTGCTGCAGTGGAATACTATGGAGTACTTTAGGTCACCCTAAGGAGATGGAGTCTATAGTATAAAATGCTGATAGGTGGCATAAGATGGGAACTGAAAACTGACACTAGATTCGGTCAGGCGGCACAGGGCAGAAAAACAGTGACAGTGGCTTGCCTGGGAATGATGGTGAAGAATGTGAAAAGAGAGTAGACACAACTCTTCCAAGGAGCTGTACTGTAAAAAGGAGGAGAGAAGGAGGGCCGTACAAGGAAGCTGTGAGCGTTTTTTCATTATAGCCTGTCTATATGCTGATGGGAATCTAATTGACAGGGAAAACAAGATGTAGGAAGATAGGTTACAATTTAGGAATAATTAGTGAAAGAGGATGGGAGCCTGTGCATAAGGTGACAGGAAGCAGAGATAGTTCATGTATAACAGCAGTTATTATCTGACTTCATCTACACAGAGGGTGAAGCTAGACAAGAGAAGAACCTGAAAGTCAAAGATGAAACCTTATCTTTTACAGTAAACAAAACACCATTAAAAGTTCCTCAGCAGTGCTAAGATATAGTGAAAGTGGTGTTCTGAAAACTAGAAAATAATAGCCCAGCAGATTAGTGGAAACAGAAATTCTAGGTGGGAGGGGCAACAAGGAGGCTATTATGATCATTCTGTCGGGTAAAAGGTATAATGGAGGCTCCAAAAGGAAGAAGAGTTTTGAAAACCATTAAATGCCCTAAATGGATTCAACTTTACTTGGGCCTTAGAATTCCTTCTTTTTGACCTACTCGAGCCTGGTAGGTTCCTTGAAGGCTCAACTCCAACATCTTTTCTCAAAAACTGCCTTTAATCTCTCCAAGAAGAATACATTGTGTTTCCCTGCTTGTTTTAAACTGAAATAATTCCACCAGGGTTCTTATTTTTCAAGCTAATCTCAATTAACTGCACAGCTGCAAACTTTCGCCACTAGTTTTCTCCCAGGCATTCTATTTAATGCAGGGACTGAGCACCAAGAAATTTTACTCAAATAGCTACATGAAAAACTATCTTCATATACATATCAAAATATTTAAGGATGAAATGATATGATGTATGGAATTTGCTTCAAAGTGATGGATAAGGGGGAAGTGATGAATGTTGAAGCTGACTGATGGGATCATGGGAATTAATTATACTATTTATTCTATTTTTGCATATGTTCAAAATTTTTCATTATAAAACTTATTTTAATGCCTTTTATAATTTTTCACTGTAAACACTGAAATCAAGTCTCTCTTATTTTTGTTTTTCCCAAACATTTTGTTATATATAAACTGAATGGAATAAGCCAACTGTTATGGAAAACAGCCATACCTGAAAAGTAGTTTTCAAATGTGAGCTATCAAGTCCAATCCCAGCAATTCCCAAGGAAGATAGAGAACTTGGTGAAAATGCTTGAATCTGATTTCCATACTGATCTGTAACTATTATAACTATAAAAAGGGGAGGAAGTTTAATTTTAAAGTATCAATAAAATATACAAATATCTATAATAAACACTTATACACTTAATTAAAATTATACTTAGAAACTCATTCTAACTTTGTTCTTGTGTATTTTTTTGGTAAAAAGTAATTATAATCACTTCTTTTATAATCACTATAAAAATAATAAGAATATACATAAGTACACTTATATTATTTACATGTTTAACATGATGCTGATGTTAATCATATTTACATATTTAACATGATGCTGATGTTAATCAAGTTTTTTACCATGAACATTTGAAGGAAATAATTTAGTATTATGTAATATTCTAGATATAAGAAAAATACAGGATACATATGAACCCACTAATATATTTACTTTTCACTCTTAATATTAACTATTATCATTTCTAACAAAAGTCAACATTCTTTTCAACAAACTATTTTTGCCAAACTGATTTCACAGTTAGGTCAGCATAGGCAAAGACAGGGAAAATGCTTCAATCTTTCCAACAATGGAATTTAAACCATAAACCGTATATAAATCCCAAGTTTTCCTTTCAGATTATGTATGCCAAAACATGAACGTAAGGACATATTATAGAAGTGTTTTAAAGAAAGAAAGCAGGCCATACTAACCTATTTCTCCTTGAAGCTCTTGGCCCATCTGCACAGTTTTTCCTCCTTTTAATTCACATTTTAGATGTTTAGGTTCATCAGGAAGTGGTCTGCAATTGATTAACAAGTTAAAGGCCTTACTTGCACCATTAATTGTAGAAAAAAATTAGTTTAAATATGCTAAAGAGTAACAAATACAACACTCATTTTCTAAAACTTAAAGTAACACCCCTCTAAATACCTCCATTTATATAACGTAACTATTAACCCAAAAGGAAAGAGAGAAAAGATAGCTTGCAAAGAGAGTAGAGAATACTGAAAAAAAAAAAAATACACATGTGTTAGATCACAGTTAGCTATGCTGGATTAAAAGGAATTTATGCCATGAGAGCACTGAGAAAGAAAACAGATGGGTCTGTAAGAATGACTCATCAAGAGATCTGTCTCTGGCTGAAGAGTTGTACATCTTACGATTTTATCTCAAACGTGGAGCTATTCTAAGTGTTGGAATAGTATGGAAATGTGTAGAGGAATTAAAGTGAAAAAGGTTTGGCTTCCCTGGTGGTGCAGTGGTTGAGACTCCGCCTGCCGATGCAGGGGACACGGGTTTGTGCCCCGGTCCGGGAAGATCCCACATGCCGTGGAGCGGCTGGGCCCGTGAGCCATGGCCGCTGAGCCTGTGCGTCCGGAGCCTGTGCTCCACAACGGGAGAGGCCCCAGCAGAAAGGGGCCCACGTACCGCAAAAAAAAAAAAAAAAAAAAAGTGAAAAAGGTTATTAAAAAAGAGGCAGCCGAGGAACTGACAGGCCAGGGTGAAGGACAGGTTTTCAATATAGCTACTTAAATCTCCCCCTTTTCTATCAGGTGGACTCAGCTTTGAAAATCATCACTAACCAATGAAAGCATTCTTCCTTCTGAACAACACACTGACTGATCACACTGTATCTTTTGGACTTTTCATGTCTGTCATTCTCCATGAGTTTTCACTGTTACTTGTCCTAGAAGGGCTTTCCTTTATCAAAAGTTCTAGTTCTGACAGATACTAGAGGGTCAATTAAGCAGAAGCTTGTAACGATATTAAGAATTAATCACTATCTTCAGTGAAGCTTTATTCCAAAGACAACCTATTTCCAAAAAATTGTGAAAATTTCTATATTAAAAAACAACGTTGGGGCTTCCCTGGTGGCGCAGTGGTTGAGAGTCTGCCTGCTGATACAGGGGACACGGGTTCGTGCCCCAGTCCGGGAAGGTCCCACATGCAGCGGAGTGGCTGGGCCCGTGAGCCATGGCCACTGAGCCTGCGCGTCCGGAGCTTGTGCTCCTCGATGGGAGAGGCCACAACAGTGAGAGGCCCACGTACCGCAAAAAAAACAAAAAAAAACAACTTTGGCATGTGTGCTTTGGAGAAAAGCACTTTTGTCGCCATATGCTGAATTTTGAAATACCTCAAAATATAATATGCCCACAAACCTTACTGTAAATGAACTTTCCAAAGACACATGATCATCTTGGAACGAAACCTGGCAATAGCGCATATCTTTTACAGATGTTGGTACTTGTACATCAGGAAGCAGACCCTGTAGTAAGTGCTCTTTGTTAATCTCAGGAGTCCAGTTAACCTAGAAGAAAAATTATATATTTAATAATAATATAAAGCTTAATCTAATGCCTTCCAACTGCCACTTATCTTACCAAAGACTCTTAAAATTATAACCCATCCTCCCCACCTCTAAGGAAAAAGCCCCTGATGACCAGAAATGATGGTCGTTCATATATTACTATAATAAAAATGTATCTTCCTCATTGTCTTTCCTGATAATGTTGCCACCATATCTTTCAATGCAATAAAATAAATATTCCTAAGTCATTTCTTTAGCTTTTGTCACAAGATTATCACTGTGGTCATTATAGTTTTAAAAAAATCATGTCAATCAAATCATGTGATCAATTCTGAGAATTAACAGTCACTCTGTTTTTTTGAAAAGAATCTTATTAATACAGGTTTTAAATGAGATCTAAGTGGACCTGATTCAGCAAGGTGAGAAAAAAAGTTAAATCCACTAATGTACTTAGCAGCCTGGTCACATCTTGATCTTAATCCACTCTGGAATGTTTTCAGCTCTAATTTTAACTTTATATCTCTTAAATTCCATATTTTGTTACCTGATCCATTTTTTAAGTTGATTACCCTACACTATCCTTTTAAACTTCCAATCCTTTCTATTTAAGAATTTTTACCTCAACTTTATGCTTTTAGCCTTCTATAGTTGTGATTCTTAAATCATTGATATTCTAATATTTTAATCCTAGTTTATGTTGTTCTTTCTTAGTTACCTTTTTTTTAAAAAAATAAATTTATTTGTTTATTTTTGGCTGCGTTGGGTCTTCATTGCTGCACGCGGGCTTTCTCTAGTTGCGGCTAGTGGGGGCTACTCTTCGTTGTGGTGCACAGGCTTCTCATTGTGGTGGCTTCTCTTGCTATGGAGCACGGGCACTAGGCGCGCGGGCTTCAGTAGTTGTCACTCGCGGGCTCTAGTGCGCAGGCTCAGCAGTTGTGGCACACAGGCTTAGCTGCTCCGCGGCATATGGGATCTTCTAGGACCAAGGCTCGAACCCATGTCCCCTGCATTGGCAGGTGGATTCTTAATGACTGCGCCACCAGGGGAGTCCTCTTAGTTACCTTTTTAAACCGTATTTTTATTCTTTATCATACCTTTTTTTCCTTTTTTTTAAATAATGGAAGCAGCAAGCAGGAGTTACACAAAAAGGCTTTCTTCTCTCACCCTAGTTGTGCTCTCTTTTCAATGAATTCCTACATCAGTTTGGGTTGACTTTCCTCAATACTGGAGAATTCGCTAAAGACTACAAAACCACTTTAAGCATATACATTTAATAAAAGTATTTAATATCCTTTATTATCAATAAAGGTGCATGTTTTAAAATGTTTGGAACCCAAGAAATATATAACTACTAGAATTGAGGCAAAATGTGTCAAAAGCTGGCCATGAGCTTAGAGAATGGCAAAAAGAAGGTTATATACAGAAAAAGGCTCTGAAGTCAATGTTTCTCCTTACCCTTAACATGAAAGTAAACTGTGGAAACATTATGAGAAAGCAAGGAATCAGTTCAGAAGCTAGGTTGCTGGTACCACTTTTAAACTGCTTGCCTTCAAATCTGCTGACAGAGGTAAAAATGGCTTGCCTCCCTTCCAAGCAGGATAAGGATTATTTATCTCGAAATCCTCCCTTCCCTCATTATGGAGAGGAAAATAAACCGGCTGGAGCAAGGGTTATTCCAAGTAAGATTTAAAAAATAATGTCAGCTGAATCCTGGTAAACAATTCTTTTAAAATATCAGATCCTATATTTGGAGACTCAGGATGGCTACAGAATACAGCAGTGCAAAAGAGTGGAATTCCCTGGTGGTCCAGTGGTTAGGACTCCACACTTTCACTGCCGAGGGCCTAGGTTCGATCCCTGGTCGAGGAACTAAGATCCCACGAGACACACGGCATGGCCAAAAATAAATAAATAAATAAATAAAATAAATTAATTAAAAAAAAAACTCTAACCATTTTGATTTGGTTCTCTGTTAAGTGAGCTGTTAAAGTTTCAACATATAGATTTACCCTATCAAGGAACAAATGATACATTTAGATGGCAGGTCTATGAGGACCATCTGAAGCTACTGAGAACTGACAAAAGCATTGTCTAAGGATCACACTTTCAGAGATTGCTATACCAATTTCAAATGGGCAAATCAGGAGTCTGTAGTTAACAATACTGTTTTACCATTTTCCTTTAACAGACTTTTTATTTAGTGCCTTCAGAATAGCTACAAAAACACTGCTTTGGTTGGGGACTTCCCTGGTGGCACAGTAGTTAAGAATCTACCTGCCAATGCAGGTGACACAGGTTCGATCCCTGGTACAGGAAGATGCCACATGACACAGAGCAACTAAGCCCGTGCACCACAACTACTGAGCCTGCGCTCTAGAGCCTGCAAGCCATGACTACTGAAGCCTGTGCTCTGCAACAAAGACAAGCCACCACAATGAGAAGCCCGTGCACCGCAACAAAGAGTCCCTGCTCACCGCAACCAGAGAAAGCCTGTGTGCAGCAGCGAAGACCCAACACGGCCATAAATAAATAAAATTTACAAAACAGACAAACACTGCTTTGGTCAAGTGGTGATCTTGATTCTGAGTATAGAAATACAGTTCATCAGGACTGGAATTTTGTTTAGGTGTCAAAATCATTTTTCTAAGCATGAATTTGTCACACATGAATCATTCAACATTTCAATCTAGTGCATGAAAAAGTATCTTATTTAGCCCGGGATTTTATATAACAGTACTATTTTTCTTTGATAAGCTTCTTCTTAGAGGATAGCCTATAAAACTTGTACAGAGTCTTCCAAGCAAGAAAATGAACAGAATTCTTGCAAATAAACAATCTGTTTGAGATACTTACTTTAATTTTCTCTGCTAAAGCTGATGTTATATGGATTTCTCTTTCTCCTTCATCATACATTTGAAAAATAAGGTTATGCATAGTATCTCCTGCTATCCAATTAACCTCATCCTGATGTTTGATCTGGATTGCCTTTTGTCCTTCTACACTGAATATCTGTAATCTTGCAACATGGCTACTGGGAAGCAACTTAATAGTCTTCTCCACAGGTGCCACATCTTTACAACTCTAGGAAGAGAGGAAAACACAAATATATACTGAATGACATCTGTAATGAAAACACAGTTTTTGGCTTTAATGGTGAATCTTCCATATTGCTTAAGAATTTATTTCCAATATTATGGGAGATCATCTTATATACTGTTAACATTCATAGATTTTCTCATTAAGAGGATACTACAGTATTAATAATTCCATATTTTATACCATGAAGTTATAAATAATGACAGGGGCCACATTCTTAAAACCAAAAACTAGCATATCTGGACTTAAAAGAACTTCCTTCCCCTTTATTTGTAAACTTACTTAAAAGTGTTGCAAACCTGTGAAATTTTAATCATGACACAGATTTGGTGACCAGCATTTATTAATAAAAATAAAGGTGTAATAAATTAAGAATTTTCTATAAATTAAAGATAAATATTGCAATAAAATGTCATTTAATGAGCTTCTAGAGCTTTTTCAATTCATTTTACATTGGGGTGAGTGGACAGAGTTGCTTGTAGCTAGATGAGGACTCTAGATGCCCCTAAAGGTTGAGATGGCGTATTTATAATTTGTTATGGGCATATCAGTGTTCCAAAGATCAGTAACGATGAGCTTGTGTGCTACATAAATTGATTTTAGGCACACAAAATTAAAACACTACATAATTATTTCAGAATGTAGGTGTAGTGCATTCCACAGGATACAAAAAATTCACATAAGTCTAAGCTTAAAATACCTCTACAATCCTATTTCACTCATGTCTCCTTCCTCATCCAGTTGCAGTCATTTTACTGAAGCCCATTCACATGAACAATGATATATTCAAAATTCCTACCTCACAGAGTATCAGGCAAATAATCCATCCCCTATTATAAGCACAT
The DNA here is from genome assembly GCF_949987515.2 of Delphinus delphis. NCBI lineage: Eukaryota > Metazoa > Chordata > Mammalia > Artiodactyla > Delphinidae > Delphinus > Delphinus delphis. The sequence goes on from NC_082695.1 coordinate 34,911,133, forward strand.
CTTATTTGCCTGGCTCAAACTTAAGAGTCACTGCTTTTGGATAATATGTTCTAACTGCAGGTTACAAGATATACCTTGGTCTTTGTCTTAACTGACCAGGACTCTTGGTGTTCTGCCTGTTGCTGCTCTGTAGTATTTACATAATTATATGTAAATGCTCTCTTGCTCTCAAGCCCAGATTTCTCCCTAACTCCAAGTCTTTTTCCTGAATCTCCTGATCTTTTGCAAGATATGGTATGCTCAAAAATATGTTGCCCACATTATTGAAAAAAGGAAATGCATAACAAATATTTGAAGATTATCAAATATAACCAGCTTCAAAAGAAAAGAATTAGAATAAAGTCAAATCATTTCATTCTAATGTAAAAAAATAAAAGCTTTTACCCTTTTGAGGCTCAAGATATGTTAGCTGATATATACTTAGTAGGAAAAACATTGGTTAATCAACTGATCAAGTAATTTATCATCTACTAACCATATCAATTATGAAGAAATCACATTTAGGTATTTTACTTGTATAAGTATTTGTTATCCCATTTAGCAGTCTTAGGAAACCAAATGCTTATATCAACTGCCTGTCCTTCTCTAGGCTGGCTTCACCTTCAGCCATGATGTATATCCAATAACCAGTATCCTACTGGCACATTAACACAGCAATCTCTTTATAGGAAAACACTACTGAAAAACCATGTATTTACTTTGTTAATTATACACACATATTAAATGTTCATATATCCTTCCTTCAGTGGTGGTTCCATAGGGACATTTACCAAACTTTCTAACAAACAAGTGTAAACTGTAAGAAATAAGAGAATAAAATAAAACTGATAATTGTCACATTTTAATATAGGAAAAAAAAATTTTAGGAACATGTAATCAATAATAGCTATAGATATTATAAAAGGTTTGATCAAGAAAATTACTAATATTTGATACAAAATGTTATTTACTATACCATTTCATTTTTGCCTTTTCTTCCCTCTGGCCAGAAGAATCACAAATATCTCATTTTAAAAAGTCAAACAACTTTACATAAAATATTATAAAGCTGTTAAAGAATATTTGTATGAAGACTCAATATAATACCAATGAATAACAGTAACAACTTACAGGTATTTCAATTTTTGCTTTAAGCGTCTGGTCTTTTTTGATATTCTGAACTTGAATTGCTGGTCCTGACAAAATACTGGTTCCAGAACTACTGCAATCCACAACATAGAGTGGAAGGTTTGGAGCACCTGAAAACTATTGGAAGCGTACAAAATAATTTAAGACCTCAATCAAATGTAACTTATTATTCAATAACTGTTATTTAAATTTTCAAACAATTTAGTACAGCTACTATTTCCGGCTATAAATTAGAAAACTATAAATATAATTCACTAATATACTAGACAATTTCTGAATGAAAAGAGTAAGTTTCTATAATTCTAGGTAAAATTTGTTGATTTTGGAAGAAAAACCAACTTCCTAAACGATTATTCTTTCTTTTTTAACACCACCTATTTGGGTTTTCCTTTCCTTTTTGTGCTCTTTTACTCATATTCATTTATCCATCCATCCCCAATCCTAAAGGATATTTCCACCAACCTACTCATAAATTAAATACTCCACCTGAAATGAGGAGGATGGACTAAGGAAGGAGAGGGGAGGAATCTGTGGTCCAATACTTGGCACAGCTGGCATCATTACTGGCTTAGGGATGCTGAAAACTATTGACAATGAGATAGCCCAAAAATTTCTCCATGGAATAATCATTACACAATCTAGATATAATATAAGGCTTACTATGAAGGAGCCAAAAGATACAGTGATTTAGTGATTTCCATTTAGTACCACGGGACTCAAAATCTACATATTCTTATCTTATAACAGCTTACCTTACAATGAACAATCAATTTTGGTTGTGCTGTTATATTGTCTGATTCATCCAAAACTTCTACCTGAAATGGGAAAGCTGTTCCATTTTCTATAACTAAAATTTCAGAATCAGGTTTCACTTTCAATCGATGAGGGGGACCTACCAGAAAATTATATAATAAAATAGAGATTCAAGTTTCTAAAACTGAAATGTTAAAACAGCAAAAGAAACAGCTTTTAACATTTCAAGTTTTAATATCTTTTAAATAATGCCAAGAGAGAAAAAAGAAATATCCATGTTTAATCATTTCTATCCCCCAAATGCATATCTTCTATACATCACGAGAGTGGTCTCAATTATATTAAAATGTTTGATGTCTAGACTTAGTTTTATGTAACAAGCTAAGTCATGGTGATAACTCATGTTAGAAATCACCCAAACGTGAAATACTAAAAAGATTCTGGAAAAAAGTATTCAAGAATAAAAATAAAAGTTTATTAAACTACTTTTTTATTTACTACTTTTAACTTTACACAATGAGACTGATTTCTCAGGCACACTACATACCTGTCTCAGGTAATTTTGTTCAAAGGATCAGTTCATATAATGACATAACCAGATAACTTACTTGTTAAGACTGCCCACAACACTTTGATATCCTAAGCAAGCTGCACCACAAGTTTCCTCTAAACTAATAAAAGAGGGTTTATATTTCTGCAGCAAGATGACCTGATGTGCCCTATAAACACTGATATTTTAAAATACAATTTATGCTAAATAATGGAAACACAAGTTTACAAAGAACAGTTATATCAAAGAACAGTGTTTTTACCATATGCCAACTCTGTTCTCAGAATCCTTACAATGATCTTGATCAAGAAGGTAATATTATTATCCCCATTTTATGGATGAGGAAACTGGGACCCAGAGAGATTAAGTATTCTGTCCAGGTCACATGGCTACTAAATGGCAGACTCAGGTTAGATCCTAATTTTGTAATTTGAAACCTCTTGACCATTATCACTACCACAGTCCCACTTGCTACTTTACCACGTTTACTCGCAAATTCTAAAAAAATATTAGAACTATCTGGTTAATAAGAATTTCCTTTGAGTAGATTTGAGTAATCCATACGTTTTAGCTAACCTCTTAAAATAAAAGCATTGTAAGTAAGTATTAACACATAACAGTTTTTTCTTATACGTCTACCAATGGGCCAATCTTTACTTCTAAATCAATTCATGCCTCAGGGAAAGCTCAAACTACACGAATTTGTGAAAGGAAATAGCTATTTTGTTTCTTTTCATTAAAACCAGTAAAAAAGGTCATATATGGACAAAGATATGATCTCAGTATTATTAATATTAGAGCTAAAACTTTCATAACAAGTCCTGTTCTAGGTGTTGTACAGCATATGCACTTCTCACTCTGCACAGTACTGTGTTAATGAGAACTCATGCATATTGGAAGTGTATCCTCCACTGAGTTACCACCGAAACCATGCAAAGTAAGGGCTGCCCATATTAACTCATTTAATCCTCACAAAAACCCTGTGAATTATGTATTATCTCATTTTACACATGAGAAAACCGAGGCACAGAACAAGTGTACCTCACTGGTAAGTGTCAGAGCTTAGATTCAAACGCAGAAGGGCCGATGCTAGAATATACTCTTTGAACCTCCACAATAGACTGATTCTCAAATTAGCTGGCTTTTTCTACCCTAACTTTACTGCAACTTCATTTACGAGTTGATAAATCATTATTCAAATTAACAACATAAAAGCATAAGAAACTTTCCTTCTTAAAATATTAAATATTTAGTTATATCAGAAAAAGGACAGATCCAGTTCTAACGTAAGTCTAATTAGTATATCCTTAAGAACAGTTCCCCAATATAGTTTCAATATTCACATTTTTCTCCCAAGATTATTTTTAGAACTTCACTCAAGTCTTTCTAAACGTTTTCCTGTCTTTTATTTTTAACTGGTCATTTCTATTAGCACTATGTTTGTCATTCAAATGTATTTTCAAGATTTGTACCATATCCAAACCAAAAAACACTTCACCTTTATAAGTGTCATTATATTTTATCATAAGAATATTATTTAAAAGGTAATTAGGAATATTTCTTAAAGTAATATTACCTGGCAGTAATCTAATTTTCTGACTGTGATAGTCTTCTTTTAAACCCGGAAAAATAACCTTCAGAGAAAAATTCTGTTGAAAAAATTATTTTAATTAAATTTAAGTCCTAAATAAATACTTAAGTAATTTACTACCTCAATTCTGATTTACTTTTTGCTTTTCATTTTCATACCATTATAGAAATCTACTCAGCAAATTTATATTGACTAAAATTATCATATATATGTATGAAAGAGATGCAGGTGAAAAAACTGATTTATATTGCCTTCTTTATAGATAATACTATCTTTGAATTCAAAAGGCATAACCTCTGAATAATTATCAGAATTAGGATGGGCACTATAAAAAATGTGGAAAGTAGTGAAATGGAAATAACCCAATATCTAGACATATCTAAAAACAATGCAGTGTTCTAGATTAGATCCTGGAATAGAAAAATAATTGTGGAAAAACTGGGAAAATGTTAAAGCCCAGAGTTTTGTTAATAGTATTATATCAATGTTAACTTCTTAGTTTGGATAAATATATAATAGTTGTATAAGATGTTAGTAGAGGAAGCTGGGTGAAGAGTATATGTGAACTCTCTATACCATCTCTGAAACTCTTCTGTAAAACATAATTATTTCAAAATAAGAAGGTTTTTAAAATCTAGAAATCTTTTTAGCAAGTTTATCTTACTAAAGTCAAATTTTCCACGCTTTTCAAGTTCTTTTTCCAGAAAAAGCTTAATTCAGAAAGATGTACAGAACTTGCTCTTTAATTTGATTAGGTTATACAATGCAGTATAGTATACAGTACTTAAACTTACATGCTCTATTTTAAACATTATTTTGATAGGGAAAATTTTTAAAATATATATTGAAGGTAATGATACAATGGAAAAAAAGTAACACAATACTTAAGTTACTAGCCACAGTGTTCCCATTAGTCATATTAATCTATTAGCTACTTTATATACTTAACTGAAAAATTACCTTATTGGAGTTTGTCTTTACTATCTCTAACCTTATTCCTCCCAAAACACTTCCCTTATACAAATACCAAACCCAATACTTTTACAGAAGTGAGCTAAAGTTTCTCATATTTTTGTTCCTATTCTAAGAAAAACATTGAAAAATGAAAAAACTTACAGAGAAGAAAGAAGCAACATAGTACTAGATAACTGTTGTAAACGGCTTTGAATGCAAAAAGACTGGAATGAAAATGAAGACAGTTGAAAATATTTAATTCATAAACGTTTAACAAACAACAGCAGCAAATATGCTGGTCTTCTCAAGAGATGTAAATGGTAATGGTATGTCGGGTGACATGATCCTGATTAATTCCTAAGAACCTGACATTACTGTCATCTTGTCACAAAAATAGGTTTTTAAATTTCCAATTTCATTTTTACCATATAAGAAATAACATGCATTATAACATGTATGTACAATGCTTACCTTGCCTTGACAAGAGTTTACAGGGCCCTTAGCTGTAACACCTCGAATGACACAATTTGGGCCATTGGTTATTTCTTCATAATGTAAAGATAAACCACTGGAAAAAATAAATTATTTTTTAACTTTCCCTCCATTACCAACAAATAAGCTGCAAATGTTCTTTTCTCTTTTCTTTCTTTTTTTTTTTCTAGCTGTGCCACATGGCTTGCAGGATCTTAGTTCCCTGACCAGGGACTGAACCCGGGCCCTCAGCAGTGAGAACACGAAGTCCTAACCACTGGACTGCCAGGGAATTCCTGCTGCAAATGTGTTTGTCTTCTCATATGACATTCTCATTTTTAATTCATTTTTCTAATAAAATTGTATTTTTTTAAAAGAGAGAAACAAATGAACAGAAGCAAATTCCCATGAGATTTTTACAAAGAAAAATGATCCAACAAGTATTAATAAGTGATACCATTCGTGCAGTGAGTAAAGATACAAGGTAGGAAACAATGAAATGCTAGACCATGTATACAGGCCAAAGAAAATGAAACATCCAAATCGATCAGGCTTAAAGATGTCTACAGACTTTGTCCTGGATTCTTTCAAATCCTTCACCCACAGGGATTTTAGAGACTTTCTGGCACCTATTAAACTGAATGGCAATTTTAGATAAAGTCCAAATAATTAAGTGCAGCCTTGTGCTAATGTAACCTTGCTAGAATGTATACTGAGACCCTCTAATCTACTACTATGAGTAATGTGATTCCTAAACCACCTTTGACCACCTGTAGATACTTACAGTGTCAACATTTTACTCTGTAAGGGGTAAGGTGATAAAAAAGGAGGAAAGATATACCATGATGGAGAAAAGACCTAATTTTTCTGAAGAATGAAATTAAATATTTAGATATTATCTGAATAAGCTGTAAAAATTAAATAACATGGCTTGTTTGAAAAAAGCTCTAAAGAGGCATGTAAGGTAAAATAAACTCCCTGAGAAAGATGGACATTAACCACAGACATCTACTTTCACTATCTCTTAAAGCCTCACTAATATAAGAACAAAGGGATTCCTTTTATTTACTTTTAAAGGCAAAGATATGGGAGGTATGGAAGAAGAGACAAGGACAATAGAAATTATCTGCTAGAAAAAAGGATAGACAAGTGGCAAATGACCTAGTAACTTCCCAAGAAAACTGAACTGTGAAACAGCAATGGAAGAAGCTCAAAACCAATATATACCACAGAATTCCCAGGTACCATTAAGGAACTGGTGTTATTAGGTACCCCTAGAAGCAGGGCCAAAAAGAAAGGCCAAAAAAAAAAAGGTGGGGGGTTGATTAAAATTTCGATCCCCAGATCTCCCCTCTCCACCTCTGGCAGATGACTGGAAAATTATTCTCTGAAAAGGTTTAAGCAGAGAATCTGTGAACCTGGGCACAAAAAGTAAGTCGCAGGAAAGGGTAAAATACTAAAAAGAATACAAGGGTAATCCTGAATGGACCGCATAGGGATACTGAGACCTTTTCATTCCCATTCCTACCCTAGTCTTGCTCTTGGACTGGCTAGGAACCTGAACAGCCAAATTATTCCCCTCCAGGCAAGAGACTAAAGATTGTTCTTTGAGCAAACTACCCAGCCCAAGAAAAAGACCTCAAGATACAACAGGATTTCCCCCAACAAAATGTTACAGACAGATCATCCTGTAGTGGAGTTCACACTCAACAGCCTCTCCCAAACTCTCACACTCAACAGCCTCTCCCAAACTCCTATGTGCATTTTAGTTCTCCATCAGATATAAAAGCAGATAACCAAAGATTAACCAGATATATGAAGAAACAGATCAAAATCCAACAAATAAAAAGCAACTAACTTGGAGACAATAAACATTATCAGTGTAGGTAACCTTTTTTTAAAAACTACCATTTATTTATCAGCAAAAAAAAAAAAAATGTGTTACATTCATAAAACAAGAACAGAATCTACAAAAGAACATTCGGAGAACCAGGAAGAACACTTGGAAATTAAAAATACAGCAAAAGGAAAAACTCAATGGAAAGATATAAACATAAAATTGAGAAAGTCTGTCTAAAAGTAAAACAAAAACACAGAAAGATTAAGAAAAATGGAAAAATTAGGAAAATCAGAGAACCAGTCCCAAAGGTACATCATCAAATAAATAAGGATCCCCCCCTTCAAAAAAAGAGAAAACCGTGATGATGGAAGGTAGAAAATGAAGTACTTCAAATAATGAAGAGACCTATACAAAGATGTACCATTATAAAATTTTGCCCTGTTGAGAATTAAAAGTGGGTCCCTATAAGCTTCCAGACAGAATACATAGGAAACATAAAAAGGAAAGTTAATCAGAACAAGTTTAAATTTATCAGCAACAGGAGAAGCTAAAAGGCAAAAATGGAGCAATGTTTTTATAATTTCGATGGAAAGTAGTGTTCAACTTTCAATTAAATCAATCAAGTAGAATACAGACATTTTCAGAGCAATAATTTTATCTTACATGTAAATCCTTTCTTAGGAAACTAGTGAATAATGTACTCCAGCAGAAGGTAAGGGACAAGGGATTCTTTCAAAACTGAAGACCCAGGGAAGGTTAAATGCTAAATAAAATAAGCTACTTAACAATCTCACAAATTCAGGAATGTTTCCTCAAGGACCTGAGAGCGAACTCTACGAAATTTAATCATCAATAAAGGTAAACCCCTATCTCCCAGTTTCCTGGGCCTAACTTCTGATCAATTGACTCCAAATTGCAAACTCTACTCCCAGTCATAAAGATACTTAGCAATTTTTCTTGAAAACATGAATGTGATAGATTTTATTTACTTACCCATGTAACAGAGTAAGATTTCCTTCCTTGCAATCTCTATCAGATTGCGATGAGAATAATCACATTCTGGTTTACTGATTATTCAATAACAAAATTGTCTTCTTTCTCTTCTACCTTTGTGAAGAAGTTTTCTAGCTTGACAGTAGGTTTTGTTTTTACTATATTTCCCCAACACAAAAGACAAAGGGTACTCCCAGGATGAAAGTGAAGGAAGATCACAGAAGGACAAATGTAACAAGCATAAGAACAACTGATCCAGACCAGAGCACATGGCAAAGTTCCAAGAAAGATGTCTATAAGAGTATGAAACTGAGGGACTTCGCTGGTGGTGCAGTGATTAAGAATCCGCCTGCCCTTGCAGGGGACATGGGTTTGAGCCCTGGTCTGCGAAGATCCCACATGTCGTGGAGCAACTAAGCCCGTGAGCCACAACTACTGAGCCTGCGTACCACAACTACTGAAGCCTGCATGCCTAGAGCCCATACTCCACAACAAGAGAAGCCACCACAATAAGAAGCCCACGCACCGCAACGAAGAGTAGCCCCCACTCGCCGCAACTAGAGAAAGCCCACGTATAGCAACGAAGACCCAATGCAGCCAAAAATAAATAAACAGAGAAAAAAATATGAAACTGATAGGTTATCTATGTACCAAGCATCTTGAGAAGAGACCAGGCAACTGGCAGAGAGTTACTTAGCAAAGAAAAAAAGAACAACAGTTGTGCAATGAAGAAAGTAATTAGCACTTACATAATCATAATAAAGCAAGCACTAAATACTGATCAAGCCAGAATACAACTTTAATGAAGAATGTGGGAATAGGAAGGAGGTTTATTTGTAATGTAAGTGGCAACAAGAGAGTGTGTCCTCATCTTCCATAAGTCAAGAGATAATGCTTAAAACTGAAGAATCAAGAAGTAACAATATAAAAGTTACTTAGAGGGCTTCCCTGGTGGCGCAGTGGTTGAGAGTCTGCCTGCTAATGCAGGGGATACGGGTTCGTGCCCCGGTCCGGGAAGATCCCACATGCCGCGGAGCAGCTGGGCCCGTGAGCCATGGCCGCTGAGCCTGCGCGTCCGGAGCCTGTGCTCCGCAACGGGACAGGCCACAACAGTGAGAGGCCCACACAGTGCAAAAAAAAAAAAAAAAAAAAAGTTACTTAGATATGTGCAATAGGTACCAAAACATTCAAGTAAGAAAGCTGAAAGTGGTTCTGAGAAGTCGATTGTGGGTGGGGTGGAGAGGGCAGAGGAACTACTCTTTTTTTATATAAACCTCATCCAACTATTTGATTCTTTAGGCTACATGTGTGAATGATTTTTTGTTTAATTTAGTTAACACTGAGAAAAAAACAAACAAATTTACTGAAGGTAAATTCACATAGCCAGGCCACCAAGATTTTTTTTTAAGCCCCAAATCTTAATTACCAGTATGTACGTGTGATAGAGACTTTGTGTGTAAGAATGTCCTATCAAGGATAAGAAGGAAGTTTAATTGAAAACAGGGGTCAACTAATGCACAAATATTTTCCATTTGTGACTAGACATTATTTTTAGTGTTTCTTATTAAGCACATAGATGCTTAAGTATTCAACTCTTCCATTATGGTTTAATATTCAAATGAATATAATATGTCAAAATCACTTTTTGCAACTCATTTTCAATACTTTTTGTAACTCTGTTTTGTTTTTCAGGAACTTAACCATGGTATAAATCTGGACACTAAACTAGTCTGTGAGCTTCTAGAAGGCAAATACTATGCTCTTATTCACTTCTATATCTCCAGCTGGCAAATGCCTGGAATACAGTACGTAGTCAAATGATTAAAAGAGTGAACAATTACACCAACAGGGGAAAAAAGTACACGGTGATAGCAAAAGCATACATTAAAATGTGGGCCCAGGGACTTCCCCGGCAGTCTAGTGGTTAAAACTGCGCTCCCGCTGCAGGGGGCATGGGGTTCAATCCCTGGTTAAGGTATGATCCTGCGTGCCTCGCAGCGCGGCCAAAAAAAAAACAGTGTCTCCAAAAACGACAAATTTGGCAGAAATTTGAAAAACAAGAATTCTTCCTAGGCACCTCAAAAAAAGGTAATGGAAAACAATGAACATCCTCAATTATATAACTGGACACATTGTTTTTCAGGGCTATTTTTTAATATAAGCCAATCATGTCACTCTATAGAGCTCTTAAGTAAAGGCAAATTCTAAGGAAGGACACAATTTCCATGGAAAGTGTAAACTTTATTGCTATGGTTTTAAAAGCAAACCAAAATAAATTTTATTAGCAGGTTAAAAACCTACCAGTAGGTAACCACTAAGTTTAAATGGCCATAATTTCTAAGCAAACAACAAAATAAACATGGTATGGTTTATAAAATTGCCAGGAGAAGTCATATTATACTTGCAAAAAGAAATGGACTAAGACAGAACTATATCAGTCTCACCCAAACAACTGTAACAGTAAATTCAGTCAAAACAAACTTTATTGAGGTAATGTATGTATGACACTACAGCCACAGAGAATAGACTGGGACTAAACAAATCCCCCAGATATCATAAAATATCCACTAAGCATTTTAAATAATAAATCTGAAGTTAACCGAACATAAATAATTTAAGCTAAAAAAAGAAAAAAGTGAATACTTAGCAAATATGAAAACTCAGATTACCTTGCTTCAAAAACTGGCTGAATATCAGTTGATAGTTGACTAGTATGACCAAATTCATCCCGAAACTCCAGAGGGATATTGAATGGGACTCCAACACGATAAGGAGGATCCGGAAGATCAAATGAAAATTTGATTGGTTTACCCTCTTAATAAAAAAAAATAAACATGAAAAGAAAATTCATCCGTCAGAAGATTCATTGTAGGTAGAAACATCCATTATATATATGGAAGATTAGACTACAATAAAGATGGCATTTTAAATCTGTGCAAAGTTTATATAAATTATATCTATAATCCACCTGTGAAAATAATAAAGCTAGAACTTTATCTCACACCATGTATAAAAGTCTAGAGATAGAGATAAATGTGTTTTTAAACTATGAAATTTTCGAATATAATAAAGGAATATGTTTATAATTTTATCATAGGAAAAACTAAGGCAAAACACAATACTCAACAGCTATACAACGATGTATTTGATAAAGTTCAAAATATTTTATTAGATACAAAGTTAACAGAGAAGCTCTATATGAGAAAGTACTTGCAACGTATGCAATAAAGGATTAAAATCCACAATACATTAAAACTTCCTATAAAGATAACAGTTTCAAGTCATCCCCTGGGAAATTATTAGAAATGCAAATTCGAGGGCTCACATCATCCTACTGAGTCAGAAACTCCAGGAGTGAGGCCCACCAGTCTGCATTTTAGTAAGCCCAGCAGGTGGTTCAGGTAAAACTTAAATTTGAGAACTACAGCTTTACACTATTAAAATAGGCATAGTAGGCACTTCCCGGGTGGCACAGTGGTTAAGAATCCGCCTGCCAATGCAGGGGACACGGGATTGATCCCTGGTCTGGGAAGATCCCACATGCCACAGAGCAACTAAGCCCATGCACCACAATTACTGAGCCTGCACTCTAGAGCCTGTGAGCCATGACTGCTGAGTCCAAGTGCCACAACTACTGAAGCCGGCACGCCTAGAGCCCGTGCTCCACAACAAGAGAAGCAACTGCAGTGAGAAGCCTGCGCACCATAATGAAGAGTAGCCCTCGCTCTGTGCAACTAGAGAAAGCCCGTGCGCAGCAGCAGCAAAGACCCAGCACAGCCAAAAGTAAATAAATTTAAAAAAATTAAAAATAAAATGAAATAGGCATAGTAAAGGAACAGACTTTCACAGATGACAATGTCCAATAAAGGCTAGAAGAGGTACACAACCTAATAATTAAATAATTTAACCACCAACTAGGCTAAATATTATAATATAGGTTAGCCAGGAATGAGCATAGGGAAACAAGAACCCTCAGTCTGTTGATGAGGGTACAAAACCTTTTGGGAGGGCAACCTGACAGTAAATATGTATAAAATGTTAAAGCACACACATTGCAGTTGGCAATTCTACTTCTTGGTATCCACTCTAGAGATATTCAAGCACTTGTACACAAAGCATCATAATTTTTTTCCGTATAGGAATGTGATTTGTAACAGCCAAAAACTTGGAAACACCTGAAATGTTCATCAAAGAAAACTGCTGAACTACAGCATGTCCGTACTGTAGAATGTTTCACAGGTGTATTTAAAGAACATGATCTGTATGTACAAAAAGGAACACTCCCCAAGGTGGTTGTCTGATTAGAGAAGGCAAGGTAATCACAGGCACTTAAATCAGCTCTCTAAAACCCCATAAAAATGTGGCACTACAGAGATTTTTTTCAAAGGGGCCTAAACCTACAAAAACAATGAACAAGAAAAAAGACAACAGTAACAGAATTTGAAAGCTGGAGAATATATGGGCAAGTATAACTGACTTAGCAGAAAGACTCAAGAAATCAAATCCTCAATCATCAACAAAGCAAGCAGGGAGCCAATTTAATTCACACTATATTAACACTCAAAAGTCTCAAGAATGGCTCTATCAAGTAAGAGTGAAATTGAAATAAAAAAGGAAGACTTGTTCAAGTTTGTTTGAGAAACAGTTCCTCAGATCCCACCCCTCAACACACAGAGCCAGTCAACTGCCTTCCTCATCTTCAGCAATATCCGGAAGGTTTCTTCTCCAGGAAAGGTTAAGAGTTGGTCCAAGGAGTAAGGGACACAGCACTACTGAAAGCATTACAGTTTACTGAAAATAGGAAAATCAAGTGAAAGATCAATACTGAACATGAGCAATCCCACAACTGGGCATATACCCTGAGAAAACCATAATTCAAAAAGAGTCACGTACCACAATGTTCACTGCAGTTCTATTTACAATAGCCAGGACATGGAAGCAACCTAAGTGTCCACCAACAGATGAATGGATAAAGAAGATGTGTACATATACACAATGGAATATTACTCAGCCATAAAAAGAAACAAAATTGAGTTATTTGTAGTGAGGTGGATGGACCTAGAGTCTGTCATACAGAGTGAAGTAAGTCAGAAAGAGAAAAACAAATACCGTATGCTAACACATATATATGGAATCTTAAAAAAAAAAAAAGGTTCTGAAGAAGCTAGGGGCAGGACAGGAATAAAGACACAGACATAGAGAATGGACTTGAGTACACAGGGAGGGGGAAGGGTAAGCTGGGACAAAGTGAGAGAGTGGCATGGACATATATACACTACCAAATGTAAAATAGATAGCTAGTGGGAAGCAGCCACATAGCACAGGGAGATCAGCTCAGTGCTTTGTGTCCACCTAGACAGGTGGGATAGGGAGGGTGGGAGGGAGACGCAAGAGGGAGGAGATATGAAGATATATGTATACGTACAGCTGATTCACTTTGTTATACAGCAGAAACTAACACACCACTGTAAAGCAATCATACTCCAATAAACATGTTAAAAAAATAAATACTGAATATGAAACCTCTAACAGTCTTCCCCAGCTTGGCTCCCCAAATGCTGGCACCCAGGTGTTTACACTCCACTCTGGGAAATCTGAACAGCCAAAGAGAAAAAAACCTAAAATTCTCTTATCATAATCTCCCCAAATGATATAAACACTCTCGAATGTTCTATTCTTAACTGTGTGCAAATAACTAGTAATGTAAGAGAGCATCTAATAGAAAGGACCCAGAGCAGACGTGTAAAAAAGCAACATGGAGGAAACAAGCTATGAATAAAGTTTGAAAGCGTCAAGAAAAAATGCCACTATTATTAATAGCCTCAGAGAATTAATAGATACTGAATCCATGAAGTTGGAGAAAATACTTTGAAAAGGGAATAACCAGAGAATATTTCAGAAACTAAAAAAATTATAGCAGAAAGGAAAAATTCAATAGAAAGTGTCGAACATCATGTTAAAGAAGTCTCTTGTAAAGTACAGAAATAAAACCAAGAGATGTAAAGCAGAAAAAACAGTATTAGTACACCAGTCAAGAGGTCCAACGTCTTAACACTAGATGTTGTAGAAAGAAAAAACAGAGTAGGAAATCAAAGTAACTCAAGAAAAATCCCTAGAATTTAAAATTTCAGAAATTGGGACCCCCCCACACACAAAAAAAATTATCCTAACTTCTGGGGATTGCGGAAGAGGGAGAATAGGGGCGGTTGGACTGGGAGTGGAGGGTGTTTAACATGCAAAAGTTAGGAATCAGAATAACTTTAGACTCTACCAGTAACAAGGGAAGCTAGAAAACAATGATGCTTTCAAACGTTTATAAGGAATATGATTACCAAGCAGAATTATAAAGCCATTCTAAGACCAAGATGGTTATACAATTGGTCAAACATCTTTTATTAAATTACCTGTTTTCCTCTTGATTTAAAATGCCACCTTTAGCATACAGAGTTACATACTGGTGTTTTGCTTACCTTTGACAGAAAATTTAATTGCTTTAGATGGTAGTGGTCTTCCTGCATAAGTGTCTGCATTACTTTCATTCAGTACAACTTGTAATTTCAATGTATAATTCCCCAACTTTTGAATATTTTCTGGACAAATTAAGAAGAAATTAAAATTCAAGTAAATGTAATACTGATAGAATTTTTAACATTCAGAATAATAACTCACCCATTTTTTTAAACCAGTAAGGCCATTTTCCTCCATGTTGACTAATATGTGAAATGATTTCTTTATTTCCATTTGGAGCTTAATAAAAGAAAAAAATTTTGAGAAATTAAATATAGAACATGAATAAGAAATGTCACACTAGCATCAAATGTCTACCTGCTATACATTTTTTAAGGTAGTTTTGAAACCTCGAAAAATCTAAAGCTATCCTATTCAAGTCAATAGCATAATGAAAATTTATTCATTCAGCTGATTAAAATTCCTTTATTTCAATTCTTAAAAATGTATCTGTAAATAAGCTTAACTGGCACAAACAAAAGAATATAGAAATAATTTTCTTTTGACATTGAAAATCATTTCTTTAAAAGTTTTCTTAAAGAGGAAAATAGCATACTTTATTTACATAGAGTAATCTCTAAGACCTAGTGCTCTATTAAGAGAAAAAAGCAAGACCTAAAGTAGAAGAAAACAAATAGAAGGATGATATCACTTATCTGAAATATTCCTTGTTATTTATTTTTGACTTTGGAATTACATGACTTAAAATATTCACAAAATAGAATTAAAATAAAGCAATTCATAAGCAAAACCAAAATGTAGGTAGGCGATATGACCATATTAAAAAATTTTTTAAAATTATTTCAACTGACTTCAACTTTAATAACTTTAAGGACAAATAGCGCTTCAAAGAAGTCAAATTTAATCTAATAGTACTATTAGTAATTTTATAAGTATCACTATTTTGAAACTATATTATAGGATAAAGCAGTAACTAACTGTTAATGTTGTTAAGAATCAAGATTTTCAACATAAAAGAAATGAAATCAAAGTGGTTAAATAAAAACTCAGAATATCGATATGAATTCATGTTTTTTCTTTTCCAAAAATATTCATGCTTAGCTATCAATCGAAAAGGCTTAGAAACAATTTCGCCCAGTGGCCATGAGCAATCCTAACACTCAGGCCTCTAAATGCCATTCCCCACTGAAAGGAGCGGGGACAAAGTTAGAGAGTAGCATGTACATATATACACTACCAAATGTAAAACTGATAGCTAGTGGGAAGCAGCCACACAGCACAGGGAGATCAGCTCGGTGCTTTGTGACCACTTAGAGGGGTGGGATAAGGAGGGTGGGAGGGAGACGTAAGAGGGAGGAGATATGGGGATATATGTATATGTATAGCTGATTTACTCTGTTATAAAGCAGAAACTAACACACCACTGTAAAGCAATTATACTCCAATAAAGATGTTAAAAAAAGAGTAATGGGTGAATTGAGGTTTAGGGTAAACATGTACAAGAAGATTCTAGGATGTCTTGAGCCAGAAAGCAAGAAAGCTCAAATCAAAGACAAAAAAGGGTCTTAT
Organism: Delphinus delphis; assembly: GCF_949987515.2. Lineage (NCBI taxonomy): Eukaryota > Metazoa > Chordata > Mammalia > Artiodactyla > Delphinidae > Delphinus > Delphinus delphis. The sequence goes on from NC_082695.1 coordinate 34,927,450, forward strand.
CAAGAGGACAGAGGAGCAAACAGGAAAGCACATCAAAATCAAGGAAGCATGTCAAATCTATAAAACCCCATACATTCAGAAAAACACATTTATAAAAATCAAAAAAAAACAGTCTCTGAGCACCACAGTACTGTACCAATTCCTGACTGGTAATTTGCAATTAAAGAAAAAGGATTAAGCCTTTATACTGCCTTTCCTATAAAAGCTGTGTTTCAGAGTAAACCAATGACCCTAACTGAAATTTATTACTAACAAATAAACTAGGAAGGATAATAAACTGGGATAATAAATTAGGAAGAAATAAAAGAATGAGGGGATCACCATTTTGCATACCAAATAACTAAGCAAAAATCATTAATGGATGAAACCATTACATCACGGATGAAAGGAGAACTTTATAATCATATTAGCCAAGTGAATTCAATAATCCATTTTAGCAGCACTAAAAGTAGGACAATTAATTACAGTCATCAAATGCCTCTTGATGTAATACCCTAAGAAACACAAATTCGCTATGGAGTATGGATTCTTGCTTTAGGGGGGAAAAGTGGTGAACCTAAATCTGTTTAAGCTTTTGGGGTAATTTCCAGTCTTCAGGAAATAGAACAAACAATGGAACAAGTTAAATGACATTCCAAAGAAACAAATATGTGAAACACTCTACAGTAAAGTGTACATTTAAAAAATAATTGAAATGGTAAATCTATTATATATACTTTAACAAAAAAAAATCTTCTAATTAAAAAATATATATATATACAGGCAGACCTTAGAGATATTGCAGGTTTGGCTTCAGACCACCACAACAAAACAAGTATCGCAATAAAGCAAATCACATAAATTTTTCCGTTTCCCAGTGCATATAAAAGTTATGTTTACACTATACTGTAGTCTACTGAGTGTGCAAGAGCATTATTTCTTTAAAAAAATAAAATGTTCATATCTCAATTAAAAAGTACTTTATTGCTAAAAAATGCTAACCTTCATCTGAGCCTTCAGCAAGTTGTAGTAATAACATCAAATATCACTAATCACAGATCACTGTAACAAATATAATAATGAAAAAGTTTGAAATGTTGCCAGAATGACCAAAATGTGACACAGAGACATTAAGTGAGCAAATACCATTGGGAAAATGGCATTAATAGACTTGCTCAACACAGAGTTTCCATAAACCTTCAATCTGTAAAAAAATGCAGTATCTGCAAATGGCAATAAAGCAAAGCACAATTAAACAAGGTATGCCTGTGTGTATTTTTGGTTTTGGTTTTAAATAAGACAGAGGCAGGAGGGTCAGAGTCACAGAGACGCTGGAAGATGCTACACTGCTGGCTTTGAAGATGGAAGGGGCCACAAGCCAAGGAATGTGGGTGGCGTCTAGAAGTGGAAAAGGCGAGCCTTCCCTAGAACCTCCAGAAGGAACACTATCCTGCTGACACTTTGATTTTAGCACAGTGAAGTCCACCTGGGACGGATGACCTAGAGAACTGTAAGATAATAAATATATGTTGTTTTAAGCCATCAAAAAAAGTTGGAGAAATATAAAATAGAGTGTCACAGAGGCCAAAAATAAGAGTACTGCAGTAAAATTAGTCAAACTGTTCACTGCTGCCGAGGCTAGCAAGACATTTATACAATGAAAGTATACATGACCATTGACTAGTTTATAAATGTTGGAAATAAACGCATAGTGAATAAAACATCTTTAAACATCTTTAAAATCCATGGACCAGACATGCAATATATAGTGACAGAACAATTACTGAAAATATAAATTGAAAATACTTTCAGGCAGTCAAGACAAAAACAACAAAGAAAACCGTAATTCAAAAAGAGTCATGTACCAAAATGTTCATTGCAGCTGTATTTACAATAGCCAGGACATGGAAGCAACCTAAGTGTCCACCGACAGATGAATGGATAAAGAAGATGTGTACATATACACAATGGAATATTACTCAGCCATAAAAAGAAACAAAATTGAGTTATTTGTAGTCAGGTGGATGGACCCAGAGTCTGTCATACAGAGTGAAGTAATAAGTCAGAAAGAGAAAAACAAATACCGTATGCTAACACATATATATGGAATCTTAAAAGAAAAAAAAAAAAGGTTTTGAAGAAGCTAGGGGCAGGACAGGAATAAAGACACAGACATAGAGAATGGACTTGAGTACACAGGGAGGGGGAAGGGTAAGCTGGGACCAAGTGAGAGAGTGGCATGGACATACATACACTACCAAATGTAAAATAGATAGCTAGTGGGAAGCAGCCGCATAGCACAGGGAGATCAGCTCGGAGATCAGCTCCGTGCTTTGTGACCACCTAGAGGGGAGGGATAGGGAGGGTGGGAGGGAGGTAGACGCAAGAGGGAAGAGATATGGGAACATATGTATATGTATAGTTGATTCACTTTGTTATAAAGCAGAAACTAACACACCATAGTAAAGCGATTATACGCCAATAAAGATGTTAAAAAACACAAAAAACAACAGACAAGTTAACAAACAAGGTGATTCAAGTTAGGAAAATACAAGATGAGCAATAATATGCAGTTCTTTTCCTTTACCAAAGAGTGGGCCAGGATTCTCAACTGAAACAAGTACTTCTGGCCCATAGGTTCAGAGACACAGTATTTTTGATTTAGAAGGGATCATAAGGATTATCCAATCAAAATTCCTATTGTACAAACTACTACATGTATGCACATCATATCTTTATTTTAGCCCACAGCTACCTACATAGGAAAATTCAGAATAAAATGTTAAAAAAAAAACCCTCAGAAAACAATTGATTTTTTTTAATGTGAATTATTCACACCTTTGAAACTCCTAACTTTAAACAAATGTACTATCTATCAGATTGCTAGCTCATAATTACACAAAGATATTAAAACATATGTTATATATTTAAGAACAACAATAAAGATCCAAATTAGTTTGTATACTTACAGTGTAGTATAACTTTGAGCTCAACCAGGAGTTTCTTTGACCCTCCATGACTTGTTCCTGGAAGCTTTTGCATTGCTTCCCCCTTTTTATTCAATATTTCAATTCTTAATGCACCTATCAGTCCAAAATTAAAAATAAGAATGTCTCAGTCACACCCAAAGAATCTGATGAATCTGCTAGGTCTTCACACAGCACTTTAATTTTTCATGGTCTTTTACTATGAAATGTAAGATGTAAGAAAAGCATTTTTTCAGTATTTAAAAACAAACAAACACACACAAAAAACCCAAAAACATACCAATGGGGGTTCCAGCAGGCCTAATCTCATTTGGCAATAATTCATCTCCTTCAGGCCAAGTTACTGACAATCTATCAGGGAGCCTATTATGAAACCAGCATATTAATTATTCATGAACTGTGTTAATTATGGTCTTATTTTTAAAAATAATAGTTACTAGAAATTTTAATATTTATTTCTAATTTTTTTTGACAGGTTAAATCTGAAATCCTGAATGATTAATACTGTAAACATTTCCTTCTCCTCAACCACTGTTGTGGTTACAGAGTAAGACAAAATCTCCTGGTGTTAAGAGCCAGGAACTGTGGTTTTTTGAGATTTTTCTATTCATTTATAGTACAAGCTACCTTTGGGAGACAGGATAAACTCTACAAATAAAAGAATTACCAGTGAGATTCAGTAGGAATCACAATGACTACGTCATTAGCTATACAAGAGCCACAAACCCTTTTATTTTTCGATTTCCTTTTACTTCTTTTGTACTAATCTTTATCTCTCAGCAGTTACTACCATTTTCTTCTAGCTGTAGGCCAAAGTTTTTTTTTTCTTTAACAAACTTAATCATAGTGCTGATAACAGTGACACTGTAGATATAAGATTTCCTCATTTTTCTATGAAATACAGGATTCTGTTTTTATAACAGAGAGCTCTCAGGTTTTTTTTAACAGCAAGAAGTTTGTCACAATACACACATCTAAGACTACAAGTGCCCAAATAGAAGAGCATAACGACACACTCAATAACTGCTAAAAGGACAATTCCTCTTGATTTTTCTTGTTATTTTTTACCATATGCATCTTGAAATGTAAATTACCTTGCCATTTCATCTTCTACATATTTTTTCACAGCTTTCTCAGCAACTGTCCTATCCAGCTTTGCAATTGGCACAGTTTTTATTTCATCATACAGTGCCTGAGGTTCCTGAATAAATAAAATTTACACCAATATTTAAAAAAAACTATTTAAGTATAGTTGCAACAAGAACATTTCTTCCAAAGAAACATATTTTTACCCTAGTTAAGTATATAAATCATAATAGCTATTATTACATTATACCACAGTGTTTACTTCCATTTTTCATGTAAACTCCTTAGGCCTAATTAAATAGGCCTTAGGCCATTCAAATTTTAACAAGAGCATAGTATAAGGATAAAACCAGTTCTAGTTTTGAAGTTTTTCATTCTTGAGATAGAAGTCCGGCTCCAATGTTTATGTTTGTGGGCCTTGGATGAAATGTGCACTTTACAAAATTACTGTGTTAACTAGCAATAATATATGTAACATTAATTAAACACTGGGCACACAGATGTTGTTCTATAGATTATTAAAAACATCAAATGTGAAACATAAAAATTCATGCTACCACTACTTTAACCAATGGAAAAGCCAAATACGAGGCAAAACAGAATACCGTATCTTTATTTTAACAATTAAGCAAAAGAACGTAGTACCAAGAGACTGAAGAAATATTTTTTGTTATTTGGGGGTCTTACCATTGCAATTTGAACCTCTCCTCCTGTAGCATATACTTCTCCATCATGATCACCATAAAGAAAAAATTTTACAATGCTTCCATAAAAGAGAGGAAGTGTCTTGATTGTCTTGACCTAATATTTAGTTTTAAAACAAGGATTTAGTATTAATATTTACTTTTAGAAAAACAGGTTTAACAATTACTTAACAGAACTACGTTATGCAAGGGGAAAACTCAGCATCTATCATTAGAAAAATTAACAAAAAAAGCATTCTAATATTCTAATAAAGTTATATTTGTGAAGTTCTCCACTTATTTGTAACATATCTTTGAAAAGACACAGTGGCTTCTTCATACAAAAATGTCATCGCTATGCATGTGTCTAAAATGCCCAAAGCCTTCCAAATCAATTATTATTAATGCAAGTTATCTCAAACCCCCATAAATGTTCCTTGCAGACTGTGAACGGTGACTTACAAAGTCATCATTTATTTCAAATAAATTAGCTCAAAACTTGCCTATAATGTATTTCTTCTCCTTACTTGGCTTGAAAAATCTAAGAGTAATTTCCATTAGTCCAATTCAAAACTTCCCAACTACAAGGACAACAAAAATTTACACCCAACCTACCTTCCAGCCTCATTTCATTTCTGAACTATTTCTCCTCACACACACAATAGGTTGCAGCAACCCAACTCTGTTGCTTGCGGTTTCCCTGCATTTACCTGTCTTTGTCTGTGCTCAGATTATCTTCTCTGAGAAAGCGTTTCACTTGACTACCACATAGAATTTGACAAAACTGATCACTCCCTCCTTGTAACTCTTCACAAATACCTTATTCTCCTGGTTCCCTTCTATCTCACTATCTTATCCCTTTCAATTCTCCTTTGTCAGCTCCTCCTCCTTGTTTTCCTAACCTCTAAATGTTGGAAAAGCAAGCTGTAGCTACACACACTACTTCGAGGTGACCGCATCTGATTCCAAAGCTTTCGATATATGATGATGAGAGTGTCACATTTGTGCATTTATTACCTTCATAATTACCTCTGCAAACCTGAGCCTTTACCTCTTTCAAGTTCCATACACATGCCACTTCATGCACAAAGAATTGCATGATTCACCCTCTTCTCCGAGGCCAATCCGAAGTCAGAAAATTCTCTCCTAAACTATGAGCACTATTCATTCTCTTTTCATAGCACTTACCCCCTTCTTACCTATGATTATCTGCTTAGGTTATCTCTGTTTTCAGGCTGTAACAGCCTGAAGAACAAAGGACATCCCCTAGACCTCTGCATTCTCCACAATGCAGTCAATAGCACAGTAACTCACGAGCAGCACTCAATAAAAATTTGCTGAAAAATAATTTCTCCATATCACAATTAAAAAAACAAAATGGAATTCTCCATTTGAGTAAAGTTTAGTGCAAGAAACAATAAAAACCTTGTTAATTGAGCCTTTGGCAAAAATCAAGTTTTTTATAAAATGTCCTGTTAAATTACGTAATTAAAATCCGTTTGGCCTTTTCGTTCTTTTCTGGCTCCCAAGGAGCCAAGAGTAAATATATTATTTTTGGTTGTTGATAAATTCTAATACATCTAATTTAGTTTCAAATTCTACTAAAAATTAAATCTAAAACTAAGTTAAACTTACCAGTTGTCCTGCTTTGTATATTTTTCCATCCCATTCTATTGCTGAATAAGTCGCCCAGGGGCCCTGCTTTTTAGAAGGAAGATCAGGACGTGTAATTATTCCTTTAAAAAGTGTAAATTTTATTTGTTTGTCATACTTTTCATGACAGTCCTTCAGCCATAGAGCAAATTCTCTGTCAATTTTCATTCGCTGCTCCTGTAAAATTTTAAAATGTTCTATGAAATATAGCTACTAATAAACAAATACAACCACAGACACTTCTCATTCATTTCATTTTTCCTTTCACATACCTGCCCACCCCAGAAAATCTAATAAAAGACTAAAATATTTTGCTGGATCCTTCTCCCATATGAATTTAGATTTCTATCAAAGACATTACTAAAGAAAGAAAAATCTTTGCTACACCCTTGGGTCCAAGGTCTTAATGGTCAATATCAACAAAGATTTGCTTCCCTGTTTTAAATCCTAGGATATACCAAAAAATGACAAACACTGGCTGCCTAGGATAAGGAGAACTAGCTGATTAGGGGAAAAAGGTAAGTGGAAGTCTTCTTACTGTGAACGATGCACATTCTCAATAGGGCAATAAAAATATCTTTTTATGTATCAGGCACAGATTTAAATACATATAGTACTTAAACATATATATGGTATATCTATGGTATTAAAATGTCATTGTGGGGAGTGATTAGGGGGAGAAAAGGTCAAAAAAGCTCTTTTTATAAAGTGATAGTGAAAAAAATGTTGACAATCATTGCTATGCAAAACACATCTTTCCTTTTAATTATGTATTATATATCTATATTTATTCAGAAAATAAATCATAAAATAAAAATTGTTTTCTAATAATATATAAGAAAAAAATGTGCTATTGCTTATCATTCTTCACCCTGATGGGAGACAGTATAGAGATTTACATTCCAGCGTAAGGTGCTATATACTTGTTTAATGCTTATCTTTAGGAGAATGAGTAGGGAAGATAATCTTTACATAACACGCTTTCACAGAAGACTTTGCATAAAGTTATAGAAGTTCATTTCCCCCTATATATCTTATTCCACAATATACCGTTTCCAAATGAAAATGGGGCAAAACTAAAACTGATTTCAGCTTAAGTTTTTGCAGCTTATAGTCAAAGGGCCAGTATGTTAATCATTAAAAAGAAAAAACTTTTGGTTTTAAAAAGTTATTTGAATAAGAAGTAACATGTACATTGTAAACACTCAAAAATGGCATATACCTTCAAGGAAATCTTCCCCCTAATCTGTTCCCAGGTACCAACTCCTTCCTGAATCAGCAAATTACTGTTATCACTTTGTCAACTTGACAAGAATATTAAAATTATTAACTAGGAATGGGATAGTCTGCCTACCAAATTTTTATGCTGTATTTCAATGTACAGCCCTCGTATTCGATAAAAGTATATAAGACTCAGTATCTTTTTATTCAGAGCAAAATGAATTTCAACATGTTGTAGGGATGACTGACTATAAATACTGTGTGTCATGTATTGTGCTTATTGCTTAAGCAATTTTAAATTCAGAATAAATGCATCCATCTCTTGGCAACTTAACATTAAACTACTGAAAGAGTAGCATCAAGTAAGTTTCTGAGGTGCTTAGGTAGAATAAAAGTACACTAGTTCTATCCTATTTTTTAAAAAATTTATCACTCTTTTTCTATTGATTAATGTAGATTTTAATACTGATCAATCTCACAGCACCTTTTAGCCCAAAGTATTTCATAGTTCTACCTCAATTTTACCCCCAAGATTAGATTAAAATTGCATATTTAGGTTATTAATATATAAACACAGCTTTTGTATTAGATAAAATTGTTCTTATATGCTCTTATCAAATGGACATGGTTCTGTAGCTTCTATTTACTATGTCAAGGTACTGATGAAGATCTGATAAAAGATCTGTAAATTTTACCTGAACAAGATCTAATCAATTTGAAATTTTTGAGTGAACACATAAATGCTCATGAATGAAAATTTATATTCCAGATTAAATAAAAAGTATGCAAATTGTCAGTACAAATCTACACTACTAGTGACTTTTGTTGTACTTAAAATAGAACACTTGCAAATATTCAAAATTTGATACTTAAAACCATACCTGTCCATTTAAAATCCTTGTAAAAAGGGTGTTCTTATCTTTCAATTTTAGCTCAAGATCCATAAAGGTCAGTTTATTTGTGCTGACCTGGAATTTGTCATTAGTGAATAATGCACCAGATATCCTATTGTAGCACTCAATCGGTGCAAGCCCTCTCTTCTTAGGAGGAGTACACCAGTCAAAGCTTGAACAGAACAAAGTATTAGTTAGTAAAAAGATTAGATCACAAAACAATATAATTTCAGCAAAAATCAGAACTTACTCTTCAACAGATGTATATGGTATTAGTCGTCCATTCCAAAAACATTCAAAAATAGGTCTTTTCCCTCTTGCTGCTTTCTCAAGTATGAAACAGTCATCATCATCATCTTCATCTTTTAATTCTAGAACAAAGGAATATTGGAACAAAATGTTTATTGCTATAAAGTATACGCAATTTTTACCACTGAGAAATCAATTTCTGTAAGTGAAATGTTAAAGCTACTTCAGAGAAATGGTAACAAAAAATCTTATGATCTTTAACATTGCATTCTATCAAATCGAAAGGTGGCTTTATTCTGTCTGCCCTCAAAAAGGCAGATTTTCAAAGTGGTTCCACATTACCAATAGTGTTTCTCATTACAAAGTCAATAATTGCTAACATACTAATCCATCTGTGTTAGGAGTACTATAGTAGCTACTGAGCCTGCAATCTTTAAAACCTATTTATAAATATGGGAGCTTGAATCCTGTACCTAAACCACAAGCTTCACAACTCTGTCACAACCAGTTTACTTACATAAAAATCATCTGGAAAATCTACAGTATCGAGCAACAGCAAGTTTGCCTAGCTTGGACAAATTAATAACACTGAATGTAAGTTTACTTTATGATACAGCTAGAATTATAACCTAAGTTATAAAGCTCAACTGTCTACATTTTTATGTTTGTTAGTAATACATTTTCATATATTTAGATAAATTAGATTCAAACATCATGATCCTGACATAGTAATATCTCAGTTATTCTGGCATTAAGTCATTCCCCCCACCCCCAATAAAGCCTTCTTCTCCCAAAAAAACCCTCACAAGTCCATCACAAGTAAATATTCCTTTCAATCACACCATTTCACTTGCTCTTAGAGAACCCCTCTGATCTCATTCAACTTACTGGCTATTATTTTAAGACATCATTTGAAGAACTTTATCTTTTTGTCTATAAGCATGCAAAAATTACAAATGGCAAATGAAAAACATGCTAGAGACTTCACGGGAGGGAAGGTCACTGAGTAATAACATGTATGAGCACTTACTAAACAAAGTCGGGCACTATTCTGAGGACTTGAAGCAGTTTCTTATTCAACCCTCACAACACATCTATGAGGCAAGAATTATTACCCCCCCAACTTTACAGATACTGAGGCAGGCGGTACTTTGTCAAAGTTTACACAAAGTGGCAAAGATAAGATTCAAATCAGGAAATCTGGTTCCAAAACCTACAATACTAAGGCTATACTAAAGAATTATTCTGAATGAGAAAATTTAATACTGTTAATCTATGAAAATTCAATGCAATCTCAATAATACCAGTAGGATTTTTTTAAAGTGAAAGTACAGTACAAAGTGATTCCAAAGTTTATCCAGAAGAGCAAAAGATTAAGCATTAAGAATTTTCTCAAAAAAGAACAATAGTGTCTTGCCCTATAGATATCAATATACAGTATAAAGGACAAGAGAGTATCATTACTCATGTATAAAAACACAAAATAGGGACTTCCCTGGTGGTACAGTGGTTGCCACAGTGGTGGCACTCTGCCTGCCAATGCAGGGCACATAGGTTCGAGCCCTGATCCAGGAAGATCCCACATGTCGCGGAGCAACTAAGCCCGTGAGCCACAACTACCGAGCCTGCACTCTAGAGCCTGCGAGCCACAACTACTGAGCCCACATGCCACAACTACTGAAGCCCGCGCACCTAGAGTCCGTGCTCCACAACAAGAGAAGCCACCGCAGTGAGAAGCCTGCACACCGCAACAAAGAGTAGCCCCCACTCACAGCAACAAAGACCCAACACAGCCATAAATAAATAAACAAATAAATAAATTTATAATAAATAAATAAAAACACAAACTAGATCAATTCCTTATAGTAAAAAATCCGGATCTATGCACTTATGGGAACTTTATATTATTATGAAAGTGATATTTAAACTATTACAAAAATCATAACATTCAATAATTGGTGCTAGGAAACTGGAAACCCACAGGGAAAATATTAAGTTAACCCACACACAAAAAAGATTAGAGATGTGTTAAAGATGTAAACATAAAATGATTAAGAAAAAAAACCACAGGATCTTTTTTATAATCTTGAGGTATAAGATACCTTTCTATAGCAAGGCAAAAATCAGAAAGCATAAAGAAAAAACTAGTATGACTAAGTGAAGTTTAAAACTACTTTATAAATACCTACAAAGATAACAGGAAGACAACATGGAGAATATATAAAGGATTACTATGCAGTATATAGCTAAAAATTCACTTCAGGAAGAGATCTATGATAAAAGAATATATAATCTTTCTTAAAGCCACTGCTTTATTCATCTGGAAATGAATATACACAAAAATTAAGAATTATAAAAATTATAAATACTTTAATAACTTAAGAAGATTTGCATGAGGGAAAAAAGTTTTTAAATTTATCTAACCTCAACAGCTCAACTAAGAATTATTATTAAGAAAACAAATCACTATCCTAAATCACAACTTCACATTTTGTAGCTAAGATAACAGATTAACATACTTGATGGAAAGCATGGATCATCAGGATACGTTTCTCTATCATATAAAAAAGGGTGATATCGGATAATCCCTTCCACTACACCATCTCCTTCAACATGAGCCTTGAACTCAAAACTATCAGCTGCTGTATTTATATACAACGTCTGCATGTCATCTTGTATTTCCCTTAGGTTGATAATCTTAGGTGTCTTCCCCTTTTCAAACATAGAAATCTAAAATAAAAATAAAACAAAAACAATTAAATTCTATAGTGACTTTACTTTTGTTCTCACCTATGATCCAACAACAGAACAGGCAAAAACTACTTTTATTTGTACAAGTAATCATCTAGCTTATTGAAATACATATATATTTTTATTTGGATTAAATAGCTCTAAGTAGCATCTCAAAAAAAATACACTATAAAAACTGAAAGTAAGCAAAGAAAGAGCAAAGCAGAGCTGAAGGATATATTAAGTGATGAGTACATTTAATTCAAGGTTTCCTGCTAGAGGTAGGAAGTGGGATAAAGATGTACATGAAATTCTTCCTGACGTGTGGGCAAGGATACTGAGAACTCAACACTCAAATATTCTTTTCTTCTAAATCTTACTTTACCTGTTATAAGACTTCTGTGAACAAAAGAAACTATTTATTCCTTTTCTTCCCTGCTTTTGAGACATGATATTCAGTTAACAGCTCATATCTCTAGAGAAGACAGAGAAAGGAAAAACCATATACTATAGTAAACAAAGGTTCCACAAAAATACATCTAGGAATAATCTCTTTACTTGCATATCAAATTAGGGAAGTGTTCTGGTAAAAGACAAGGACAGAGAAGTTGTCTATTTACTGACTGAGTTTTCTTGTCCAGAGTAACTTGGAACTAGAACAGATACCTAATAATTCACAATACTTTAAGAAAGAATTTTATCTTACTTCAATATCAATGTTGTTGAAAGGTCCAACTTCCTTTGATGCACGTTTTTCATTCCCTTTTGGGCCATGAATATAGTAATGATAAATATGCCTAAAACATAGAAGAATACCTTTACACTTTTAAATCACATAAAATTACAGTTCATCTAATCTTCTACCAAAAAAAATTCTATAACTACTATTTGGCAGTACTTACTAGGTGCCAAGCACTATATGAAGCATTTTTAAACAGAGTAAACCATTTAATGGTAAAAACAATCCTGAGATTCAGATATTATTACCCTTCATTTTATATAGAAATTGGCATGCAAGAAACGTATATAATTTAATTTACTTAAGGTCACAGAAGTATAGAGTTGGGGGCGCTTCAATCCAAGTCTTTCCAACTTCAAGGCCCAAATACTTTTAAGTATAGTTTATCAAAAAAACTAAAACTAGAAGTTAAGAGGCTATAATTCTACTTGTTAGGGATGTTCTACAAAGGACTCAAATATCAGGGACTATACAGGATTCAGTAACTTTAACTTATGTCCCCAACATGAGAGTATCATTCTGTAACTCTCATCTTTCTTCTCCTATGACACTGAAACAATCTTATGCCAATACTCCTAAAACTAATAAATTCAACATTATCCCATCAAAAACCACCACTTCAGAAATCTTTGTTATTTTATTTTGGCAAATGTTTCAAAAGATTATATTTGGAGGAGATTATTCACCTCTCCCCATATCCCGTATCACATGTGTAATTATTCCTCAAGCAGGAATTTAAAATATTCCTTCATATGAATTTTAACTTTTAAAAATTACATTAATTGTCCTAGTTTAAAACACTACTAAGATAAAAGGAAATCACTGAAAATCATGATTTCTTTCTTCAGACATCTCAAAAGTGTTAACATCATAGTCAACAATAAGTTTACAACCATACATTAAGAAAGAGTGCTATAAATAGCTTAGCAAGCGTCTATTTCAAAGAATGGTTAAAGTTATACATCATTCTTTTTAAAAGCAAGAGTTAAGTTATAATTATGTCATTAATGTACACTGAATTCCTTCAGTTAAGAGAAATAATAAAATAACTAATAAAAGATGTTCTTAGAGAAGAAACATTCCAAAGTCCTATTTAAAACTCTTGTGTTACAGAGCCAATAAACATCAATATTCAAGAAAAAAGGCATTCCTAAAATCAATTTCCCCATAAAAAATTTTAATTGTTAATATATATGTATAAAATAGAGAATCTCAAAGTAAGTACAACAGCCCTTTGAATAAATAAGAAAAGATACTTTCTTTAAAAACATGAATTTTGTACAGTATACCCATTTTGCAAGACTAATTAATTCAGGTTAATACAAATCATGGAAACAATCCAGTCAAAGGTCTATACTGTGTAACTACAGAGGAAAAAACTTAAGAGCCATTAAATGTATATACTTCTGATTTGATCTAATGGAATATATACTTCCTAAAAGTTTTCCTGGAATAGATACACAAAGATTTATTTTCAGTATTACTCATGTCACATGAGTGATAGACTCAATACATTCAATAGACTCAATACATTTCAACAGACTCAATACATTCATTCAGTAAACTTTTATTGAGCATCTACTATGTAAAAGGAAACACTGGGATACAGCAGTGCATAAAAAACGACAGACATTCCAAGGTAGAAGGCAGACAAAAATATAAGTAAACTGTGTGGTATGGAAGATTATAATACATGCTACACAGCAAAAGCACAAAAGGGGGATCTGGGAGTGATGAGCTGAATTGGATGAACTCAAGTTTATTTTAAATGTTATCACAGTTGTCAAAAAGCATGGGCCTCATGTTTGTATTTGTAATGACCAATACATTACCGGTGATCGGTACAATATTTACAGAATACAGAACCACTTTAATGCTAACATCAGAGTAATGATTCCTGTACTGAAGGGAAGGAAATGGGATAGGAGTAAAGCAGACAGCCAAGAGGCTTCAATATGTCTGTAATATTTTCTATCTTAAAAAAGATAAGAAGAAACATGTCCTGAATCAAATGTAAATACTTACGTTAACTGTCTCGTCCAAAGAAGGAAATAATTTTTCAAGTACTGTATGTGTTCTGGTTGTACCCCTGTGATAACCACAGCAGTAAAGCTATCTTTTTCCTTCTCCTCTGAGATAAGATGATGTAGAAATCTTTCATCATCATTTGTAATGTGAACAGAATCAGACGGCTACAAGAGTGAACATAAAGTACAACACATTACATGCACCTTAATTGTAATTAACAAATAACATTTACATCAACCTTTAATGTGATTCACTTGGATAATTTCAAATACAGGCTTCAAAAATCTTTTGGAGGAAAATGGCCAATTGCAAATCAGCTGAGTGTGTGACAACAATGCTGTGAGGAGAGGGAAACTTTTACATAGATTGCTAAACTGGCATACATCAAGGAGAATGCTAAACCATAATGCTACACGAACTGGAGAATCTTAAAGAAAAGGGTAAAGAAAAATAAATACTGAGTTTAAAACTGTGCCCCAAAATTGAGAACACTTACCCTAAGGTGGAATGAGTCCTTGCTTGGGGTACCTACCACTTAACTTGGTCAGGACCAATGCCCAGCCAGCCCTCCAAGTTCAGGAAAACTAGGATGCAGCCTGAACCCAGCTGGCTTAGCCCAAAGGCACTCTGTTTAAAAGGGAGTAAAATCATCCTGGGCCCCAGTCCACTTTCAGAGGGAAGTGGGGAGGGGGGAGTGGGGGAATGTTTGAGGATAAGAATTACAAACTTCTCAGTTTTTACTATGAGTCTGTATGTTAAAAATTTCATGCATATATATATACTATATAAGTTGTACACATAAAAACGTATAAGGATAAAGATACACACTGAACTATTATGTCTAGGAAACTGGTTTTCTTTTTTTAGTAAGTGTGTATTATTACTTTCTTAATAAAAAATAAAAACCAACCCTCCAATACGATTCCAATGCATCCCTACACAGTAAATTACTAATATTATAGCTACAATACATAATATATAAGTAACATTTTATACAGTTTGAGAGTTAGTAGATTAGCTTGGGTTTACTGATGAGGCAGGTTCATTATCCAAATATTTGGATAGCACCTTCTAAGCCCTATGACTCAACTTGGGCATGAGGAAAATAGGGTTCAAGATAAAAGAAAGAGAGCATCCTTCCTCCCTACAAATTCCATCTAATAGATGAGAAACAAATGATTATAAAACAATGTGCCATTAGAAAGCTATAAGCCAAGAACTACAGAGTTAAAAAAATAAAAATGGGGTGACATTCACCCAGCAGATGACTTAATAAAAACATCCCAGACCAATGAGAACATGAAGGATTTGAGACTATAAGGGATACAAGGTAGTTTAGAATATATGTTAAACATATGATGAAGGACGTGGCTGGAAAGGCTGAATCAAGCAGTGGAAATGAGTGCAAGAAAGGATAAATGAAAGGAACTATTTTAAAAGAATTAAATGTGGTGAATGATTAACAACAAGGATTACAGTTACTACTATACTGTTAATAGTTGGAGGAAAGGGGAAGAAAATAAGAAATGCTTATAGATATTTGATTTCAGATGTACCAAAAGGGAGTTATTTACAGAACCCGTGGAGAGGGACATCTAACTCAAACTGGAAATGCGTGTGCTACATAGGATCAATTGGTATTCAGCTGCCATTTGTACCACCTTATGTTGTCCCCTCCCGGGCTGCAGAGGATGGAAAGAAATCAAAAAACATCTATTTCTCAGACTCTTAAATTTTTGCTTGTGGATGCAAATTAGGTTTCACCAATTAGATGTACTAGCCAAAGATTTAGAAGGGAAAAGTGAGGCAAAGGCCATCTCCTGAGGTTTCTTAAAAGTTTTCTGTTACCATGCAAGGTACTGAAAGACCAGTATCCAGGTTCCAGCTTAAGCATCAGCACTGATACAGCACTAGTAATGGCCAGAAATTCTGTGTCCATTGTTGGAACAATTGTGGCAGCAAGACTTTTCCAACTCCTGGATCAGAGATAAGGTACTGTGTTTCTGAATTCCAGATCCAGCTGTGGTCCTCCAGCTACCTGATTACAGCAGATGTTGCAGCATCCCTAGAAGGTCAGTTTGGAATACCCTGGCATCATTCTACAAGACTCAGCCTAAAGATCATTCCTTCAGCCCAATAATCATCTAAGCATCTAACTCCCTTTATGAAATCCTTTTCTGTTTAAAATGGCCAGAATGGTTTCTTCCCTTTAAGGAGTCCAGCCTGATTCAATGTTTCAATCTTAAGAAAAAAGTCTTGACAAGAAATACATATTTGAGAACTGTTGGTATTAAGTGGTATACATAAGAATGAATATATATATATATGGGGGGGGGCGTGTGCATGCTAGTCCCCATAGATCAAAAACCATCAACCCCCCACACACCGTACTAACTGATAACAGCGCAGGAATAGAGGAGGAGCCCCCAAAAAGTAGGCTGGAAAGGACAGGTCAGAAAAAGAAAAGGACTAGGGACCTACTGGTACCCATGAAATGTTTGCTGGGATGAACTAAGCACAAAACACAGGAAAAGCTGGAAGAAATGATAACCCAAGAGACCTCAGTACTATCCAAGCTTTATCATATCCATACAGTTCTGAAAAAAAAATCACTTAAATTCTCTGTTTCTATTTTTCACCAGTTTTAACACGGCAAATAATATTTCCACCAATATACTTTATAGGGCTTTGTGATTTTAAGATAACATAGAAAAGATAAGACAGAATACTGTTACATAAACAATATATTAAGATATGTAAACTGTTAAATAAATGCAATAAATTTAAAGAGGAAAAGGTGGAATGACAAAATGAAGAAATTTCTCGGACAGAGGATAATGTTCAGTTATAAAGAAAGTAAAAGTAGCTAATAAACATGAAAAAAATTCAGCCCACTAGTATGAAAGAAAAGGTATTATTTTCACTTATCAAACCACTAACATTCTGCTATCATTCTTCCCTCCCTGCTTTGTTCTTTTGAAAAATAAGGAAATGATCCAACAGGCACTTCCAATATACCTTTGTTGGGAGTGTATTTGATTTGGGTTCAACCTTTCAGAAAAGCGACTTTGTAATATACACCATAAATATTTCTAAGTTCAAATTCCTTATAACAGTTATAAAAATTCTAACAATTTATACGAAGAAAAAACTGCAGTTCAGGCAAAATGTTGTGCAAAGATACTAATAGCAGTGTCTTTACAATTATAATAAAATCCTTCAAGTAAGCTAAATGCTTAACAGAATAGTCAAATTACTGTACATTTAGCCAAAGATACTATGAAGCTATTAAAAGTGTGTTGTGTACCAAAATACTTTCTAAAATGAAGTAATACTCAAAATATTAATAAAACAGAGCTCAAAGCATAAGTATATGATAAAGTTTAAACTAGAAGAAAATTTGACTAAATATGTCATAAGTACTTTTTTCTGGTATTTGAGACTATTTTTATTTTCTTTATAAAATTTTTACAATTTGCTTTATAAGCAGAAAAGAATTTTTTAAATCTTACTTTTAAAAAAGGTTTTAAAAAATTTTTTAATTCTAAAATGTTTCAAACAGAGAAAAGCTGAATGAGTAATACAACAAATACCATGTGCTCACCAACAAGATTCAAATTTGTGAACACTCTGCTTATTAAAATGAGCATTTGAATGCAAATTTATAACAGAAATAAGTTTCTCGTTTACTTATTTCTCTGGAGCTCAGATTTCTTAAAAGTCTATTACCCTATCACTGTTTTCTACTCTGCTTCTATAATTATTATACAACAAATACTTAAAAACTCACACTCAGTTCAAGGAAAAAAGTTTACAATCTTATGAACAATTTCCAGAAAGCTTACTTGGCTTTATGAGAAAATCTGTTTTCTGAAGACTTCAGCCTGAGAAAGCACATAAATGATCACGTTTGCTATTCACATAATTAAAAGAAAAAGAATGAAAATTTAATTTGAAAATTCCATATCTTCAAGTTTTTAAAATGACATTAGCATCTCAGAAAATGAAGAAAATGTTCTTGTCCTATCATCCATCCAAAGTAATGCATCTACAATTACTGAGTTCAAATGTATTGTACCTTTCTGTTTCTAATATATCCGCTATATATTGCCTCTTTATTTTTCTCCTTCTTCTCAAAATCTTCTTTAGAAAGTACAAGTTCATGAACATCCTGGGAATCTGCAGGTTTGCTTATCATCTGTTAAATATTTAAAAGAGTACTTTATAAATTCCCACAATTTAAACTGGATAAACACATTTAGAAAGTCAACCTCAAAATATTTTGATCAACTTTCACTTTTAAGAAATATTTTTACTTACTCTGGCTGATTGTCCAACAAAGAAAACAGCCTGCTTGCCCCCAACACCAAAATAGGAAATATCACTATTTAAACTGCGTGGCACTGGTAGTGGTCGAACATATCCTGAATGATCACTAAAATAAAACATTACATTAATGCGATGATGTTAAACAAACTACTCAGGTGCTAAAGGAAATTGTTATAGCAGTTTTATAAGTGTTAATAAAATGATCCCCGAGCCAGATAACACCCCTATTCAAATGTAAAAGAATCAGAGCCAAAAGCCAAAACATCATCTGGTCCAATGGCTCTCAAAGTTTATTACCCAGACCAGCTGCATCAGCAACACCTGGAAATGCTAAGAAATGCAAATTCTTGGGCCCACCCTGATAAATCAGAAAATCTCAAATATCTGTATAACTCTACAATCTTCCCTTCAAAATTGTTTACTCCTTCAAAACATTAAAATATTGCCTCAATACTAATGGGAATTACAGCAAAGAGATTCTTATTTCCATGTATCATGACAAACGAAGAGCTCTGATTGAACCTCCTACTGCACCATAACAACACTCTGGAGAGTAGGCATCCCTGGTCTCTCCAAATATAGGCAAGATCGCTAGGGACACCATTTCCCAATATCAGAAATAAACAGAATTGGGGATGAGGCTGGAACCACTATTACACCAAATGAAAAGGTTAGAGAGCAGATGCAGCATAGCTGGAAAAATTTAGAGAACACAAAGATACGTTCAAAAACACTTACCCACAAGAAACAAAGAAAAAAAGGAATGAAAAATATCAAAGTGGGACTAAAAACATGAACGACTGAAGGATAGTATCTCACACAAGTTTAAATGTACTTGGAGAAAGAGAGAATAGATAAAAGCTGCAAATATTCTCAAACTACTAAAAGGCATAGATCCACAGATTCAGACCAAAAGAGCCCAAACAGGATACATAAAAAGAAATCCGCATCACAGTGAACACTAAAAACAAAACAGAAGAACTAATAAACAGACTGAGAGAGAAATGGCTTTGCAGGCTTTGACAGCAACAGTATAAGACAGTGGAATATTATCTCCAAAGGGCCAAGAGAAAAGGTCAAGGTAGAACTGCGAACTAGGGCTAAATGAAGAAGTTACAGACGATATCCAAGGAAATTTACCATTAAGAGATTTGCTCTAAAGGAATGTTCGTACAAGCACAATCTGACATACAAGGTTATCATAATATGGTAAGTACAAAGGTAATTTTTAAAATATGTATTAAAAAATTTTTAATGTGTTGTTAGAAAAAATGGTGAATATAATTTGTGGGATTTCCGTAGTCAGACTTGAAATACTAGACAACATAAGTATAACTTTGGGAAGGAAGTGATCAGAGATAAAGTGTTCCAAATTTTTTAATATGGGCAAAGGGAGGTGTTCTTTTAAATTTTGAAGTCTGACGTTAATACACATTTTTAAATTTCAAAGACAACCAAGAAAACAAACAGATAAATTCTAAAATATTAAAAGAGAAAAAAAGGGAGAACAACATTTTCAAAAGCAACAACAGAAAGATGCAATGAATTTAAAAACAAAGAGAAAACAAAACAGAGAAATAATGGGATAAATAAAAATATTTTAATTGGTATAAAAAGTTCTCACCCATATATCAATAATCAAAATAAAGACAACAATGACCAGGTAAAACACCGTAATACCAGACCTACAAAACAAAGCACACAAAAAATAGCCCCGACAACATACAACCGCCATACACAAACTCATCTCCACACAACAAAGACACAAACATGCCCCCATGCAAAAAAGCATGCATATACACAAACACCCCACACAATACACAAACCACACAACATGCATGCACACTTACAGTGCTCCCCCAACACAAACACACAATGTATACAACACCAACTATAAAAAGAACATTTAAAAGAGTCAGAAAAAACAGACACCATACATTCTGAGAAACAAAGATAAGAATGACAATGGATTTTTCACTGTAATCTGTGCAAGTCAGTAGAAATGGAGTAGCATTTCTAATGTACTGAAATGTTTAACAAAGTCAACCTAAAATTCTATACTCAACAAAAATATGTTTAAAGGGGGAAGGAGGGTAAGGAATAGATCCAAACTTTATCAGACATACAAAAGCTGAAAAAATTCACTGAGAGCAAACATGAATTATAAAAACTGTTAAAAGACCTTTAGGAATGAAAATGATACTATGGATTTAAACAAAGGAATGAAGACCACCAGAAATGGTAAATATGTGGGTAAACATAAACTGACTCAGGGACTCAAACTAATACTTGTATATGAACGTTCATAGCAGCATTATTCACAATATACAAAAAAGGTAGAAACAAGACAACCATCCATTAACCTATGAATGGAAAAATGTAGTACAGCTGCATAATTCAGCCATAAAAAGGGGTGAAGTTCTGATACAATCTACAACACGGATGAACCCTGAAAACATTGCACTAAGTGAAATAAACCAGAAACAAAATGACAAATATTGTATGATTCCTCTTAAATGAAGTACCTAGAATAGGCAAATGCATTGAAACAGAAAGTAGAACTGTGGTTACCAGCAGCTGGAGGTGCGGAGAATACACAGTTATCTTTTAATGGTTACGAAGTTTCAGTTTGGGAAAGACAAAAATCTTTGAAAATACATAATGGTAATTGTTGTAAAACACTATGAATATAATTAATGCTACCAAATTATACACTTTAATTTAATGTTACACTTTTTTTTCACATTTTTAAGAAAATAACTGTTAAAAAGAGAAACTCATAGAAACAGCAGAAAAATGGTTGACAGGGACTGGGGAGTGTGGGAAATAGGTGGAGGTTGGTAAAAGGGTAAAAACTTTCATCAATAAGATGAATAAGGTCTGAGGAGCTAATGTATAACATCATTAAGTACAGTCAATAACACTATTGCGTAATTTAAATCTGCTAAGAGAGTAGAACTGTGATAAATTAAAGATGTACACTATGCCAGCAAAACAACAGAACAGAGTAGCAGCTAATAAGTCAATGAAGGAAACAGTGGAAACGCGCGCGCGCGCACACACACACACACACACACACACACTCAATTTGAAATAAGGCAGAAAAAAGGGAAATGTGGGGAAAAAGGGAAAAATAAACAAGTAACAAAGATGGTAACCAAGCATACTGATAATCACATTAAATGTAATTGGTCTAAACATCCCAATTAAAAGGCAGAGATCGTCAATTTTAATACATAACCAAATGCTGCCTAAAAGAAACACTCTTTAAATATAACGAGACAGTAGGTTAAAAGGTTGGAAAACGAGTTACCATTTCAATACTAATGAAAACAAAGCTGGAGAAGATATATTAATATCGGACCAAGTTAATAAAAGAATATTACCTGGGAATAAAGAAAAATGAAACAAATATGCACGTAAATAAAATAGGCTACCTTTCTCTGCTTGAGTTTTTAAAATTACGTTAGACTGTTGAAATAAAAATAACACGGTCTGATATGGTTCTCAGTATATGTAGAGGTAACACTTAAAACTAAATTATAAATGGGTGAGCGTTAAAATACCTAAATAATTTGGTGAGATTTCTGTAATTCACTTTAATTGCAAAATGTCCATACTAAGAGACTGTAATACAGTATTCCCTGGAGCAGCCATTAAAAAATAAATAAATAAATAAAAGATATACTCGAAAACCACTATAAAGAAAACAGTGTAGTAAAATATGTTCAAGTAAACCGCAAAAAGGCCAGAAAAGACAAATGCAAAACAAAGGGAACAAACAGAAAAGTTAAAACAGGACATATTTGAGTCCTAATGTACCAATAATTAAAAATATGTAAATGTAATAGTACAAATACACTAAATAAAACTAACAGAGTGAATTAAAAACTGACCAAACCAGGGACTTCACTGGTGGTCCAGTGTTTAAGAATCCACCTTCCAATGCAGGGGACGTGGGTTCAATCCCTAGTCAGGGAACTAGGATCCCACGCACCGCAGGGCAACTAAGCCTGCAAGCCGCAACTACTGAGCCCATGCGGTCTGGAGCCTGCACGCCACAACTACAGAACCCACGAGCTCTGGAGCCTGCATGCCACAGCTAGAGAGAAACCTGTGCACCACAACTACTGAGCCTGCGTGCCACAACGAAGATCCCGCATGCCACAACTAAGACCTGACACAGCCAAAAAAAAAAAATAAAAATAATAAATATTCTAAAAAGACTATAGTAAAAAAAAATTTTTTAATAAATTAAAAAATTTTTTAAAATGACCCAACCATATGCTGTCTACAAGAAACTCATTTTAAATATAATGATATAGGTATTTTAAAAGAAAATGGATAAGAAAAGGTATACCATACAAACATAAACAAAAAGAAAGCTGGAGTGGCTACAGTATCAAATAAAATACACTTCAGAGCAAGAAATTATCAGGGACAGAAGCATTATGGGAACTTCCCTGGTGGCGCAGTGGTTAAGAATCTGCCTGCCAATGCAGGGCACACGGGTTTGAGCCCTGGTCTGGGAAGATCCCACGTGCTGAGGAGCAACTATGCCTGTGAGCCACAACTACCACAACTACAGACAAGAAAATCTATTGGGAACATTTGGAAATTGAACAACACATTCCAATAAAGATCCATGGATCAAAAAGCAAGTTGCAAGGGAAATAAAAGTTACACTGAACTGAATGAAAGTGAAATTACAGCGTATTAAAACTTGTGGGATACAGCAAAAGTAGTCCTGAGAAGAAAATTTATAACACAAAATATTCATCTTAGAAAAGAAGTAAAAAAAAATCTGTAAGATTCCACATCAAGATACTACAAAAAGAGCAAATAAACCCAAAGTAAGAAGGGCATAAATAATAAAGAGCAGAAATCAAAGAATTTGAAAACAGGAAAACAAAATTCATCAAAGCAAGCACTGGTTCTTTACAAACACTACCAACAACTATATGCCAATAAAATTGAAAATTTAATGAAATGGACTAATTCCTACTAAAATGTAACTTACCAAAGCTAAATCATTAAGAAATAGAAAGCCAAAATATTCTTATAACTCTATGAAAAAATCAAAGCAATACTTAAAAATTCCTCCTGCAAAAAACATACCACACCCAAATGGTTTCCCAAGTGAGTTTTATCAAACTTTCATAAGTGGTTAAAGTATAAATTAATACGATCACTTTGGAAAATAATTCGCCATTACCTTGTAAGTTGGAACATTCATTTTTAAATCCTACAAATTCCCTCCTAGGCATATACCTAAAACTTACGTAGATTTGGACCAGGAAACATATATAACATACACACACACCCCATATATAAGATAGTACTGCTAACAATTGCTAAAACTTGGAGGAGAAAGCCAAATGCCCACTGACTGGAGACTGGATAAATACAGTGGGATCCCTTTTTGGTATATACTAAAGATAACATGGCTATGAAAATGAATGTTCTACAGACTCACACAAATATGCAATCTTAGTAACCTAATACTAAATGAAAATGCAAGTCCCTTGTAGATCAACATATAGTATCATTACATTTTTTCATATTATCAAAAACAAGCAAAATTAGATATATACATTTAAAAAAAGGAAATAGCTAACACATATATATGGAATCTAAAAAAAAAAAATGGTTCTGAAGAACCTAGGGGCAGGACAGGAATAAAGACACAGACGTAGAGAACGGACTTGAGGACACAGGGAGGGGGAAGGGTAAGCTGGGTTGAAATGAGAGAGTGGCATGGACATATATACACTACCAAATGTAAAATAGATAGCTAGTGGGAAGCAGCTGCATAGCACAGGGAGATCAGCTCGATGCTCTGTGACCACCTAGAGGGGTGGGATAGGGAAGGTGGGAGGGAGACACAAGAGGGAGGGGATATAGGGATATATGTATACGTACAGCTGATTCACTTTGTTATACAGCAGAAACTAACACACAATGTAAAGCAATTATACTCTAATAAAGATGTTTAAAAGAAAAAAGTAAACAGAAAAACAATACAAGATACTTGTTAACTTTGGTGGCGGGGATGAGGAGGACACAGATATAAGTTACAGTATATTCTACTTACTGGATTAGGTGGCAAAATTCTGGTTATTCAGCTTATTAAACTTTTCAATAAATAAACTTTAAATGGGCATGTCCTGCATTGATACATTGTCATAAACCAAGAATTAATTAAATTCTATGAACAAAATGTCTATTAAGAACAATAAAGAGTTAATAGGTTCTAAGACTTTAATTACTATGATAATACTTCTAGGAAATATGCTGAAAATACCCTCCCCTAAATATTCTCCTTAAAACACATATGGGGAAGTATAATAAAAGTTTGGGAGGGCAGAACTCAGAGATAAAACAATATATACATACTTAATCTGATTCAAAACTAAGGAATTCTGTTCACTGATTAGGAATGGACACACTTAATGACCAAGCAGTAAGTTTCCTTTTTCAACCTTTTCCCTAAGTTTCCTTTTCCATTCATGAAAGCCTAACCTAAGCAAAAACCCTAATACAGCAAATAAGGCTGAAAATACTAATTTCCAGTAGGTTTTAGACTTGTGTAAATGAGTCCAGAAAATTCCTATATCCACACTCACGGGCTATATAGATCTCCCTTCATGAAGATAAATATAATCTAAGATCTTAAGAAACAATTTTGCATCACAGAAGGAGTCCTCTGGAGAATTTAGAAAGTCGCCTCCCTCAAAATAAATTTCTATCACAGTCTAAAAAAGTTTCAGAAACTATTTCATTCTTATTCTTCATACAATATAAGAGGACACTATATCTTTGTGAAACAATAGTATTTATTAGAAAAGAGAAGCAAAATCTGCATGAAAATGTATGATAAAAGGTGTAGAAAGTAAGAAAAAGGAATAGGAGAGACGATCAAATTAGTAAAAAGAAACAATGTAAGTGATTGCCAGGAAATATGGTAGAGAGACTATGTATATATATTTAGATCTCACTATCTCCAATCTATCACAGGGGAAAAAAATCAGCCACAATGAAGAAAGTAACAAATGGTCATAGGTAACTAACTGAGCTTCTGGAATACACGTGTCTCATCTCGATACAGATGTGTCTCATCTGTGAGACACAATGGAAATAACCAAATTAAAGTAGGATGCCTAAATCTACATTCTCTAAATTCAAGTAAGTACAAATATCTACTTGAAAGTTCATCTCAATTGCAGACAATTGAGCTTTTTCTTTAGGAAAATTAGGGAAAATCCTGTTGGGAGTCCATTTCTACAACCTAAAAGTGGCATGGGAAATGGGCCATGTGGCATGCTATTTTTATTTTCCCAAAAACGGCTGACTGAGTTGAGAGCTTTTTAATTGCTGAGCAAGTTTAAAGTGCAGAAAGTAGCACTGATCCAACACACATCTGAATTATGGCCACCCCACTGACCTAACTGATGTCACCCTTCTTTCTTCCACAAAATAATTAAATGAACACATAGTATTACAACAAGGTTCTAGGTATCTAATTTAACTTATGATTGTAACAGTGCCTCAGTCATGAGCAAATTTCCTAGGTCCAGGTAATGTTCTTTACCTTAGGGGTTTGGATTAGACCAGTGTATGCACTTGTCAAAAATCAGTTAACTGAGTGATCACTTCCAGAAGAACCTATGAAAATCCACTCGTTGATAAACACAAAAACAACACCCGAACAAATTGTCAAATTCAACTTTTTCAGAACTGCAAAAATTAACTTAAGTCTTGCAACAATCCAAGGAGTGTTTATTTAAGACACATTGATGAGTTTTGGTAAAAACTGCAAGCTGCTACTTTTTAACATACCCTCTCCCATTCCCCTCTCACCAGGTCCACAGAAGCCTTGAAAACCAACAGCCCTGCAATCATGTTGAAAACAGCTTAGGAGTCACTGGAATGTGTTTGGAGTTCCCCAAAAGCTCCTTCCCCATAGAATTGCCATTATTGGATCTGACAGTTCCATAGAAACTTCCACTTGCAGGGTTTGTCTTTATTTGACCTAACTCAGACCTTGCTCACTGTGAAAAGCATTTTCCTTGGGTCATTTGTCAAAAACAATCAGTGGCAGATGTTTACCATCAAAGCTGACTAAGGCAATGAAAACAGTTTGGAGAAAACAAGAATCTGGGCAAAAGCTTAGAAGAAAAAGCTGGGGAATAAAAGGTCCATAGTGGGTTTTTTTTTTTTTTTTTTTGCGGTACGCGGGCCCCCCACTGTTGTGGCCTCTCCCGCTGCGGAGCAGAGGCTTCGGATGCGCAGGCTCAGCAGCCATGGCTCACGAGCCCAGCCGCTCCGCGGCATGTGGGATCTTCTCGGACCGGGGCACAAACCCGTGTCCCCTGAATCGGCAGGCGGGCTCTCAACCACTGCGTCACCAGGGAAGCCCCACAGTGGTTTTTAAAAGCTCCAACACAGTGATGAGTATCAAGGTCACACTCATGTGCAGGATTGTATACATACTCAAGAAAGAACTGAGAAGGCTCTAATCTCTTATTTCTGGTTGACTTTGAGGTTTGGTGCAACCAAGAGTTAAAGGCTAAGGCAGAGCTGTAAACTTCCTGCTGGAACAATAAAAACAGCCCAGTATGCACACAGCACCCCTTGGCAAGAGCTGTAACACTTAGTGGTGCCAGACATTCAAGGAAATGTCTGATCAGTTGACCACCAAATTAACTGAGCAGAGACTTAAGGGGCAACACAAGATAAAGAATACAGGTTTTACAGAATTAGTTTAGGGAAGTCACTACACAAACAACAAAAAGACAAAAGCAACAGTAAGCCCTGGGGAGAGAGATAAATCTGATTTCCAGATTTGCCACACTATATAATTTAAAATGTCCTATTCTAGGGACTTCCCTGGTGGTCCAGTGGTTAAGATTCTGCGCTTCCAATGCAAGGGGCACGGGTTTGATCCCACCTGCCAGGCGTGGACAAAAAATAAATAAATAAAATAAAATGTCCTGCTCTAAACAAAAAAACTATGTGCCACACCAAGAAATATTAAAGTCTGGCCTACACATAGGGAAAATAGCACTCAATAGAAACTGTCCCAGAGAAAGCCCAGGGATTAATTAGACTTACCAGACAAAGACTTCAGTCAGCTTTTTTATAACAAATGCTGGAGAGGGTGTGGAGGAAAGGGAACCCTCCTATACTGTTGATGGGAATGTAAATTGATACAGCCACTATGGAAAACAGTATGGAGGTTCCTCAAAAAACTAAAACTAGAGTTGCCATATGATCCAGCCATCCCACTCCTGGGCACATATCTGGATAAAAATATAATTCAAAAAGATACATGCAACCCTATGTTCACAGCAGCACTACTCACAATAGCCAAGATGTGGAAACAACCTAAATGTCCATCAACAGATGAATAGATGAAGAAGATGTATACACACACGCGCGTGCACGCGAGCGCAATGGAATACTACTCAGCCATAAAAAGGAATGAAATAATGCCATTTGCAGAAACGTGGATGGAACTAGAGATTATCATACTAATTGAAGTCAGAAAGAGACAATTACCATATGATATCACTTATATGTGGAATCTAAAATATAACACAAATGAACTCATCAACAAAACAGAAACAGACTCACAGACATAGAGAACAGACTTGTGATTGCCAAGGGTGGGGATGGGAGAGGGATGGAGTGAGAGTATGGGATTAGCAGGTGCAAACTATTATATATACGACAGATAAACAACAAGGTCCTACATTATAGCACAGGGAGCTATATTCGATATTTTGTGATAAACCATAATGGAAAAGAATTTTTTAAAAAAGGAATGTTATATATATGTATAACTGAATCACTTTGCTATGCAGCAGAAATTAACACATTATAAATCAATATTTCAATTAAAATTTTTTAAAATAAATCAGCTATTTTAAATACATTCAGTGAACTAATAGAAATTATGTCTAATGAAGTAAAGGAAAGTATGAGAACAGTATTTTACCAAACAGAGAATATCAGTAGAAACAGAAACTACAAAGAACCAAACAAATTCTGGAATTGAAAAAAAAAACAACTGAAATGAAAAATTCAGTTAGGTGGCTCATGAGCAGATATGAATTGGCAGAAGAAACAACCAGTGAACTTTAAGGCAGGTTGATTGACATTATTCAGTCTGAGAAACAAACTGAAGAAAAAAACCCCATCAATGGAGGGGATAAAGATGAGCCACAGAAGGACAGGAGAGGAAGACTATTTGAATAATGGCCAAAAACTTCCCAAATTTGATGAAAACATTAATCTAGACATCCAAGAAGCTCAACAAACACCAAATAGTATGAACTCAAAAACTAGACATGCCACAAACCATTAAAAGCCAGAGAAAAAAGAGAATCTTGAAAGCAGAAAGAGAGAAGTGACTAGTCACATATAAGGGATACTCAAGATTAACAGGTGATTCCTCATCAGAAACTATGGAGTCAGAAGACAGTAGACTAATGTATTCAAAGTGCTGATAGAAAAAGACTGTCAACCAAGAATTCTTCATTCAGCACAAGTAGCTTTCAAAAGGGGGCACAGGTTCAATCCCTGGTCAGGGAACTAAGATCCCATATGCCGTGTGGCGTGGCCAAAAAACAAACAAAAACAAAATAATAGGGGCTTCCCTGGTGGCGCAGTGGTTGAGAGTCTGCCTGTCGATGCAGGGGACACGGGTTCGTGTCCTGGTCCAGGAATATCCCACATGCCGCAGAGCGGCTGGGCCCGTGAGCCATGGCCGCTGGGCCTGCGCGTCCGGAGCCTGTGCTCCGCAACAGGAGAGGCCACAACAGTGAGAGGCCCACATACCACAAAAAAAAAAAAAAAAAAAAAAAAAGTAAAGGAAAGAGATTAAGACATTCACAGATGAACAAAACCTGAGGGAATCTGTCATCAGCAGATCTGCCGCAAAGTAGCTACTGAAGAAGAGTCCCTTGGACTAAACTGAAGAGACACTAGAAAGTAACTTGAATACAAGAAAAAATAAAGAGCAAAGCAGAGATAACTACATAAATAGAAAAAGACAGTATAAGTGTATTTTTTACTACTCTTCTCCTGATTTAAAAGAAAGGTGTATAGGGCTTCCCTGGTGGCGAAGTGGTTGAGAGTCCGCCTGCCAATGCAGGGGACACGGGTTCGTGCCCCGGTCCAGGAAGATCCCACATGCCGCGGAGCGGCTGGGCCCGTGAGCCATGGCCGCTGAACCTGCACGTCCGGAGCCTGTGCTCCGCAACGGGAGAGGCCACGACACTGAGAGGCCCGCGTACTGAAAAAAAAAAAAAAAAAAAGAAAGGTGTATAAAGCACTAACTATAGAACTGTGTTGACAGGGTTATAATGTATAATGATGTCCTTTATGTGAAAATAATAATACAGAGCAGTGGGAGGGGAATGGAGCTATACAGGAGCAAAGTTTGTGTGCATTATTGACATTAAATTGGTGTTAATCCAAAGTGGACTGTTATGTATTAAAATGTTAATTGTAATCCCTAAAAAAACAACTGAAGAAGTAGATTAACAACTATTCAAAGTATATTAGCGACGGCAACGAGAGACAAGATTGACTACAAGTGGTTACAGGGTTTCTTCTAGTGATGAAAATGTTCTGGAATTACTGGTGATGGCTGCACAACTTTGTGACTATATGAGTTATATTACCATAAAAAAAATTTAATGAAGATATACTTAAGACAGATGTGAGCCTTTCAATGTAAATTTTACCTCAAAAAAACCCCCTGAATTCTACATAATGATACCAATACTTAAAGCAGCAGGAGAAAGTTTACTGATATCTGTAATTTATTTTGAACTGAATCAAAAAATGAGATGACCTCAAGGTTAGTCGGATAAAAAGATACGTGGTAACGCAACTGTCAGTGGTAGAAACTTAGTATGAGTATCTTGGGTACTGACTGTAGAATGTCAACTTCTCTGTATATTTGAAAATATTCATAAAATTTTGAGGAAAAGAATAGTGTTCAGTAAACATTCAGATCCACCTTGTGGACTGTTCTACAACTAGCCTGAACTCTACCAAAAAAAATGACAATTTCATGAAAGACACAAATGTAGGGAATTATAGAATAAAGGAGAAAAGAAAGACATGACAAAGGGGAAAAATCTGAATATGGACATTAGATATTTTGAATCACTGAGAAATGTCTTGGGTATAAAGGTATTATGGCTATTTATGACAACACTGCTGTGAAGGAAATAGATGCTACAGTATTAAGCAGTGAAATACCATAAAGTTTGCAACTTACCTTCAAATGATTTAGGGAGAGAAAGTGTGTGTGCTGTGTGTGCACGCATGTGCACACCCACACATACATAAACAGATAGACAGAAGATAACAAATGTGGCAAAATGTTAACATAAATCTAGGTGAAGGATATATGAGTGCTAATACTGTTCTTTCAACTTATTTGCTGGCTTTTTATTTGACGTTTTTTCAACTTATTTGTTGGTTTATTTGAAATTTTCAAAATAAAAAAGTGGAGGGAAAGGTAGTACCAAGGTGGGTGAGAGTTAGAAAGAATATTGCCAAATTAGAATTCTCACCTCATCTCCCTCTACCCTCCCCTTCATATGCACTTAACAACACTGGTCTCCTCTCCGTCTCTCAAACGAAACAAGCTGATCACAGTTTCAGGGTCTTTGCATGTGCTGATGTTCCTTCTACTTGGAATACTCTTCGCCCAGATTTTCGCTTGGGTGTTTTTTTCTAATCATTCAAGCCTCAACTCAAATGTAACCTCAAAGAGGCTGCCCTCTTTTCTAGTCACCTTACCTAAAAGAGATGGCCATCAGGTTCTAACATATTACTCAATATTTTCTTAACAATCAGTAACTGAAGTGCTTATACATTTTTTGGTTTACTTTTGGCTTTTCCTCTACTACAACATAAGCTACAGTCAAGATAGTCAGCTTTTTTGTATTTGTAGGCTGTCCTTCCTTTTCTTCCACCGCCTGTCTCCTATGATACCCATCCTTATATCCAATAAAAAACTAAACTGGAAGCAGTAAAACAAATGATAATTTTTTCTATAGGAGTAGAAGCTAGAGGAGTGAGGGGGGTACAACTGATGCTAACAGAAACTGGAGTGGGTTAAGGGACTGATACTGGACTCAAAGACAGTATGAGTACATAACAGCTATAACAACAACTGACTTTACTGATACAACACCTATAAAAAGCTAGGACCTATAAAAAGCAGAACATGCAACAGGTAGATTTCTACCAAAAATTAAAATTTCCCTAACATTTGAATTAAGTTTAAAAGTCTGTGTTGTGCTAAAATCTAGAGAAATCTTAATAAACTGTAGGCTCTACTTCTTTCTACTCTTCCACTTGATTTAACTAACATTTTTCTGACCTTTTTGCCCCAATCTACCATCTGTTCTCCTTTCATTTCTACCTAATATTTCTATCTTATGCTAAATTCTATCTTTAGACTATGAAAGATGTGATCTTTGCCTTCTTTATGGCTATTTTATAAATCCTTGAAGTGGCACATATTCAAGAAAATAGTGAAAAAGAATAGTTGCAGAAAAATCTGAAGCCACGAATGAGAAGTAATAACTAAAATGATAGCTTGTATTTATTGACTGCTTATCACTTGCCAGGCTCTAAGGATTTTACAGGTACTAATAACTCACTTGGTTTTCACAAAACCTTATGAGGTATTATCCCCATTTTACAGACATGTAACCTGAGATAAAGAGAAGTAAACTACTTTGACCAGTGTCATACAACTAGTAAGGCTAGAATTCAAATGAGACCAAATGATTCCACAGCCCTTGTTCTTCACTTATTGCTGCCTCTCATCATGGCATTGTAAGTCTTTACAATTTTGATGAAAATTCTGAGAGTGCTGAAATTTCAGAAGTGAGAAGGCAAATGTGTTAACTATATTAATTTTACACATTATTGAGACTGGTCCTTAAATTTGGGTGACTTTCCTTGACACAGCAGAGAGAAAAACAGGACACGAACAAATACTAACTACTTAATAAGAACACCAACTGATTCTTCCCTAATGTGTTTCCCGAAGAACACAACATAGCTGCCATAACTATCGTATTTAGAGCCACGAGGTTGGATGGAATCACCAAGTGAGGAATTACGAGAAGATAAGGGACCAAGGACTAAGTCCTGAGGCACTGAAACATTAAGAAGATGGGGAGACTTCCCTGGTGGAGCAGTGGTTAAGAATCCGCCTGCCAATGCAGCGGACATGGGTTAGAGCCCTGGTCCAGGAAGATCCCACATGCCACGGAGCAACTAAGCCTGTGTGCCATAACTACTGGGCCTGCACTCTAGAGCCCATGAGCCACAACTACTGAGTCCATGTGCCACAACTACTGAGCCCGCGTGCCACAACTACTGAAGCCCATGCACCTAGAGCCCATGCTCCACAACAAAGCCAAGCCACCACAATGAGAAGCCCGCACACCTCAACAAAGAGTAGCTCCCGCTCGCCGCAACTAGAGAAAGCCTGCATGCAGCAACGAAGACCCAGTGCAGTCAAAAATAAATAAATAAATAAATAAAATTAAAAAAAAAAAATTCCTATATACCTCAGGAAATGCAAAAAGAATCATTCAATGGAAGGGTGCAATGTGATTTATGCAGTTTTGACTATTTCTAAGTATTGTTCATAAAAACTTTATTATAAAAATCTAAATAAATATGCTGATAACATCAAAACCGCCAATGTATCATGTATAACTA
This sequence comes from Delphinus delphis, assembly GCF_949987515.2. Lineage (NCBI taxonomy): Eukaryota > Metazoa > Chordata > Mammalia > Artiodactyla > Delphinidae > Delphinus > Delphinus delphis. The sequence continues at coordinate 34,960,793 of NC_082695.1, forward strand.
AAGAAATATGAGTTCTTATCCTCATTAAAATACCCAGCTGCCCATAAAAAAAGTGAGTAAGGTTTTCTAACCTTTCAAAGTCACCTTGCCTTGTAAATTTTGACAACCTATACACGGCCCAGTTGTTAAGCTGTTTAGAGGTCATTCCTCTTCCATTATCTATCACTGCAACGGCAGGTTTTCCTTGTGTTTCATCAAAATGCTATGAAATAAAATAAGTTCAAAAAGATAGGAAAAGTCAAATCAATATTAAAAACAAGAAAGGTTAATATAAAAAAAGTGATTCATTGGGCTCACTCATACATTGCTGGAGGAAGTATATATTAATACAACTTTCTGAAAGGCACTTCAGCGGTATGAATCAAAGGCCTTAGAATTCTTCATGTCCTTTAACCCAGAAATTCCATTTCTCAGAATTTAGCTTGAGAAACTAATCAGAGATATGTACAAAAATCTATAAGGATACTCATCACGCCAGCACTGCTTACAATGGCAAAAATATAGGAAAAAAAATCTAAAAGTTCAACAACAGTAGACTGATTACATTATTTATATTATAGTCAATAAACCAAACTGCAGCAGTGGTATATTATATTGCAGAATATTCATGATATGGCTGTGTTTACAATGTACTATTAAGGGAAAATAAAAGATCACAAATAACAAAATGTACACTATGATCACACATACATGTATACATATATGCATAGAAAAAGGGCACGTGAAAAAATTTTAATGACTGAAGAGACATCAGATAATTATTTCTACTTTTAGTTTATCTTTCTTTCCTAATTTTTCTCCAATGAACCTGTAGTACTTCTATAAAAGGACAAGTTAAATTGCTTTAGAGTATTATTTCCTTACCAATTTGATCTGTATTCTTCTAACACCAGTGTTACGAGACGTGGCAGACAATGAATTATCAATTAATTCTGCAAGAGCAAATGCTGGAAGAGAATGAGAAACGTTATTGCTTAAGTTTTCCCTCCTAAATACTTCATATAAAAGTTCAAAGTAGAAGAAACTCTGAAGTACCTTAAGCCATCACTTTTATTTTCCAAAGAGCTAGAATTAAAGTATTATCCTGATCCTAATGACACAAACATAATAAAGGCATCACCAATCACCACCAGCATAAAAAAGCAGTCACCAACCCGTACTTGCATGGCACTACACATCATGAGTCAGCCAGCCATGATTCCTGGCTTCAAGGAGTTTATAATCTAAAGACAGACATACACACATAAGAGACAAACAGAAGACCATAACCATAAAATCAAATAGTAGTCTGTGGTATGTAATTACATCATGCACAAGTCAAACGTAAGCACATTTTGAGATATAAGGACAACTATAAAGCAACTATAAAAGTGTCTATTGAGAGCTAATTTAAATACAGATATCTCACAACAGCAACTTGTGAAATGGCAGAATGTATCTGCTTAACTGACACAAAACTGCTCTTAATTTCCTACTACAAAATCAGCCTGACCTTCAGTTTATCACTGGCTCGGCATCGTTCCTAACATTCTCCTTTCTCCAGGGTCAGTACCCAAACTATTCCTCACTTTTATTCCCTTAATTAAAAGGGGGAACATAATAAATTAATGTCTCTTCCCCTGAGGCGTAACCCAACTTAAGCGTAATTAACCCACAGAGTAGCACTCCAGCAAGCACTTCCACACCCTCAACACTCAGGGGATGTCTATGTTTATAAGCTAGTTAGAAAGAAGTTACCACAAATCAGATATGTATAAAGACCTGGTGAAGGGTATTAACTAGGAAATGGAGAAGTAGGGACACTGTAGGAAATGCGAGGAAAAAGAGTTAAGAGAAACCTCAAAGAAAGAAATGAGTAGAATTTAGTATATGATTAGATATAAAGGGAGAAAGAAAAAGAAATCCAAGGTGGTTTTGAGTACTTGCTCTAGAAGACTGAATAAATGGTCATATTTTCCATAAAATTTGGAAGGAGAAAAATTTAGAAGGGAGGAAAGAAAAATTCAGTTTTAGATGCGATGCCCTATCACTATATCAAGCTCAGTGAGTAGAGGTGTTCCACAGAGCTGGAACAGACTATGCTTAATAGAGAGAGTAAAGACAGCCAGAGATAAATGCTTCATTGACACAGAATAGTTTAGGCTTGGGTAAGTTCACTTCAAGTATAAAAAGATCAACATGACTTAAAGAATTATCCACCATACAGTCAACAATAACCAGAAGTAGCATCAAAGGCACAGGAAACAGAGGCAGGGAAAGACCCAGGAATTTAATGTGAAGTTACAGAAATCAAAGCAGGAGTTTAAACAGTGATATTCTCTGCCTATTCATATAATGACAGTAGGAATGAAAACCCATATAACCAATCTGGAAGGTAATTAATCTATATCAAAAGTCTTAAAAATGAATGTATCTACTGACTCCCTGATTATACATTTAAAAAATTATCCCCAGAGAAAGAATTAAAGATTCATTCAATATGCAGATACTTAAACCCTTTCACCTAGATTTACATGTTGTTAACATTTTGCCACATGGCTCCTATGCATTTTTTAATTTAATTTTTATATTAAAGTATAGTTGATTTACAATGGTGTGTTAGTTTCAGGTATATAGCAAAGTGATTCAGTTATACATATATATAAATATATATATTCTTTTTTTACATTCTCTTCCATTATAGGTCTGTGCTATATAGTACGTCCTTGTTGATTATCTATTTTATATATAGTAGGGTGTGTATTTTAATCCCAAACTTATAATTTACCCCCCACCAAATGCATTTTTTTTTTTTTCGGTATGCGGGCCTCTCACTGTTGTGGCCTCTCCCATTGCAGAGCACAGGATCCGGATGCGCAGGCTCAGAAGCCACGGCTCACGGGCCCAGCCGCTCCGCGGCATGTGGGATCCTCCCGGACCGGGGCACGAACCCCTGTCCCCTGCATTGGCGGGTGGACTCTCAACCACTGCGCCACCAGGGAGGCCCCCGCAAATGCATTTTTGACTTAGAATATTTCCAACTTACATGGGTTTATCTGGTATAGAGGCATAAAGGAAACATAGTTTGCAATTTTAAATAGGGTGAACAAGATAAGTTTTGTTGAGAAGGTAATAGAAAAACAAGACTTGAATGAGGTGAGGGACTGAGACAGGGGCTATCCAGGCAGAGGGTCCTAAGCTGAGAATAAAGCTGGCAGTGAAGAGGAATGAACAACAAGAAGAGTTGTGGAAACAGAGTCAGAGAGATACAAAGCACAGCTTCTAAGACCATGCATGTAATTGTAAAGACGTCGGCGTTTACCCTTAGTGAAACAATCTGACTTCTCAAACCTTACGTGTACAGGCATGAAAAGAGAGAGACGAGGCCACTGTATAATCTCGGTAATCTATGATGGTGCCTCAGACCTAGTGTTACCAACAGAAGTAAAGAGAAATGCTCATTTTAAGATAAACACTGATGATAGTGCCAAAAGGATTTTCTGAAAGATTGAATGAGACAAAGAATCAATTGGATTTTTGGTTTAAGCAACTAAAAAGAACCAAAATTAATTTGGATGGAAAACTATGTGTAGTATATTCCCATCTTAGATATCCTAGTAGAGATGCCACATGGGCAAGTGGATAGACAAAACGGATTCAGGAGGTAAGTCTGGCATTATTTTCAATATTTAACTAAAAATGACCATTTCTCACTACCTCCATTTGGGAGTCACTTCCATAACTATGGTATTTAGAGCCATGAGATTGGATGGAATCACCAGTTGAGGAATTAGGAGAAGATAAGGGACCAAAGACTAAGCCCTGAAGCACTGACACATTAAGAAGATGGGGGGACTTCCTTGGTGGTGCAGTGGTTAAGAATCCATCTGCCAATGCAGGGGACATACTTCCCTTGTCTGGGAAGATCCCACATGCCGCGGAGCAACTAAGCCCGTGCGCCACAACTACTGAGCCTGTGCTCTAGAGCCCGAGAGCCACAACTGCTGAAGCCTGCATGCCTAGAGCCTGTGCTCCGCAACGAAGAGTAGCCCCTGATCGCCGCAACTAGAGAAAGCCCACGCGCAGCAACGAAGACCCAACGCAGCCAAAAATAATAAATAAATAAAATAAATAAATTTATTAAAAAAAAAGAATTAGTCACAAGAACATTCAGTCATTTGTAACAATTAAAAAAAAGACTGAAATAACCTGAATGTCTAATAACAACAGTACACTGTTCAAATAAATTACGTTATCTAAATACTGTGTAACCCCTAAAACAAATATACATTGACATGCATATTAAAGATGTTCATTACATTTTAAATAAAAAGGTAGGTTAAAAAAGTATGCATTGGGAATTCCCTGGTGGTCCAGTGGTTAGGACTCTGTGCTTTCACTGCTGAGGGCCCGAGTTCAATCCACAGTCAGGGAACTAAGATCTCACAAGCCATGCAGCGCGGCCAAAAAAAAAAAAAGGATGCATCATACAAAACCATTAAAAAAGAAAAAAAAAAATCAAACAATATAAAGAGGTCTGAAATGATAAACACCGAAGTGTTGGTGGTAGTTACAACTGGGTGGTAGAGATAGGGATGTTCTTTATGCTCTTTTTGCTTATCTATGTTTTCTAATTTTCTACCAACTCTAATGCATATACAATGAAAAAAAATTTTAATAAGAAAGTTCATAGGGAGTTCCCTGGTGGCCTAGTGGCTAGGATTCCTGGCTTTCACTGCCAAGGCCCAGGTTCAATTCCTGGTTCCTGGTTGGGGAACTGAGATCCCACAAGCCACAGCACAGCCAAAAAAGAAGAAAAAGAAAGTTTATAATGAACATCTAAATAGTATTAAACACTTTGGCAGGGTCCAGACAGAAAAGATTCTCTAAATCAACTAGCAAACAATCCAAAGGAAGGATAAAAACTGGCAAGTAGTAAAGGTGGAAGGAAATGATAAAGAAATGATAAAGAACACAAACCACTTACTTGTGCTGTTCAGCTATAAAAAATGTGCAAGATAAAACAAATATTTTCTCAACTGGGAGAGGTGTACATGAGGCCAGGAAGAATAAATCAGGAAAGGAGAGTGTACAGGAGATAGATGTGTAAGTACAAGACCTCTCATGAGTCGAAAAGGAATGAATTCTCATTCTACATTAGTTTTCAAGGAGAGGTATCTTTATTCTGAAGTAAGATGACTTAGGTAGAAAAAGAAATACACTGTGATGAAGAGACGAAGTAAGGACACTCACAAAAACTGATCACAGTCTGTGAATAAAGTAGAATGAGAGATCTTTTTTAAAGTGAAGGACTAAGACGTGTGATCAGGGGATAAAGGTGAGTGACAGTTTATCAAAATTAGTATAAATGGAATACTTACGTAAAGGATTTTGTCCTTCACTTGCATAATATTCATACATGCCACTTTTAACCAATGTGTCATAGTGAGGTAGGAAGTCAATTCGTTCTTTTGTAGCTGTTAGTAGTAACTGACTGACTGACTGTAGCAGGTACAGAGTGACTCCATCTTTAACAGTTTCATCTGTAATCAAGAGGTAACATCTTAAGTGCTAAGCTAGCATCCGAAACACAATGAATTTATAATTTTAAATATACAAACTGTATCTATGAAATGACTTTAAAAATTGTACAGGCAAATCCCCAAACAATGGATCCATCTATAAATTCAGTTGTGTTGTGTTTTGTTAAGAATATCAATGGAATAGGTTCAAATACTTCCACTCATCTGAAACACTCAATTCTTAAGTTGTCACAGAAAATCAGATGAGGAACTATATTAAAGTGGTATCAATATGAATGGAGAAGAATGATTAAATCCAAAAAGGAATCAGGCATGAAAAATTGGCAAGTCTTAGAACATAACTGGGTAAAAAAAGAAATGGAAGAATCCAAGTTGGTCAGAAGAATTAGCTTCTTAAGGGCCCAAGTAGAAGATCTGTGCTAGGTGTTGTGCTGAGCAAGGTCTCATCTTCTGTAGCCATAAATGATATCAACTCTTTTCCTATAATCTTGCTTGAAAAATATGACCTCTGCACAAACTGGATGCATATAGCTAGTTTCCTCCCCCATCCTCAAAACATCACAGTTTTTTGATGCTTATCTATCTCATAAAATAGTCATTGCTCTATGATATACTAGAACATATTAAATATAAAAGCATAAACATAACATTGCTTACCAAAATTATCACAGGTAATTTCTTTCCTACTTGTTGTTGTAATAACAAATTTTTCTTCAGGTGAAATGCCAAGTGTCTATCCAAAATAACAGAATAAAATCAATTATTATATAAAGGAAATAAATACACTATTCAAGTTTACAAAAATATGAAAATATTAATAAGGATATTATAATCTTCTAACAGTTAGTGTTACATTTATTTGAGAAATATGTCTTAATGTTCTAAAATTTTGCCTTTGCATAATTAACCACAAATCTATCTACAAATTACCTAGATTTTTCTGCTATTATATGTCACCTAGGAACACAAGTGATTAATTGAACATTTTGAAAGGGTTTAACATCAGCAGGGCTCTCTTAGAGAGATATATATATTTTATGTCAATATATAAGTAAACTTATTTGGAGCAAAGTAAACATATAATTTTATGTCAATATATAAGTAAACTTATTTGGAGCAAAGTATTAACATAACACTTATGTTCATATATATTAAATATTTAAATATGCAAAAACAAAAGTACTAGAAGAAAACAGAGGTTAATATTTTATAACACTGAGGTTAAGTATAGCCACACTATGCAGGGTATCTGCATAAAGAATCTTTATATCTATTATAACCCCTTCCAAAAGTATAACTTAAAAAAATTAAGGCAACATAAATTATGGGGGGAAACTACAACAGGAAACAAAGTGTTAGCATCCTTACTTCTGTTTCAGGTAATGATGAACTAGTTAATCTAGACCAACCTTACACAGAAGATTACTAAAAAAATCTAGACTAATGATATTCAAGTCTTCAATACTGATACTAAAAACCCTACTGGTCACTACTGAAACTAACTGAGGCACTAACTCCTTACTCTGAACACTGACAAATTAAAGGCAAAGAACAAAGCATTTATCCTGTTTTCTTGTACCAATTAGATTTCAGGGTAACCATATATCTCTAATTGATGAGGCAAAGTTGTTCTTTTGCCTCATCGATTAGAGAGGCAAAGAATTCCTGCTAATAAATACAGGAGGAATGGCAATCAGAATAGCACCATCAATGAATGAACCTTAAATTAAAACTTGTTTATGGAGGAATCCTGCTGAAACCACCTGAATCCCACTAATTCAATCTTAGCATTTCTAAGAGTGGGTAAAATAGCCTTACATTATGTGCCTCCTGATATGATGTAATACGAAGTACCAGCACCACCTATGAAGTATTTTTTGCTTCCCTACCCCAAAGAAGCTGAACCTAAATCTTAATTATAAGCCTTTAAAAATAACTTCTAGTTTATAGGATATGTTGAGTTAGAACAAGCTAAATTACACCATAAAGGAGCACAGACAAATCCAGAATGTGGAATATGAGAGACAAACCAACTTGATTTCTTCAACAAGTCAGTGTCAGGAAAAACAAAAAAGACTGGGGGAAGGTACTTTGCTCAAATGCTCTAAATTTTAGAAGAATTAAGAAACATAAAAAACCAAGTTCAATATAAGGACCCTGATTTAAACAAACCAACTATAAAAAAAATATTTCTGAGATAAACAAATCTGAATATGGATTGAACAATACTATTGAAAATGTTAATTTTGATGGTGTGATAATAGAAGTGCATGTTGAGTATACAGGAGTGAAGTAAACTAAGGCCTGGAATATGCTTCAAAAGGCAAAAATGAAGCTAGTGTGGTAAATACGTGGAAACTGTTGAATGTGGATGATTATACGTGGTTTCATTATACTATTATCTCTTGTGTATGTTTGAAACTTTTAATGAGAAGAATTTCTAACTTAAAATATACTATTATAGGGCTTCCCTGGTGGCACAGTGGTTGAGAATCTGCCTGCCAATGCAGGGGACATGGGTTCGAGCCCTGGTCTGGGAAGATCCCACATGCCGCAGAGCAACTGGGCCCATGAGCCACAACTACTGGGCCTGCACGTCTGGAGCCTGTGCTCCACGAAAAGAGAGGCCACGATAGTGAGAGGCCCGTGCACCGTGATGAAGAGTGGCCCCTGCTCACCGCAACTAGAGAAAGCCCTCGCACAGAAATAAAGACCCAACACAGCCCCAAATAAATAATAAATAAATAAATAAAAGCCATTTCTAAAAAAAAAAAAGAGAGTTTAAATAAAATATATATATATATATATATATATATATATACTATTATAGACCAGTGGAAGAGAATAGAGAACCCTGAAACAGACCCACACATACGTACACAGGGAGCTTGGCAAATAGGGGAATGACATTACAGATTGACGAGAAAAGAATAAACTATTCAATGAATGTTACTGAGACAACTACTTAATTGTACAGAAATAGATTTTTAAAATCCCCATCTCAACATACACAATAATAAGTTCCAAGAGAACTAAAGCAGCTACATTTTAATCCAAAATTGTAGAGGAAAAATAGGGAGATCATTCTGAGAGGAGAGAGAAAGGATTTCTGAAAATACATAAGAAGTGCAAGCCATAAAGAAAAAAACTGGAAAACACGAAAAGATGCTCATCCTAGTTATCAGAGAAAATTAAAACTTTGATTATCATTCCTACAAGGCTAGTAAAAAATTTAAGTCCTGATAATATAAAGTATAGGCCTCCATTAAAAGAATCACACATGATGAAGTGGAATTTAACCCAGGGATGAAAGCATCTTTCAATATCAACAAATCAACGTGATACACCACATCAACAAACTGAAGAATAAAAACCATATGATCATCTCAATAGATGCAGAAAAAGCTTTTGATAAAATTCAAAATCCATTTATGATAAAAACTCTCCAGAAAGTGGGCACAGAGGGAACATACCTCAACACAATAAAATCCATATATGACAAACCCACAGCTAACATCATACTCAACGGCAAAGAGCTGAAATCATTTCCTCTCAGATCAGGAACAAGACAAGGATGCCCACTCACACCACTTTTATTCAACATAGTTTTGAAAGTCCTAGCCACAGCAATCAGTGAAGAAAAAGAAATGAAAGGAATCCAAATTGGAAAGGAAAAAGTAAAATTGTCACTGTTTGCAGATGACATGATACTATACATAAAAAATACTAAAGATGCCACCAGAAAACTACTAGAGCTCATCAATTAATTCAGTAAAGTTGCAGGATACAAAATTAATATACATAAATCTGTTGCATTTCTATACACTAAGAACAAACTATCAGAAAGACAAATTAAGGAGACAATCCCATTTACCACTGCATCAAAAAAAAAACAAAAACAAAAACCTAGGAATAAACCTACCTAAGGAGGCAAAACACCTGTACTCTGAAAATTATAAGACACTGATGAAAGAAATTGAAGATGAACAAAGAGATGGAAAGGTACACCTTGTTCTTGGATTGGAAGAATCAATTTTGTTAAAATGACCATACTATCCAAAGCAATCTACAGGCGCAGTGAAATCCCTATCAAATTACCAATGGGATTCTTCACAGTACTAGAACAAACAATTTAAAAAATTGTATGCAAACACAAAAGATCCTAAATAGCCAAAACAATCTTGAGAAAGAACAGAGTGGAAGATTCACACTTCCTGACTTCAGACTATACTACAAAGCTACAGTAATCAAAACAGTATGGTACTGACACAAAAACAGACACACAGCTCAATGGAACAGGATGAAAGCCCAGAAATAAATCCACACACTTATGGTCAATTAACCTGAGACAAAGGAGGCAAGAATATACAGTGGACAAAAGACAGTCTCCTCAATAAGTGGTGCTGGGAAAACTGGACAGCTACATGTAAAAGAATGAAATTAGAAGATTCTCTAACACCATATACAAAAATAAACTCAAAATAGTTTAAAGACCTAAATGTAAGACCGGATACTATAAAACTCCTAGAGGAAAACATATGCAGAACACTCTGACATAAATCACAGCAATACTTTTTTTGGCTCTGTCTCCTAAAGTAATGGAAACAAAAGCAAAAATAAACAAATGGGGCCTAATTAAACTTAAAAGCCTTTGCACTGCAAAGGAAACCATAAACAAACCAAAAAGACAATCTATGGAATGGGAGAAAATATTTGCAAATGAAGCAACCAACAAGGGCTTAATTTCCAAAATATACAAATAGCTCATACAGCTCAATATTAAAAAAAAAAATTAAAAATGGGCAGAAGACCTAAATAGACATTTCTCCAAAGACAGACAGACAGTCAACAGGCACATGAAAAGATGCTCAATGGCACTGATCACCAGAGAAATGCAAATCAAAACTAGAATGAGGGACTTCCCTGGTGGTACAGTGGTTAAGAATCCGCCTGCCAATACAGGGGACATGGGTTCAAGACCTGGTCTGGGAAGACCCCACATGCCGCGGAGCAACTAAGCCCGTGAGCCACAACTACTGAGCCTGCGCTCTAGAGCCCGTGAGCCACAACTACTGAGCTCGCGTGCCACAACTACTGAAGCCCACGCGCCTAGAGCCCATGCTCCACAACGAGAAGCCACTGCAATGAGAAGCCCACGCACTGCAACGAAGAGTAGCCCCACTCGCCACAACTAGAGAAAGCCCGCATGCAACAATAAAGACCCAATGCAGCTCCGCCCTCAAAATAATGATAATAAATAAATTTAAAAAAACCAAACTAGAATGAGGTATCCTCTCACACTGGTCAGAATGGCCATCATCAAAAAGTCTACAAATATTGATGCTGGAGAGCGTGTGAAGAGAAGGGAACCCTCCTACACTGTTGGTGGGAATGTAAACTGGGACAGCCCCTATGGAGAAGAGTATGGAGGTTCCCTTAAAAATTAAAAAGAGTTACCATAAGATCCAGCAATCCCAATCCCACCCCTGGGAATACACCTGGAAAAGACAAACTCTCTAATTCGAAAAGATACACACACCCCAATGGACACTCCAGCACTATTTACCATAGCCAAGACATGGAAGCAACCTAAATGTCCATCAACAGATGAATGGATAAAGAAGATGTGGGGTGTGTGTGTGTGTATGTGTACACACACACACACACACACAAAATGGAATAGTACTCAGACATAAAAAAGAATGAAATAGTGCCCTTTGCAGCAACATGGATGGACCTAGAGATTATCTTACGAAGTGACATCAGACCGAAAGACAAATATAGTATATCACTTACATGTGGAATCTAAAAAAAAAGATACAAATGAACCTACTTACAAAACAGAAACAGACTCACAAAAATAGGAAACAAACTTGGGGTTACCAAAGGGGAAAGCAGGGCAGAGGAGATAAATTAGGAGTTTGGGATTAACAGATACACACTACTAGGGAATTCCCTGGCGGTCCAGTGGTTAGGATTCGGCACTTTCACTGTGGTGGCCCAGGTTCAATCCCTGGTTAGGGAACTACCTGCAAGACGCATAGCCAAAAAAAAAAAAAAAAAAAAATACAGATACACACTACTGTATATAAAACAGATAAACAACAAGAACGTACTGTATAGCCCAGGGAACTATATTCAATATCTTGTAATAACCTACAATGGAAAAGAAGTGTGTGTGTGTGTGTGTGTGTGTGTGTGTGTGTGTGTGTGTGTGTGTGTGTGTATGTGTGTGTATGTGTGTATATATCTGAGTCAGTTTGCTCTACACCTGAAACTAACATTGTAAATCAACTATACTTCAATTTTTTAAAAAGTTCTACTAAAAAGACAGCTATATTTTGAAGGATAAAAAAATAAAGTATAGGCCTCCATATAGGGAAGGTGGATCTTACACATTTCGGATAGGCCCGAAAGTCAGTACAACCATATTGAAAAGCAATTTGGTATACTTTAGTAAAATTAAAAATACTCATATCCTATGCAATTCCACCCAAGAGAAATGAAGCTATAGACATAAACTGATGGGGAAAAGATTCTATTTGTTTATAGAAATAAAAATTGTCTTCACAGATCTTAGGCTTTTGTATAATCAAGACAGTCTTTATTTCTCAGTTCTTTACTACTTTATTTCTACAATGTCCCAACTGTTAGATCATGTGGTTACATATCCTGTAGAAAAAAATACATATTTTTATAATTAAATTAAATCTTTAAGATCTATGTACATCTGAAATGTATTTATATATATATCATACAATCTCTCCATAGTTTTATTATTCAATTAAGATAAATAAGCTATCTTTTTTCTCTGCTTTATCTATAATCCTTTATAAAAATTATTTCTCAAATTCATAACTTCTCTAAATATTTTATAGCTCTGGTATTCGACAGACATAAATTAAATATTTTTACATTATTCATTATGCTTTTATTCAAGATGTCATACTCATCTCTCTCCAATTTTTGGTCTAAAAATCTATCTTATCAGATGTAAACTAAAGTCTTCCGTGTATCTGTACTCACCTGGCGTTGAATACAGATACATTTCCTCTGCCTTTCTCTATATGAAAGCAGGATGACATTCTATTTGGGAAAGAATCGTAACTGGGCTTTTTCATTTTTATAAGAGCACTTCAATTCCTCCTTTTTCTGGGTTAATGTTAAAGCATATGGATCTTCCAAAGTACCAGCCCTACATGTCTTTAGGTTAGCTTCAAACTATCTGCTGCCCAACTTCTCTCAAAAGCCAATTTTAAGAAATATTTATGAAGGGCTAACTAACTTGTAGTCCATAAAATCCTGACTACTTTAAACTTCATCAATGGATTAGGTCACTCAGAAGTTATATAGTTCAATGCATCTCTCTGAACAAAAACTAGCCTTTAATGATGTGCTTTGGTATTATATCCAGTCGCTCTGTCCCTGAACCACACCAAAACCAGGAACACCCACATTGCACTTGGGCGAGAAATCTCTACAAAAATTTGGGTGGTAACTGCTTAAAGCAGGCTGCAATACCCTAAACAACACACAGCGTACCTTGCATTAAAAGACAAGATAAGAAGAGCCTCTCCTATCTCTAAGAATGTTGTCCATTTTATCAGGATTTGTGAGGAATCTAGGGAGAAATTTTTCTCAAATCAAAGGTTTGCATCGTTAGCAGCTGGAATGTTTTTATTTTATAGACATTGTGGATTTTGTATCAATTAACTTTCCTTCTTTGTTTTGACACCCAAGAAACTCAAAGCTGATTTCATGGCTCAGCACTGGTATATGCTTTAATCAAATGAACTTCCACTTACTAGTTCTCCTCAGGTTACTTTTCTACTCTTTCCTGCATCTACCTTCTTTTACCTTTTTTCTTTTCAACTTTTGGAATTTTTAACGTAATATAGCTTATGTACAAATTGTGTTTGAAGGAACAGATTGATTCATTTAACTAAACGCTATAAACCAACTATTAGGTAAGGCTCCTACCTTCAAGAAGCAGAGACTATTTTTTAAGTATGATGGTATAACAAGTGCTATAGAAGGGTGACAAGGAATAGTGGAACCACACAAGAGAAGGAGTAGGCATTTCCTCAAAATTAGGGGTGGAGAGGAGGGTTTGCACATATAGGTCTTAATGCCTGGGCATATTAAGAACTAGCCAAAAAAGTTATTTTCTAATCTTTGATTCTGCAAGGTCACAAGGGCTCAAGTGAGTCAATAACTGCTTATCACAAGTGTAAGGGCTTCTGCCAAATCCACCTTTTCCTCTTCCTTCCTCTTGATTGCTCCTCTTTTCTACAAAGTGCGCTTTCCCCAAATAACATTTTAGGACCCATAATACTTTTTAGCACTACAAAACACTTATTAGTTTGTTTTCAGTTTTTTTTTTTTTTTTTTTTTTTTTTTGTGGTACGCGGGCCTCTCACTGTTGTGGCCTCTCCCGTTGCGGAGCACAGGCTCTGGACGCGCAGGCCCAGCGGCCAGAGCTCACGGGCCCAGCCGCTCTGCGGCATGTGGGATCTTCCCGGACCGGGGCACGAACCCGTGTCCCCTGCATCGGCAGGCGGACTCTCAACCACTGCGCCACCAGGGAAGCCCCTGTTTTCAGTTTTAATGAAAAACTTTAATTTAGTGCACTATCTGCCTCTTCCCCTAAAACGGAAAATGAAGCCTTTAGTAAATAGTGTGGACATTGTGGAGATTGTTTTAAAAAAATACAAGCTTTAGAATCAAACAGACCTAGATTCCAATCCCAGTTTCATTGCTCATGAACTGTATAAACTCAGACTTCAATCAGTAACTTATTTCAGTTCTTCATGTCTGTAATGGGGACAAAGTTATGGGATTAGGTGGCATAATCTAATGATGTTTTAAATTCTCAAAAAAAAAAAAGTTAGCCTTCCTTTTTTTACTAGTTCTTCCCTCCCACTTCTAATCAAATTTAACCTTCTCTGTTCCAGCAGGAAAAAGTGGGAAGGAGAGGAAAAGAATTAGTCAAAGAAAATATTTTCCTTGTTAAAATACTGAAGGAATGGAATGAATATATCTGTTCCCTATAACAAAGAACATCATTTGAGGCTGAGTGGAATAACAAAAAGAACTTGGCTTCTGGGTTTGAATTCTGATTTTCGTACTATCTGTTTGACTTAAGTGAGTCACCATCTCCAAAAGTGAGTTTCCACTTCCGTAATAAGAGGTTATTATACTCTTCCCCTATATATGTAACAGACTTACTGACACTTCTCATATGGGAGAATTATTTCTAGAGGGAGGGTAGATTAGTACAACCTTTCTGAAAAACAATTTAAAAATACGTATCAAGAGCTTTAAAAATATTCCTGACCTTTGATCCAGGAATCTCACTTCTAAGATTCTAAACCAAAGAAAAATAAAGACATAAAAGACTATGCATATAAGGGGAAAGAATTTTAAAAAGAATATATATATATGTAACTGAATCACTGTGCTGTACACCTGAAACTAACATGACATTGTAAATCAACTATACTTCAATGTTTTTAAAAAAGGAGGAAAAAAAAGTTTAAAAAACAAAATAAAATAAATCTCCAAAAAAAAGACTATGCATTCAAACATGTTTATCATGGCATTGCTTAAAATTGGAAGTAATGTAAACGTCAACAAAAAAGAGAGATCTGGTTATGTAAACAGTGGTACAAAACAGACCACTTCGATTATGAAGACTTGCATTAAAACAGAAAAATACTGACAATATTAAGTGAAAAAAATGGAATATAGACATGTATTACGGTTATTTAAAAATGGGGGGTGAGGGTAAGGATACAAAGAAATAACTCCAAGTGCTAACAGTGGTTATAAATTTCACAGTGAGTAAAAGGTTTACTTTTTTCCCTCTGGTTCCTTATTTTCTTTAATGTGCTGATAGTTTAGAATCATTTTTACATGTCATGACTTTAAATCATTTACATATAATCAATATAAATATTTTATATAATCAACTACAAAAATAATAAACATGAAGAGTTTCCTTTCCCTGATGCATATGAAACATTCATCCAAAAAAAAGAGCATTCATTCATTCACTTTTCAAAGACATGGGAATCTGCTATAACCATACACAGAATGAACTTCTGAGTTTATAAAGTTTTGTCTCCATTCTAATTTGGCCATTTACTATGTGCCAGGCACAATTCCAGATGCTGGGAATACAGAACAAATCAAAGTCCTTCCTCTCAAGTCGTTTTTTCCCCTGAGTCTTGATTTCAATTATTTCAGCAACTAGTATACAGAGTTAATAGCACTAAAAACATCAGCCTGCTCAAGTTAAAACACTGCTTCACACCAAGTCCTTTTTCCTTGGAAGCTAAGTGTTCTCTATCGCTTAAAAAGAGCCCCAAGTGGTTAATGCAGCTGACGAATATACCCCTTCTTTGAAGCTCGAGCACCAGCAACACCTCAGATCTAGAAAAGACTTCCCAGTTTAAAGTAGGACTTTGCCTACATAATCATTAACTTTTAAAGCAAACTAGTACAGGGAGTATATAGGTCCTTTGGTGTTCCGCAGATACCCTCGGACACCATTTGAGTGGTTCAGGAACTCCCAGGGGGCTGGGGGATGCAGGAAACCAAAAGGGCAGCTCCACCTGCTAAGCTCTCTAGATCAAGTGCTTCCACTACGGAAGGACCCCGCCAGGGCGGGCCTGCAAGCCTTCTTGACAGAACGACCCAGGAAATTACTGCATCACTGAACGAACCTGAGAAAAATCGACTCCAGGAATTTAACAACTTCTATCACAACACTCCTAACAGAGCCATCGGGGAGAACTCCGCTCTCTTCTTTAAAAAAAAAAAAACAAAAACAAAAGTTCCACCCGAAAGAGAAACAAGTGGCTTTCCTGACTGGAAGAAGAGCTGCACGGCCTCAGAGGCTAAGGTCGCCCCGGGCCCATGCAACCCGCGGTACCAAAGTCTGGGAGGCGCGACCCCCGGAACAGGGCCGGGGCAGAGGGAGGCCCACCAACCGCCGGCTCCGCACTCCAAGGCCCGCGCCCGGACCGGCCCCTGGCTTCGCCGCCCCTCTCAGGCATGGCGGGCACCCGGGAGGGAGAAGCCAAAGCCGCAGGACCGGGTCCGAGTGACAGGTTTATTGCCCCCAGTGAGCAACTTGGGCTTCTCGTCACTCTCCCAACCTCAACTCTACCCGCGCATCCCTCCTTAGCGTACCTGACACACTGAAGCGCGGAACGCCGCAAAGTCCGAGCGCTCCGTGACCTGCAGCGCCCGGTCCCCGAGCTCCGACTCCTTCTCGCGCCGGTCAAACAAGTACACCGTCCTGGAGCCGTCGCCTCCGTCGCCCTCTCCGGTCCCCACCGAGGGCCCGCCGTCGTCCGCCGCTGCCATATTGGGGAAGAGGAGAGAAAACAGCAGCGCCGGCCCCTGCGGCCGTCGCGCTAAAGGCCGAGGTACGGGCTCCGCGCGGCGCCTTCAGCTCCAGCCCCCGGGGCGGCACAAGGCCTCTACCCCGGCGCACTCAGCTCCTCCCTTGGCGGCGGCGGCGGCCGAGCAGCCGCAGGCGCGAGGATCACCCGGGAACCGATTCGAACGAGCTCCTACCCGTACACCACGTCACTTCCGCGGCCCGCCGCTCCCGCAGAGGAGGGGGCGCGCGGCGCGCTCCTCGGAAGGCCTGGTCCCGCGCCCGCTGCCGCCCAGGCGAGGTCGCAACGCTACCCGCAACCAGGCCCGCCGCCTGTAGCTGTGGCGCAGGAGAAAGAGGGGCCGTCGGCGGCGCGCAGGAGGCGGGGCGAATCCGGCAATCCGCGCGGGCCGGGGCGGGCCTTCGGAGCCCGCTGCCCAGGGCCCGCCCCTTTCGCCCTCGCGAAGTTGGAGGGAAGCGCGGTCCCTAGCGGGCGGCGGCACTCTGAGGGAGCGATCCGGTATCCGAGGCGGGAGAGCGTATCCCGCGAGCGGCGGGGGGAGTCTTCCGAGGGACTGTTTTCTCCCGGCCCAGAGGGTCCTGGTACCTTCCCGCCTCTCCATAACCCCGACCGAGCCTATCCGGCTTCGAGCTCCTGGCGCCGCGGCAACGGCTGCGACTTCAGGACCAGGTCGCGTGAACGCGGCGGTGGGAAGCGCCAGGCCCGCGGGCCTCGCGGTGTGGACCTGACCCCGCCACGAGCACGTGGGTCCCCACGCGGAAAAAAACGACGCCGAGACACCCTGAGCCGCTTTTTCAGTCCCATTTCCTAGTGGTTATGTGTGGGCCGCGGCATGGACCTCCGAGACAAAGCGGGGCCCGGAGAACCTCCCCACCGAGGTTCTGTGACGTCACCGCGGCCTCCAAGGGTCCCGGCGACCATATCTGCCCGATGTACACGCCTACCCAACGCCGCCGCCACCACGCGTCTGGGAGTCGTGCACAAGCAACCCTATGCCACAGAGTTGTTAGGAATAAGTTAAATAATGTTCGCAAAGGGCTTTTTTTTTTTAAATACAGGAGGTTCTATTAATCTATTTCATACATATTAGTGTATACATGTCAATCCCAATCTCCCAATTCATCCCACCACCCCTCGCATTTCCCCCCTTGGTGTACATATGTTTGTTCTCTACATCTGTCTCTATTTCTGCCTTGCAAACCGGCTCATCTGTACCATTTTTCTAGATTCCACATATATGCGTTAATATACGATATTTGTTTTTCTTTTTCTGACTTACTTCACTCTGTATGACAGTCTCTAGGTCCATCCACGTCTCTTCAAATGACCCAATTTTGCTCCTTTTTATGGCTGATTATTATTCCATTATATATGCCACATCTTTATCCATTCATCTTTCGATGGACACTTAGGTTGCTTCCATGACCTGGTTATTGTAAATAGTGCTGCAATGAACATTGGGGTGCATGTGTCTTTTTGAATTATGGTTTTCTCCGGGTGTATGCCCAATAGATTGCTGGGTGCATGGTAGTTCTATTTTTAGTTTTTTAAGGAACCTCCATACTTTCTCCATAGTGGCTGTTATCAATTTACATTCCCACCAACAGTGCAAGAGGGCTCCCTTTCCTCCACACCCTCTCCAGCATTTGTTGTTTGTAGATTTTCTGATGATGCCCATTCTGACCAGTGTGAGGTGATACCTCATTATAGTTTTGATTTGCATTTCTCTAATAATTAGTGATGTTGAGCAGCTTTTCATGTGATGCACATGGCTCCCCTCCGCCACCGCCAACACGCGGCTGAGAATCGTGCACGAGCATGCCTATGCCACAGAGTTGTTAGGAATAAGTTAAACGATGTTCACAAAGGACTTAACGTGCACTACGCTTTCAGTAACAGCCTTTATTGCGCTTCATTAAATATCCTTATCCTGGCCTGTAGTGCCCTAACTCAACAACAAATAATATTGTCATTGTTAGACGACTAGGTTTAGTCATTTACTCTCCAGGTCTTAAAATATTTAGTGAATATTTTGTGCTTGAGAGTGACACGTAAATTCATCAAGACTGGGGGATTTTTTTGATTCTTCAGAAGTTTGGGTGATAAAGTATATTTTCCGTTTTACTAGGTTTGCCAAAACCTTCATGGTTAATTACATGGATAGACTAATCATTGGCGTATGTTAGAAACCTAGATTTGCTTGTCCAAATAAAGATGCTCCAGAATTGTAGCGTGTGTGTGTGTGTGTGTGTGTGTGTGTGTGTGTTTGGCTAGACATATAAGGTATTAAAGGTGGAACACCCAGTTGGAACAAAAGTGTGAAGGCATGTGTTTGGGAGGTGCATAAATAATAAGGGCTGGAAGTGGGGAGAATGGAACAGTAGATGGTGGAAGATAAAACTGGGAAGAGGCCAGATGTGGCCAAACGCCATTCATGTTCCTGAAGGGAGATATGAGGGAAAGCTGAGACCAAAGTAACCCCGACTCCTGTGGGATTTCTTTGACCTCTCGCATTTTACCTTTCAAATTCAAGGGAACTTTTTGTTATAGTCCATTATATAATGGTGTTTGATTTAAATGACAAAAAAAAGTTTTTCATATCTTAATGAGTGAAATGAATTGCCTATTTCATCAAATTGGGACTAGAGCTAGAAGTTCATCATCAGGACAATTTCTCATTTCTCTATAATACTAAATTATGCAAATGCATGGGTACAAACAGAAACTCTTTGTATGTCTTTAGAAGAGATTTAAAGATAATCTCACTGAGGAGAGATACAAAATGCTGCCAGAGGAGTGTACTACAATATTACAGGCAACTATTGGTGGAAACACAGATATGTATCTTCTTGAGAGGTCAACTCTGAATCACTGTCTTCTGTGGCAGTTTGGCAGTCTGAGACATTTGCCAGTCAACTTTTGTTCTCAGAGAGAAACTCCCCAGATAACTTTTTCAGCAAAGAAAGATGATGTTTGTTTTTTTTAATTAAAGTATAGTTAATTTACAATGTTGTGTTAGTTTCAGGTGTACAGCAAAGTGATTCAGTTATACATATTGATATATATATTCTTTTTCAGATTGTTTTTCATTATAGGTTATTTCAAGATATTGAATATAGTTCTCCGTGCTGTACGGTAGGTCCTTGGTTTTTTTATTGATGATGTTTGTCCTTTAATTTTCATCACAAATAAATAAGAGTTTGAAATGACCCAGTGCCACAATTAGTTCTCTTTAATTGACTAGTAATTTTTCTTTTTATTAGCCATCTTATCGTATAGAGTATAAATATTTAAGTATCCACGTATCAGTTATCTCTTGCTGCAAAACAACATACCCCCAAACTTAGTGGCCTCTTGTACAACTCCTCACTGCCCTCCTCCTGGGAGAGAGTGAATAACAGCTCTTCAACTCCACAATTTAAAAACTCCTCCAATAAAACTGTGTTGCAAAAAATGGGAAAGAAACAGAATAGAAAAGAGTAAAATGAGTCAAAGAGGTAGAGCCTGAAGGTTCTGTGATGGAAGAAATATTGGACTGATGTGTAGTGAATGGGAAGGTGGTGTATATCCTTCAGCAGAAGAGATTTACAGGTGCTAACAATACTTGAAAACTGGAAGAAAATTCGGATCATTCAAAGTTAAAGTATTTCTTATTTCTGAAAAAGCTGGTAAAGAAAAAGATGGCACAAAAGTAAAATCTTTATCTGACAGTGAATCTGATGACAGGAAATCAAAGAAGAAAAGAGATTCTGCTTTGCCAAGATGCTTTGCCAGTGGTCTTGATCCTGAGCAAATAACTGTGTTACATACAGCAGTGGATAATTAATATTTCTCATGAAATGGAAAGATGCAGATGAAGCAGACTCGATGCTGTAGAAGAGGCAAACATGAAGTGTTGTCAAATTTTAATTGCTTTTTACAAAGGGAGACAAACTTGGCATTCTTGTCCAGAAGATGATCAATAATTGTTTACATACATACAAAAATCTGGTCTTGGTTTATGACTTATTAGTATGAAAAATAACTACATTCTAATGAAAATCAAGTTTGATGTGTTCATTTTGAGTAGTATTAAGGGAATTGTTGAGTTGTTCTAGTTTTTATTTTTTTCTGTCAAAAGCACTGTTTACTTTGAATAAATAAAACTTTCTGTAGTTGCTTCATTTATCAGAACAGAACGTTTGATACCATGGTTTATTATTTTCTCTGCATTAGAGAACAGCTTTTCTAAAATGTTAGAAAAAATTTCCATAGTCATTACTCAATCAGAATTTCCATTTATTATTTTTAACCTATAATGCCCAAGGACCATTCTGGGTTTATTTGTTTTTATCTGTATACATAAATACATACTTAAATGCTTGTTGTTGGGTTTTGGGTTTTTTTTTTTTTTTACATTCACCAAAACAAAAAAGGCATTTTTTCACAACCGTGAGTAAGTGCGTGTTGTTTCTGGGATGCCATCATTCTGAGCAACCTAGAAAAGAGATCACCTCAAGCTAAACTGAAATTTTCCTGAAGCCATAACCTTTCAAATCAAACAGATGTCCCTAACACCATACACAAAAATAAACTCAAAATGGATTCGAGACCTAAATGTAAGACCAGACACTATAAAACTCTTAGAGGAAAACATAGGAAGAACATTCTTTGACATAAATCACAGCAAGATCTCTTTTGATCCACCTCCTAGAGTAATGGAAATAAAAACAAAAATAAACAAGTGGGACCTAATGAAACTTAAAAGCTTTTGCACAGCAAAGGAAACCATAAACAAGATGAAAAGACAACCCTCAGAATGGGAGAAAATATTTGCAAACGAATCAACGGACAAAGGATTAATCTCCAAAATATATAGACAGCTCATGCAGCTCAATATTAAAGAAACAAACAACCCAATCACAAAATGGGCAGAAGATCTAAATAAACATTTCTCCAAAGAAGACATACAGATGGCCAAGAAGCACATGAAAAGCTGCTCAACATCACTAATTATTAGAGAAATGCAAATCAAAACTACAATGAGGTATCACCTCACACCAGTTAGAATGGGCATCATCAGAAAATCTACAAACAACAAATGCTGGAGAGGGTGCGGAGAAAAGGGAACCCTCTTGTGCTGTTGGTGGGAATGTAAATTGATACAGTCACTATGAAGAACGGTATGGAGTTTCCTTAAAAAACTAAAAATAGAAGTACCATATGATCCAGCAATCCCACTACTGGGCATATACACAGAGAAAACCATAATTCAAAAAGACACATGCACCCCAATGTTCACTGTAGCCCTATTTACAATAGCCAGGTCATGGAAGCAACCTAAATGCCCATTGACAGACGAATGAATAAAGAAGATGTGGTACATATATACAATGGAATATTACTCAGCCATAAAAAGGAACGAAATTGGGTCCTTTGTAGAGACGTGGATGGATCTAGAGGCTGTCATACAGAGTGAAGTAAGTCAGAAAGAGAAAAACAAATATTGTATATTAACGCATGTATGTGGAACCTAGAAAAATGGTACAGATGAACCAGTTTGCAGGGCAGAAGTTGAGACACAGATGTGTCTCAGGTGTAGAGACACAGATGTGTCTCTACAGATGTAGAGAACAAATGTATGGACGCCAAGGGGGGAAAACCGCGGTGGGGTGGGGATGGTGGTGTGCTGAATTGGGTGATTGGGATTGACATGTATACACTGATGTGTAAAAAATTGATGACTAATAAGAACCTGCAGTATAAACAAACAAACAAACAAACAAAAAAACAACTAATACTAAACTTTCTTTGGGTTATTTGTATGGAAATATGTTAATATAAATGTTTCATACATTACATGAAATTTCTAAAAATCTTATATGTTCTGGTATAATGTTATAAGTCATAATTCTAGTTATTACTTTAAAATGTATATCTCAGAAATAACTAAATTTCCTTGTCAATTGCATTATTATGAACTTTCATCAAATCTTTAACCGTGGTCATTTTTAGGTCTTTTGTCATTTGCAGACAGTTCTGGGTGTACTCTGATGCTTTTGCAAATATATTCCTATAAAAGGGTTTCATCTTCAAGGAATTCATGGAAAAGACTGACAAGTACAGGTTTCTGGTAACTGACTATACGGCTGAACTGAATGAATAAGCATTTTCAGAACTCTAATGGAAAACTGATGAATTCATAAAATGCTAACAAAAGATCAAGATGAAAAAAAATTAATTACATGGGACTGAGTGAACTGATGAGAATGATTCTAATTTCTGTGACTTTCTGTTTGAATAAAAAAAAAATCCCACAAGGACTCAGAGGCAAAAAATACACAAATCAATTTTCACTGCAATGTAAAGGAGCTTTTGCAGTGGAGGATTACTGGACTGAATGTCAATATTATGACATAGTATGAGTGTGTTTCGTGTTTGGTAATTGCAATCATTGTTGCTTTTGTTGTGGTCATCCATTTACAATGCTTGGTGTCAGTTTATTTACCTCTTGTAAAAATAAAATACAGTGTGTGTGTGTGTGTGTGTGTGTGTGTGTGTGTGTGAAAAAAATTAATGCGTACTTATGGAAAGGAAACAAGCCTTTCCTAAAAGAATATGTTTGTTGAAATGAGGGTCCACCAAAGGTGATGAAACCAAAACAACTCAAATAGATGATTCTGTAATTAGTTGGTCAATTTAAATATAAACAATTTAAATTGGATAATTTAAATATAATGTAAGCAATTTAAATTGGACAATTTAAAGCAGTCTTATCAGAATTCCTATCTATATCTATAGTCATATAAATGCAACAGTTTATTTGTAAAACTCCCTGAAAGGAAAAATTTTATCACTACCAACAACCTCCCCACTGCTTAGGAAACTAAACAAATACTGGTGTGTTTAATTAGCCAAACAAGGCTTTAATGGGCATTTAAAGTTCCTTCTAGAGAACCATTCCTTTATGAAAATTTGAAATCCTTATGTTACATTAACTAAAAGATCATGAGTCATGGACTGTTTGCTCATGAAACTAATCAGATGATTAGAGATGTTGGACCCAGTAGGATAAACGAGTGACAAACTTTTGCAATCTCAACTAGTCATCTGCATGTTTTTTCTTTACCCAACCATCCCTTACATGTAGGCTCGTTCTTTTCAGTATATGTGTTACTGGTTCAGCAGAAATCAGGAAAAACTAATTTTGTATTAATCAGAATGTTATCCAACTGTATATTGCTTATTATACTGTAAATATTGGTGGACAGTGGTCAATAAATAGTTTCACATTAAAAAAAAAAACTTAGTACAATAGCTCAAATAGGAACCATTTATTTGCTCAGGTTTCTGTAACTTGGACTGAGCAAGAACTTGGGCAGTTCTGCTGTGCTCACTTAAGGTCACAAGCAGCAGTCACCTGGCCGCTTGACTGGGGCTGCATGGTCTGTGATGGTCTCACTCACATGGCTGGCAGTTAGCTGAGGCTGTTGAGAAGTGAAGCTCACGTTCCTCTATTAGTCATCTCTAATAGGATTGCTTGGTTTCCTATTTAGCTGTCACAGAACTTCAATAGAAAAAGCTCCAATATGCAAGTGCCTATCAAAGTTCCACTTGCATCACGTTTACTGATCTCATTGACCCAAACTAGTCACGTGGTCAAGCCCCTGAGTGGTTCCCTCCCATAACAAAGGGAAGCTTACAGAAATCCCTGCTGATCTGGAGGATAGCATTGCTATATGTGTACTGTGATGAAACCAGTTTGAAAAAGTATTACAGATATAACATAGTTGGCAGAAAGCAGAGGGGGGGAAAGAAATCTTGTTAAGATTTGCTGATGAGACTAAATTCCCCCAAAATAAAAATAAAGGGCGCGGAAAGTGAGTTTTTAAATACTCCTATTTTCTCAAATTTATTTTTTAAGTATATTTCTTTCTGAAAATGTAAGGACAATTTTAGTGACATGAGTTCAGACTTTGCAAGCTAAAACACTTTCTGTAATACAGTTTATGACTCTGAGCCCCAATCTACCAGACTGGTAGAGAACATTTAGGGGCTCCTTCTGTTTCCAGTTTTTTTGTTTGTTTGGCCGCTTCACAGGGCATGCGGGGTCTTAGTTCCCCATCCAGGGGTCAAACCCGTGCCCCTGCAGTGGAAGCACGGAGTCTTAACCACTAGACTGCCAGGAAGTCCCTGTTTCCAGTTTTAACAAGTTCCAAGCTCTGGGTGGTAGCGGAAGAGGCTCACCCTTGTCTATATACCCTCTTTAGATCCGGTGGCTTCCTGTTGATTTTGTGCCACTTGGGATGGGGGAATCACTTGCAAGCCTTCTTTTGATCCTAACTCCCTAAAATGTACTGTATAGCTATTTAGGGGAGTAGGGAGGACCATCTCTTCCTACCAGCCTAAAGGAATCTTTTTTAATCTGGAGAAAATTCTTCTCTCTTCATCCTTCTTCAAGGTACTTTATCAATGCCTCTAAGTCCTTTTCTCATCTCCAAAGTCCTTTTCTCTATCCCTTCTCCAAAACCCTCTGAATTCTCCTAAGAATTTAAGTTTTTAGGAAAAAAAAAAATTCCCTGGGGAAAGTATCCTTTCTACTCTGCAACCCGTTTCAGTTATCCATTGCTGTATAACAAATTACCTGAAAACCCAGTGGCTCAAAACAGTCATTCTCTTTATTTGCTCACGGTTTGGGCAGGGCTTGGTGGAACCTGGTCCACATGGTATCAGCCTGGGCAGTTTTTAGAGGAGTCACTTCCCAGACACCTCACTCACAGGGTTGGCAATTTGCTGCTGGTTGCTGGCCAGGATCTCTGCTTGGGCTGTTGCCTCTGTCCCATGCCTCTCCTCATGGCTAAGTTGGGATTCTCACAGAGGGGTAGTCAGACTTCTTACGTGGGGGCTGGCTTCCCCTAGAGCACAAACAAAAGTGGAAGCTTGTAGACCTTAAATTTTAGGACTTGAATTGGAACAGCATTCCTTCTGCCATACTCTGTTGGTTAAGGCAGGTCACAGGGCCATCCTGGACTGATGGTACAAAGGACTATGGCACAATCTGGAATATGGGAAACTTGGTCCTTTGGGGGCTACAAGAGTAATAGTCTGTATCAAAGTTCTCCTGGGGCAAGAAAGCACAGAGCCTGCTATTTTCTTGAATTAATGTAGGGAGTTGGTTGTGGTTGGTTGAAGGAAAATAAAAGAAGAAAAAAAAAAGTTAGAATATGTTAATATCTCAAGATATACCTCTAGCCACATAGGCCTTTACCAACTTTCTCCTGATGCATTAACTTTAATTTCCATGTCATCTAAGGAACTAACTTTGAAAAAACATCTTAAATTTTAAAAATTAACTGTTTGTGTTTTCACTTTTTGGTTATAAAACACTGATTATTTTTCCTTCAAAAATCCATGCAGTTGAATTTTTTCTTTATATACAAAAAATAATACTTAGCACTTATTGAGCTCTTCAACTGCCAGTACTTCTACAAGGACTTTACATTTTCTTGTTCAATCTGGCAGCACGTGGGATCTTCCCAGACCAGGGATCGAACCTGTGTCCCTTGCATTGGCAGGCAGATTCTTAACCACTGCACCACCAGGGAAGTTTTTACATTTTTATATTTACTTCATATATATGAAAGAGTATATATAATCTAGATGTCTGTTAAAAGACAAACACACGTGTAGCCACCACCCAACTTAAGAAAAAGAGTATTCCTGCTACTTTGAAGGCCCCAGTGTACCTCTCCCAAAATGTCATCTCTCTACTACTGAGGTAATCTCTATTCTGAAATGTGTAGGTATTTTTTTCCTTCTGTTTATAATAGATTCTTTGGTTTTTTAATGTTTTTGAATTTATATACCATAAAAGAAAAACAATATGCTCCTGCTGTGTGTGTGTCCTCTGCTCTCAATATTCTTTTTATTTTATTTTATTTATTTATTTTTGGCCGAGCCACACAAGTGGGATCTTAGTTCCCTGAACAGGGATTGAACCAGCTCCCCCTGCATTGGAAGCACAGAGCCTTAACCGCTGGACCTCCAGGGAAGTCCCTGCTCTCAATATTCTACCACAACACTATCTCACTTCTGACCCCAGATGTGTAGGTTTTCCACACATCAAACAATCTGTGACACCAGGTGGGCATCCTACAGTTTAATTCAATTCTGACACTATCTACCTAGAGAAAGTGTCAGATCCCACAGGTTAAGGGTTCAGTCCTACAGGACTGCCCCCTTCCCTACTTCAGATGCCCAATCACAAGTCCAGGTTGTTACCTGTGCTTCTAACCCAATGGCTATAAGTCAGAGGGTCCCATGACCCTCTTTGCAGTTTCAATTAATCCTTTAGAGAAGCTCACAGAACTCAAGAACACAATTTACTTACTAGTTTACAGGTTTATTAGAAAAGGTACAAATCAGGAAGAGTTAGATGGAAGAGATGTATCGTGCGAGGTATGGGGAATGGCTGTAGAGCTTCCCTGCTCTCTTTGGGCTTCCGCTCTCCCAGAACCTCTATGTGTTCATCAACACAGAAGCTCTCCAAATCCTGCCTTTTGGGTTTTTTTTTTTGGAGGCTTCACTATGTAGGCAAGATTGATTAAATAAATCTCTGGCCTTTGGTGACTGATTCAACATCCAGCTCTTCTGCCCTCCTGGGAGGTACAGTGGAGGACTGAAAGTTCCAACCTTCTAATCCCAGCTGGTTCCCTTGGCAACGAGCCCCCATCTTTTGAGGCTTTCCAAAAATCCCCTCGTTAACATAAACTCAGATGTAGTTGAAAGGGGCTTGTTATAAATAACAAAAAACACCATTATCGTTCTTATCACTTAAGAAATTCCAAGGTTTTGGGGACTATGTGACAGGAACAGTGGACAAAGACTAAATAATATATATTCCATATTATAAATAAAAATATTGCATATACATTTATACATTCTTCTGCAACTCCTTTTTGCTCAACGTATTTGTGAGATTCAGTCATGTTGATACGTGTAGCTGTGTTTCATTCTTTTTTTTACTGCTATATAGCATTTCTTGATATGAATACACCACAGTTTTTCCATTTTCATACCAATGGACATTTTAATTATTTCCAGGATTTGGGTGTCTTGTTTGCTTGTTTTTGCCTCTTTTTAAAAAAATTTTGTTTTTGTTTTGGCCTTTTTAAAATCTGGCTCCTATGAATATTTGTGTGTGTATTGTGATGTTCTTATGCAATGGATATACTGCACAGCATATATGTCAAGTGTCATAGAGTATGTGTATTTACAAATTTACCCGATAATGCCGAATTATTTCCCAGTAGGATAGAAGAGTTACTGCTGCTCCACTTTCTTGTCAACACTTAGGAGTGCTTTTTTACTTTAAAAAATTTGTCAGGGCTTCCCTGGTGGCGCAGTGGTTGAGAGTCCGCCTGCCGATGCAGGGGACACGGGTTCGTGACCCGGTCTGGGAAGATCCCACATGCCGCAGAGCGGCTGGGCCCATAAGCCATGGCCGCTGAGCCTGCGCATCCGGAGCCTGTGCTCTGTAACGGGAGAGGCCACAACAGTGAGAGGCCCGCAGAGAGGGAAAAAAAAAAAATTGTCAGTCTGGATGTAAATTAGTATTTCATTGTGGTCGTAATTTGCAGTTCCCTCCTTATAAATGTGATTGAGCATCCTACCATATGTTTACTTCCTAATTGTGTTTGCTCTTCTGTGAAATGCCTGTTCATGCTCTGTGCTTATTTTTCTATGGGTTTATTTTTTTCCTATTGATTAGTAGGAGTTGTTTATATATCATGGCTACTAAACTTCGGTTGGTTATATGTCTTATTAACAACTTTCCCTACTTTGTGGCTTGTATTTACTCTTTCTTTCTGTGATCTTTCAATGAGCAGTAGTACTTGATCTTAATGTGATTAACTTTATCAATCATTTCCATTATCATTTGTCTGTTTTTAAGAATTTCTGGGAATTCCCTGTCAGTCCAGTGGTTAGGACTCTGCACTTTCACTGCAGGGGGCACGGGCTCGATCCCTTCTGGTTGGGGAACTAAGATCCTGCATGCCACATGGAAAAAAAAAAAAAAAGAATTCCTCTACTACCAAGGTTTTCTCAAATTTTATTCTTCAAGTTTAAATTTTTTCCATTAAAAAATTTGTCTTTATTTAGTATGGAGTTGATTCCTATGCATGATACTGAAAAGGGATCCAATTTCTTTTCTTAATGAATAATTGTCCGAGCATCATTTATTGAACAGGTAGTCCATCTTTTCCCTGCTATAACCTGTGTAACTTTTGTCACATACCAAGTTTCCATAAATGCATGCTTCTGTTCTTGGATTTTCTAGTCTGTCCTATTGGTTAATTTCCCCCCCCCCCCTCTGCTAATATTGCACTGTCTTAATTATCTAGCTTTGTTATGTTTTGAGATCCTATTGGGCAAACCACACCGCCTTATTCTTCTTCAGGAATGTCATGCAGTTGGTTCTTAAGTGTCACTGCAAGAATGATGACTTCCTCCTCTTCTTACTCAGTGTTTTCTCACTTTAGAGACACTTGAGATTGTGGTCAACTGCATTTCCATGGCAGCAAAACCCATGGTTCAATAAGGAGCTGAGTACATTATAAGCTTTTTAAACTGACTGTATTGCTTGCTATTAAGGACTTAGCTGTGCTCATTACAAGATGCCACAAACCCTTTTTCATCTTGTTCTTAAGTACCCTGTGCATTCTGATTCAATTACAGCACTAACACCAGGTTCCATAACAGCACAGAAGGATCACATTTTCTAATCACTCACTGCTTATATAAAAATTTCTCCTTCTTGGGTTTTCATGATTTTCACCCAGCTGAACTAAAGGAGAAAACATGATTCTGCTGATTTTGTTTGTATATATACATGCATGTGGCAATACTTTTAAGAGGAATAAAGTTGGAAATGTTCTCCCCCAAATTCTAAAAGCAAAATTGACCCTCTGGACTAGAATGATGTGCTCCTTTACCCTGTGACTTCTCCATCCCCTCATGCCCCAAACTGAGAAGGACAGCTATCAGCAGTCAGAAGCAACAGAAACATTTTCTACATGTGAGTGGCATAATACGATCCGTTCTAAAAAATATAACTTTGGCAACAGTGTTACATTCTGTGCAGACACCATGTTGTACAGACTATACCTTATTCACATGATAAGTAAAGTGACAGTTATTAAAGATCTATTATCATTTGTTCACTCATCAGATACTTATTGTGTGCCAACTAGATGGTGAAGTTACAAATCAAAGTTCCCATCTTCCCCATGCTCATATTCTACAGGGGGAGATGAAAATAATCTAACAATTAAATATACAGAATGTCAGGTGGCAATCAATGTGCTGTGGAGAAGAATTTCAAAGGATGTGGAGTCCCAGGGGCTGGAGGGTCACAGTTTCACATAGTGGTCAGAGAACATTTTCTGATAAGGTGACATTTGAGCAGAAAGCGGAAGGAAGTGAAGGAGCAAGTTGTAAAGGTCTATGAGACGAATGGTCCTGGCAGAGGGAAAAACAAGTACAAAGATCCTGAGTTCTGAGCATGGGTGGCATTTATGACAGTAATAGAGGATGCAAAGAGACAGATAAATGGGGGAGACAAGGAATAATGGGAAGGGCCTTATAGGTCACCATGATAACTCTGGCATTCATGCTGAAGGAAATGGGAAGTACTGGGGGACTTTAAGCAGAGGTGTGATAGGGTCTGACATATTTATTTATTTATTTATTGCGGTACGCGGGCCTCTCACCGTTGTGGCCTCTCCCTGCGGAGCACAGGCTCCGGACGCGCAGGCTCAGCGGCCATGGCTCACGGGCCCAGCTGCTCCGCGGCATGTGGGATCTTCCCGGACCGGGGCACGAACCTGTGTCCCCTGCATCGGCAGGAGGACTCTCAACCACTGCGCCACCAGGGAAGCCCGGGTCTGACAGATTTTTTTTTTATTTTTGGGGGTGTCTGACATAATTTTTAAAAGTATTTGTTTATTTATTTGGCTGCACCAGGTCTTAGTTGTGGCATGTGGATCTAGTTCCCTGACCAGGGATTGAATCCACGCCCCCTGCATTGGGAGCGCAGAGTCTTAACCACTGGACCACCAAGGAAGTCCTCTGACATATTTTTAAAGAGAACTTCTTTGACTGCTATGTTGAAAACAGACTGTAAGGGGCCAAATGTAGAAACCAACAGACCAGTCAGGAGGCTGATTCAATAATCCAGACAAGAGATAAGAGGGCTTGATCTATGCTAGTAATGGTGGAGCTGAAGTGAGATGGTCAGATTCTGGATATATTTTGAAGGGAAGCTAAAAGATTTGCTAATGATTTGGATGTGTGGCATGTGAAAGAGAGAGGCATCAAACCATTCTCCAAAACATGTGGCTCCTTGGGAAGTGTGGTGCATACTTGCATATTTTTGGATACCCAGCCTCTCTATCCCTTCTTATGTTTGGAGAATTCCCCATCATATAAATCTAGGCGTCAGACAGAGCACATCACCAACTGAAGGTGTGGCTACCAGTGCCAGAAACAACTTGGTCCAGTCTCCCAGGCTGCTGAGGTACACCCATGTGACCAATCAGACATTAATGGGGCGTCCAGCTCGTGAAGGCAACAGAGACACCCTTAGCCCAGTGTGGAGTGGTGTGCGCTGTGCAAGGGGCAGTGGTGTCCTCAAGGGACCTGTTCATGAAGTTAACTATGCTCTGGCCAAGTAATTTTCTAGTAGGGTTTTCCAGCCTCCCAGCAAATCTACAAGCTACACAGTTGCCTAGTCAAAAATACTGTTTCTGCTTTTATTTTTTTTTATTTTTTAACATCTTTATAGGAGTATATTTGCGTTACAATGGTGTGTTAGTTTCTGCTTTATAACAAAGTGAATCAGCTATACATATACATATATCCCCATATCTCCTCCATCTTGCGTCTCCCTCCCACCCTCCCTATCCCACCCCTCTAGGCGGTCACAAGGCACCGAGCTGATCTCCCTGAGCTATGCGGTGGCTTCCCACTAGCCATCTGTTTTACATTTGGTAGTGTATATATGTCCATGCCTCTCTCTCACTTCGTCCCAGGTTACCCTTTTTAATTTTTTAAAAAAATTTTGGCCATGGCAGGCAGCATGTGGGATTTTTAGTTCCTCAACCAGGGATCGAACCCAGGCCCCCTGTATTGGAAGCATGGGGTTTTAACCACTGGACCACCAGGGAAGTTCCTGTTTCTGCTTTTAAAAGAGCCAGAGATAGTTTCTTTTCCTTGTAAATAAAAACCCCAGTTGATATATTAGGGATTAATATTCCTACTATGAATGTTATCGTATTAATAGCTGTCATTCATTAAGTGATTGAAGCACTTATATCAATTAATTCTGCTAGATAAATATTATTCCTGTATTAGAATTGAGGAAACTGAGACATAAAGGATAAATCACTTGCCCAAGGTCATATGGCTAGTAATTGACAGAGCCAGGACTAAAATCCAAATTTATCTGACGCCAAAACTTGAACACTTACACACTGCAGATAAGTTCATTTTGGGTTCATATAATATTGTGAACTATCATCTTTCCATTAATTGAGCCCTCTGTATAACCTCTATGTATATTCACAAGTGTTAAATTTCCTTGAAATCCTGAAGTGCTGAAATAGGAAGATGTGTCATTGTTTTGAAAACTTATCATAGTCGGGTGAAAACCGTAAATCTAATTCAAAATAAATACTAATGTTTGTTAGTTTTGTTTGAAATTTGGGCAAACTTTTCTGAAAGTTTCAATTTTAATAGATCTTGTTCTGATCAGTAAGAATTTGGAGGTAAAGTTCTATATTGTCAAATACGCCAAGCTCTTTTTCAGATGGCATCTGTTACCACTGAGACCCTCTAGTATGAGAGCTGACATTAAGTACTATAGCAGACTCAAAAGCACACACTTATTGTGCTCTTTTAAAAAATTAGCTAGAATATCTATAGTTACCTAAAATACAGGGCTGGCTGATGGTTTTGAATATTTGAAACTCGCTGCTTTAAAAAAAATGTTGCTTACTAATAAGAGGAGTGACTAAAAAGGAACGAAACTGGATTGTTAGAAAAGAAATTGCGGTTTGTGAGCCTCTGAGAAGCACTCAGAGGAGGAGCACGTTATAATAAACAT
Source organism: Delphinus delphis (assembly GCF_949987515.2). Lineage (NCBI taxonomy): Eukaryota > Metazoa > Chordata > Mammalia > Artiodactyla > Delphinidae > Delphinus > Delphinus delphis. Next base: position 34,993,870 of record NC_082695.1, read on the forward strand.
CTTGTTTTAATGGTACAGCACTAAAGAAGTGATGTGGTGTTAGGGGCATGAAAACTGAGCTAGAAGTGAGAACACTTGCTCCCAAGTGTCAAACTTACCCCCTCTCTAAGCTATGCAACTCAGGGCAATTCCACAAATATTGAGCACAATATTAACAAGGCAGAGATGAATAAAACAGACAAGAAACATAGAAAACTGTGATGCCTTATTAGAAGTGTTCATTCATTTATTCATTAGTCCATTCAGCATTTGTTGTCAATTACACGCCTATCTTGTGTCAGGTGCTGGGGTTTCAAAGATGAACAAGGAAAAAGCCCTCCCTGCCTCCCACCTCTGTCCTCCCAAGGAGCCAGTGGCCCAGGAAATAATGACCAGCCTTGCTGTGGCACTGACATTCTACTCCGCCCTCCCACAGATTTCCGCGGCCCTTCCCAACTCTTCCTTTCGCTACCAGCCACCTCCCCACACCCTTAGTTTAGCTCACTGGACTCAATTTAGACCTTATTCCCCCAAGTAAGACTTTCCTGTCCCGGGGGGGGGCTGCCTCTGCCTCCCCAACACCTCCTGGGCCAAAATGATCTTTAGACACCTCAAGCTCTGAAAATATGACTGTTTCTCACTCCATAGATAAAAATACAAACAATACAAAACTATGATAAGGAAAACTATATATAATTAATCTGCTCTTCCAGATATTCTAAACCTTGCAAAGTCAAATGCACTTTATCATTACACTGGACATGTCCGAGAATATACCAACTTTTGCATACACATTCACGGGGTTCATTGATTTTCTGAGGTCCATCATGGTCCCCAGATGATACTAAAATACTGTTTATTCCAGAATTAAGAAAGGAGTCAGATCCTTAAAGGCCTGGACTCACCAGAAGATTCTGTACTCTGTCAGGATGACGATGGGAGCCAGGAGCTATTGAAGGTTTTTAATCTCAGTTGGGGCGTGCTTACATTTGCACTTCAAGTTCTCTCGAGTTGTAGTATAGAGAATGGATTACAAGCGTTTACCTAATAACTTGTTGGAGGCTGTTATAAAAACCCAGGCAAGAGATTATGGTTAACTGCTAAAGGGTACTGGTTTCTTTTGTGGGGGAGGTGATAAAAAAATATCTAAAATTAGATGGTGGCAGTGGTTGTGCAACTCCATGAATATACATAAAATCATCGCTTGTATCCATTAAAGGAGTGAATTTTATGGTATGGGAATTATAGCTCAATAAAGATGTGTTCAAAAAAGCAGCAGATTAAAAAAATAAAAACTCTCACACCTAAACAAATAAATGAATAAATAAGTAAATAAAAGAAGTCATGGTTGGTTTATAGACCTATATGAAAAACTTTCAGAAGATAAGAGAAGGGAGTGAGGAGAGGTAGGAGTCAAGGATGACTCCAGGTTTTGGGTTTAGGCCACTGGGTAGGTGAGGAGGAGAAGACAGGTAAGTGATACTGATGTAATGGAAGGGATTCTGGAGGGAACAATACAAAAGACTGGAATTGCCCCAGGAAGACTCCAGAGACTCTTTTTTTTAAAAAAATAAATTTATTTATTTATTTATTTTTGGCTGTGTTAGGTCTTCGTTGCTGTGCGTGGGCTTTCTCTAGTTGTGGCGAGTGGGGGCTACTCTTTTGTTTTTGTTTTTGTTTGTGTTTTGCGGTGCGCGGGCCTCTCACCGCTATGGCCCCTCCCGCTGCGGAGCACAGGCTCCGGACGCGCAGGCTCAGCGGTCATGGCTCACGGGCGCAGCCGCTCCGCGGTATATGGGATCTTCCCGGACCGGGGCACGAACCCGTGTCCCCTGCATCGGCAGGCGGACTCTCAACCACTGCGCCACCAGGGAAGCCCAGTTTTTTTTTTTTTTGAGTGGGGGCTACTCTTCATTGTGGTGCACAGGCTTCTCACTGCAGTGACTTCTCTTGATGCAGAGCACGTGCTTTAGGCACCCGGGCTTCCGTAGTTGTGGCATGTGGGCTCAGTAGTTGTGGCTCGAGGGCTGTAGAGTGCAGGCTCAGTAGTTGTGGTGCACGGGCTTAATTGCTCCGCGGCATGTGGGATCTTCCCGGATCAGGGCTCAAATCCATGTCCCCTGCATTGGCAGGCGGATTCTTAACCACTGCACCACCAGGTAAGTCCCTAGAGACTGTTGCCTTGAAGAAGGGAAGGACAAATTTACTTGCCCTCAGTGCAAGAGTGTCAGACTTCTTTCTGAAAAAGCCAGAAAGACTGGCTCACCAAATTCAAAACACAAATATTTGAAGGGGAAAAAAAGGCAAAACTATCAAGGGTACCAAGTTTTTATTAGTCTGTTCATGGTGGGGAAAAAAAAAACCACACCAACTCTCTCACACAACCACCATATTTACAAAAGTCACCTGTGCTTTCAGACACCAGCATAACAAAGATCAGGGATAACATTGTCTCAAGAGTCCAGGTTTGTAGGAAAATTTTCAGGGTTTATTATTCTGGAGACCAGAACCGTTCAGGATGACCCTACTATTTTCATTTTATCTAGGAGTGCAAAATGGTTTTATCATGTTCCTACCTGTAGTATATGATGAGCGTAATCATTTTGGAAGCAGAACCAAGTGGCAGTTTTGCTTCTATAGGAGATTAGTAATAGGGTAAAGCATGCAGAAGAAAAGAAAGGATGCAGCAAGGATAGGACTGATAGCATGTAAGCATGGAGTTAGTGGGCTGGGCATGGCAGGTGTCTGAGGCAAGGAGGAAGTGTTATAGGGGGAAGTAGTCACTGTTACTGGGCCTCCTGTCAGCCCTGTGTGGTCACTCAGGTGCATCATAGGGCCTGTGAAGACACATAGCACTGAGGTCAAGTAGTTTCTAACGTTTGACTTAGGCTCCAAATAAAATGTTGGATACTTGGAAGTATCCAACATTGTAGATACCTGGAAGTTTCCAAGATTGTAGTACTTGGGGAAAATGGAACTGAACACCCAAGGGGGATCCTACTCAAATTGTTGCAGAAAGATGTTGCCTGCCTCAAAGAGGGTTACCTTCTTCAGGATATGACAGCAGCCCAACTTGGACGCCTCAGGCTTCATCTGGTGGCAAATAATGAATAAGGTATTTCTAGGCTTCTTTAGAAAGAAAGACTCAAAGCTTACAGGAACTCGTCACCTCCTGCAATAACAAAATAAAGGCTCCACATTTGGCAACAGAAGGCAAATTTATACACAGGCTCTATAGGATAGAAGACTTCAAAGCTCCAAACTTCCCCTGGGGAATCTCTTTCTGCTGCTGCCACCACTAGCTCCTCTTTAAGACTCTAACACCTTCATGAACATAGATCCCTCTTTAATTCCTGGCAGCACAGCTGAGATTCTGCTAGGGTATTCAGGCTGTAGTGTGCATAAGAAAAACCTGTAAGGGGTGTTTAAGACAGATTCGTAGCTTCCATACCTAGATATTTTATTTTATTTATTTTTTAAAATAAATTTATTTATTAATTAATTTATTTTTGGCTGCGTTGGGTCTTCGTTGCTGCATGCGGGCTTTCTCTAGTTGCAGCGAGCAGGGGCTACTCTTCATTGCAGTGCGCGGGCTTCTCATTGGGGTGGCTTGTCTTTGTTGAGGAGCACGGGTTCTAGGCATGCAGGCTTCAGTAGTTGCGGCACGTGGGCTCAGTAGTTGTGGCTCACAGGCTCTAGAGCACAGGCTCAGTAGTTGTGGTGCATAGGCTTAGGTGCTCTGTGGCATGTGGGATCTTCCCGGACCAGGGCTCGAACCCGTGTCCCCTGAATTGGCAGGCAGATTCTTAACCACAGCGCCACCAGGGAAGTCCCTTATTTTACTTTTTAATATTTATTTATTTATTTGGCTGTGCTGGGTCTTAGTTGCGGCATGCCGGACCTTTAGTTGCAGCATACAAACTCTTAGTTGCGGCATGTGGGATCTAGTTCCCCACCAGGGATGGAACCCAGGCCCCCTGCACTGGGACGGTGGAGTCTAAGCCACTGGACCAACAGGGAAGTCCTCATACCCACATATTTTAAATCAATCAAGTATGGGACTAGGAATTTTTTTTTTAATAAATTTATTTATTTATTTTTGGCTGTGTTGTGTCTTTGTTGCTGTGTGCGGGCTTCTCACCACCGTGGCCTCTCCCGCTGCAGAGCACAGGCTCTAGGCGCGTGGACTTCAGTAGTTGTGGCGCACGGGCTTAGTTGCTCTGCGGCATGTGGGATCCTCCCCGACCAGGGCTCGAACCTGTGTCCCCTGCATTGGCAGGCGGATTCTCAACCACTGCGCCACCAGGGAAGCCCGGGACTAGGAATTTTTATTTTTGACAACTTCCAGGTGATTCTAACAGAGGTAGTCCAAATACGACATTTTGAGAAATACTGGACCAAAGAAGACAAAAAGGGTGATGAATATATAAAAGACTGTATAGTCTGATTTACAAAATGCAGCTGAATCATTTGCAGCATATAGCACTTGCCATCAAATGGGCAGAGAAATCTTCCTCTAACAATTGGTAGTTCCCGGAACATGTCTACATACATATAGCTGATTCACTTAATTGTACAGCAGAAACTAACACAACGTTGTAAAGCAATTTTACTCCAATTAAAAAATATATATATAGGGGCTTCCCTGGTGGTGCAGTGGTTAAGAATCTTCCTGCTAATGCAGGAGACACAGGTTCGAGCCCTGGTCCAGGAAGATCCCACATGCCGCAGAGCAACTAAGCCCATGTGCCACAACTACTGAAGCCTGTGTGCCTAGTCTATGCTCCGCAACAAGAGAAGCCACCACAATGAGAAGACTGCGTGCCGCAACTAGAGAAAACCCGTGCACAGCAGTGAAGATCCAACACAGCCAAAAATAAATAAATAAATAAATTAATTAATTAAAAAAAATGTAGTCCCCAAACAAAGCCCAGAGAGAAAACACAGGTTTCCCCCATGGACAGTTTCTATTTTCTATCTAGGTTTCACTTTCCTGAAAGAGATCTAAGCTCTTTCCTAAAAACCGGATATTTCTCATCCTCCCCCTACAGGGCAGTTGGCCTGTTACAGAGTTAGAATGTAGTATCCCCACAAGAGATACATAAGTATTATAGCAAGTAGCTCATTTACTTTTACATAACCATATAAATTATGAAAAAGAAGGATGGCTTGTACTTTTCACATTCCTCAAGTCTTTTTTTTTTTTCTTTAGTTCTAAACACTCTCATCAATAGTTCAAGTTGACCTTTGCCAAGCCCAGGCCAGTTCCTCTTCATAGACCCTCCCCCAGCTTGAAGTGAACATCACTCCTATAATTGCCCCACTGCTGTCCCATGGGACTTAGCTCCTAATACTTCTGGAATGTAATCTAGAAAAGAAATATTCTCCAAAGCAAACAGTAAGTTTGTAGAAATAAAACTGCATAAATCACACTGGATTCATTGCACATCGCATCTCCATTCCCAATCATACATAGATGAAGCCTGGACTTTTTCAAAGAAGTTTAGTTGGAGCAAAATACGCAAAAAACACTCTCAGTTTTCATGTTTTTGTTCTTCAGTTTTAGAGTAGATGTTTCCTGCTTCTACAGCTGTTGGGTGTGTCCTTCCTCCTGTTCCTGTGCTCTAAATGTAAAAAAAAAAAAAAAAAAAAAGCCTTCTCAAAAAAGAAGAAAGAACTCAAGCAGAATCACACGTATACACACACACACACACACACACACACATGCATGTGCACACATACACACAGGGTCTCATGAACGTTTTAGACTTTCAGATTCATAGCATCTCAACCTTTTCCATTTTCGAGAACGTTTTTCCCTTACGTTGCAAAACTAAATCTGTTCAACCCTGTTGCTTTTTCAGAACAAAGGGAAATTTATACCAAATACTGTATTGTCTCCAGCTTTGCTAGCCTGAGACAGAAACTGCTTGCTACTCAAAGTCAAATTCCTCAAGGTGTTCTAACTCAAAGCCAACCACAACAGGAAGGGGAAGTACAGTACATGCTCAGTATAATTTTGCTGTTTTTTCCCCATCTGCCTAAGTCTTCTCACAGAGTAGAACACCCGTGCAAGTGCAGGAAACAGCTTCTGGGTATCCGAGGTGAGGTTCACCTTAGATATTCCAACAACTGATGAGTGACCTCTTATTTCCACGTAAGCTAAATCCCCCCTTTTCCTCTGCTCAGCTGAATTTTTCCTTGAATGCTCTTCTAGAACCACAACCCTACTGAGGCTTTTCCATGGCTTTCTAGTCAGCCAAATTACTTTCCCCAACCAGGACCTCTAACTCTAATTAGGACCTGGGAAAGAGCAAAGCCACTCTGCTAGCCGTCAGACGGTGATAGACAATGTTTTCAACAGGACTCAGTCAGGCCAACAAGACAGTGTCTCTAACCAAACATAACTAAGGCTATGCTGCAGTTGCAAAAATGACTAACGAGCCATCCTTTCTTAGAATCAACCGGCATGAGCCCGAACCGCACTCTGTCTTACTGAGATATCCCATGATTAGTTCTTCCTCACTGCAGTGACTTCAATAAACCCAACTTTTTTCTATAGGTGTGGCCTTTTCTTTGGTTGGTGGCTTTAACTGGCTTTTGCTGGCTCTGGTGGCTTCTTCAGCTCTGAGTGCTGTCTCATAGAATTGGAGTTCCCCAACTCTCCCTCCCCCTAGAAGCCCCCTTACTACCTTCCTGCTCAAAGTGTCAGGGCCACTTCAGCCTCGCCCCCTTCTCCATGGCCAACTTCATTTCTGGCCTGATTCATTTCCACAGCTTTCCTTGCTTGGCTGAGAATGGACAATTTCAAATAATCAGCTGTTTCACCTCTCTAAATTCCTCTTCCAAGAGGTGAGGCACGAGGGTGTAGGTATAAGAACACATCTGGGATTCCTTTTCCAGGGTCCAAATAACTTGAACCTTGACCCTCCTGGTGCCTTGAAATCCAAGTCTCTCAAACAGACCTAACCTCATCTCCCCTACTGCAAAGCTGGCAGGTACCTAGGGAATCAGTTTGACAACCATTCCACTTCTCTCCCAGCATGCTGGTGGAGTTTTGCATTCTCTGCTCTCATGAGCAAAGGACCTAAGGGCCTTCTCTTAAGACCACTGGATTAACTACCTTATTCTCTAATTTGTAGAGAATAGACACTCTATTTCTGAGGCTGAAAGATAAGCAGGGAGTAATTTTTCCCTATAATGACATTGCTCTGTTTGCATCCTCTTTTAGACATAATTCCCAAAGGCTTCCCTAAGACAGACCCATTTCTACCGGTGAACAGACTAGCTTTTATTTTTTAATTTTTTCAATTTTGTGTGTGTGTGTTAGTTTCTGCTTTATAACAAAGTGAATCAGTTATACATATACATATGTTCCCATATCTCTTCCCTCTTGCGTCTTCCTCCCTCCCACCCTCCCTATCCCACCCCTCCAGGCGGTCACAAAGCACCGAGCTGATCTCCCTGTGCTATGTGGCTGCTTCCCACTAGCTATCTACCTTACGTTTGGTAGTGTATATATGGATAAAGAAGATGTGGCACATATATACAATGGAATACTACTCTGACTAGCTTCTTGAGCACAGATATCTTTCTCCTTTCTTAGTTGAAAGACCTGCCAGTGGAGAGCAATTCATCACCCCGTCCTCCACCACAGTGGCGCTGTCACCTCCCTTTCATGGGCAAACAACTCAGGACCTTCCCTCCTTTTATCTTAACCCAGCATTTGTCTGGTGGGTGGACTCTTCTGCCCCAGAACTGATAATCATCCACCCAGTTGGAGGTTGGAAGGTCTGCAAGGGATAAAATATCCCACTCTCATAACCCTCTTACAGACTGTTGGTGAAGCGTGTCCCCCACTTGCTCAGTTGCTTGATATTAGCCACTTACCATCCCCAGTTTGACCGCATGCACCCTGCCCCTAACATTTACGTGTAGCATTTACATTTACATCCCCTAAATGTAATGCTACATTTTGTACAATTACTCAGCTTCCCCGAGAATAACCTGACTTCCCCAATACTTTTCTAGATTGCTTCACAAACTTCTGTGCCTTTTTTATTGGTTTCATGTTGTTCCCCTGGGAGATCTCTCTTCCTCCTATTAAATTGTTTAACCCCCAAGTGATAACACACAGAGAAAAATCTAATGAATGCCCACAGAACTCAGGCGGCATAATAGTTCAGAGCTGAGGTTCTGAAATCGTACTGCCTGAATTCTGTTTTGCCATTGACTAAAGAACTTTTCCATTTACTATTGAGAACTTGGCAAAATCACTTAACCTTTCTTTTTCTCAATCTGTGAGAGATAAAGTAAATAAAAATAAGTAAATTATGGGAAACTTAGTAATATAATTGATAATTATATATAATTGATAAGGTAGATATGATTAATGATATATCAAATAATACATCCTAAAAAAGAGAATATGTTTTCCTTTCAATTGCCCGTGAATGTTCACAAAAACTGCTAGGCCACAAAGAAAAACCTCAGCAAAGTGCAAACAATAAATAGTAAAGATAGCATTCTCTGGTCACCATGCGGTATAAATAGAAATTAATACAAGTTAGGGCAACAAAGCTCCTTTTATGTGGAAATTTCAACCCATTTTAAACAATTCTTTGAACGAAAAGAAACCACTAACTGAAACTGTAGATGATGAAAACACAGCATCTAAGAACCTAGGGGACTTCCCTGCTGGTCCAGTAGTTAAGACTCCATGCTCTCAATGCAGGGGGCCTGGGTTCCATTCCTGGTCAGGGAACTACATCCCACATACTGCAACAAAAGATCCCGCATGCTGCAACTAAGACCCCGCACAGTCAAATAAATGACCAAATTAAAAAAAAAAAGAACCCGGGGTGGCCTTGCTTCAGCCAGCTCAGCTCCGAGGGCTCCTGCGCTCAGGCTCTCCCTCCTTCGCTCCCAACCTCGGAGGCTCCAAGGCAGGAGGAAATCGCTGTGCTTGTCAGCCACCATGTCTTTGGCATGTGCAATGCTGGCTTTGCTGGAGATAATGCCCCCTAGCTGTGTTCCCATCCATCCTCGGGCACCTCAACACCAGGGTTTCACGGTGGGTGTGGGCCAGAAGGACAGCTACCTGGAGGACAGGACCCAAAGCAGGCGCAGTGTCCAGATCCTGAAGTACCTCGTAGAGCAGGGCATCATCACCAACCAGGACGACGTGGGGAAGATCTGGCACCACCACAGCTTCTACAAGGAGAATGTGTCTTTTACAGGAGCAGGAGCTTCAACCTTGCAGCTCGGGGCATGGGACACACACAGTCCTCAATGGGTGACTGGGAGGGATGGCAGGTGGAACAACGTTGGCTTCCACCTCTTGATTCCCGGTCCCATGGAGCCTTCCTACTGGGGACACGGCTCTACACAGAGCTCTCTGATTTAATAGGTATGTTGTATCTTTTTTTTTTTTTCGGCTGGGCTCCATGGCTTGCGGGATCTTAGTTCCCCCACCAGGGATCAAACTCCAGCCACCGCAGTGGAAGCGCTGAGTCCTAACCACTGGACCACCAGGGAATTCCCATAAATATGTTGTATCTTAAAGGATGGGGACCTATCCCTTCAGAGTGTTTCCTCTAAGTTTGCATCTCAGTTGTACATTTAGAAGACTAGTCCCCTGGATTGTCCAGTACAAGATAGACCATTGTGTCCCGTGGTCGCGAGTTCAATCCTCTATTTCCTTCATTGATCAGATGTTAAGTGTTTGGAACTCCATGCCTATGAGTCAAGAATTCCAAAAGCCCCAGACAGTGGTGTGGTTGATGCTCCACAGGCAGGAAAGGCAAACTCTATTTTTTTAAAAATAAATTTATTTATCTATTTTTGGCTGCGTCGGGTCTTTGTTGCGGTGAGCGGGGGCTACTCTTTGTTGAGGTGCCTGGGGTTCTCATTGCAGTGCCTTCTCTTGTTGCCGAACACAGTCTCTAGGCACACGGGCTTCAGTAGTAGCTAATGGGCTCCAGACTGCAGGCTCAGTAGCTGTGGTGCATGGGCTTAGTTGCTCCACGTCATGTGGGATCTTCCCGAACCAGGGCTCGAACCTGTGTTCCTTGCATTGGCAGGCAGATTCTTAACCACTGCGCCACCAGGGAAGTCCCAGGAAAGGGGAACTCTTACTCAGAGTAGCTATTGATCCTAGTGAGGATGAAGTGCTGCCCCTCCAGGATAGACAGGGCTTCATGTGGTCAATTTGCCACCTAGTGGCCAGTTGGTCTCCTCCAAGGATAGTGCTGTATCAGGGGCTCAGTGTTGGTCTCTGTGGCTGAAAGGTGCACGTTCAGAGGGAGCAGTAACTAGATCAGTCTTGGTAAGTGGGAATCTCTGCGACTGGACCTACACAGAACTTCCATCTCTGACAGCATGACCATTTCCCTCAGGTACCCATTCCACCACTTTTTTTTTTTTTTTTTTTTTGCGGTACGCGGGCCTCTCACTGCTGTGGCCTCTCCTGTTGCGGAGCACAGGCTCTGGACGCACAGGCTCAGCGGCCATGGCTCACGGGCCCAGCTGCTCCGCGGCATGTGGGATCTTCCCGGACCGGGGCACGAACCCGTGTCCCCTGCATCGGCAGGCGGACTCTCAACCACTGAGCCACCAGGGAAGCCCCATCACACCACTTCTGTTTAACAACTGGCCGAGTGATTTTGTCTGTGCCTATTCTTTGTGTGTGTGTGTGTGTGTGTGTGTGTGTGTGTGTGTGTGTGTGTGGCTTATTATTAATTTATTTATTTTTATTGAAGTTTAATTGATTTACAGTATGTCAGGTGGAAAACAAAGCGATTCAATCATATATATAATATATATAAAAGAATCTGGGGGGAGGAGTCAAGATGGCAGTGCGGGAAGACCCAGAGTTAGCATCTCCCTACAACTAGGGCACCTGCCAGCTGATGGTGGGGGACTGTAACCCCCAAGGAGATGGGAGGAACCCCAGAGTGAACCGGTAGGACGTAGGCGGGCTGAGGGGGGAGGAGAAGTGGAGGCCAGACAAGATTGGCGCCCCTGAGGCCAGGGAGATCAGGAGAGGCAGGTGGGAGGGAGTCTCCGGGAAGAGTGGGAGAGGAGCAGAGGGTGATCTGCTGGGGCCGGGAAGCCTGCTGAGCTCCCAAGCCGGTTCCCCGTCCCCCCCCCACATGGTGGTTATAGTTTATAATACTATATTGTATATTTGAAAGTTTCTAAGGGTAGGTATTAAAAGTTCTCATCACAAGAAAAAAAATTGTAACTACTTGTGATGGATGTTAACTAGACTCGTGATGGTCATTTTGCAATATATACAAATATCCAATCATTATGTTGTATACCTGAAACATCATGTGTCAATTATATCTCTAAAAAATCACTCTTTGGCAACATAGTAATAATTCATTCAAGACACGTAGATGTTGAAACTAGTAGGTGAAAACTTGATGAAAAACATTATATTTACATAGTCCTCCCCAATTCCTTTTTTTTGGCTGTGCAGCATGTGGGATCTTAGTTCCCTGACCAAGGATCAAACCCATGCCCCCTGCATCGGAAGCACAGAGTCTCAACCACTGGACCGCAAGGGAAGTCCCATATCCTTAATTACAAAGGGGAAAAGAGTAATCTTGCAGACCACCCAAACCAAGTGATTAAAGTTAACATTAATGGAACCATAAATATCACATACCTTTTGATGCAATGTACTGAAAAGAATGTAACATCAGTTCTGTTGTGTCCTTCAAGGAATACGTATCTTATCTAATCACGAGAACACGTTAAGCAAAAATTGAAGGACAGTCTATAAATCACTGGACACTTCAAAAATGTCTAGGTCATGAAAGTCAAAGACAGAATAAGGAACTCTTTCAGTGTAAAAGAGATTAAATAGATTTGACAACTAAAGGCAATGTGTGATTCTGAATTGGATCCTGGACCAGGAGAAAAAAAATCCTAATAAAGGACATTATTGGGACAACTGGCAAAATTTGAGTAAGTTCTGTAGATTAGGTAATAACATACCAATATTAATTTCCTGATTTTGAAATTGTCTTACGGTTATACAAAATTGTCATTGTTTTTAGGAAATATACACTGAAGTATTTAGAGGTAAAGGGGTATCATGTCTGCAACTTACAAGTGAGTCAAGATACAGAGTCAGCTAGCTAGCTAAATAAATAAATAGGGAGGGCGGGGGAGAGAATGATAAATAAGTGTAATAAAATATTAACTAGGGGATTTGTGTGAAGGGGGTTATTTGTATTAGTCTTACAACTTTTTAAAAGTCAAATTATTTCAAAATTAAAAAAAGAAAAAATATTTCTATAGAGGAAAGGCTTAAAAGAGTAACATTGAAAGCAAGGTAAAATAACAGAGATCAAAGCAATTCGGGAAAGACTGACTTAATTAAACACAGGATCAAACATAAGATAAACAATAATAGGCAACTGATGTCCCTAAGTGGAACTGGAAACTATGACAACCCTACTGTTCTATGACAAAAAGTTGTAACTGGAGGAAGTTACATGAAGGCAGATTTTGGTCCAATATGAGACAGAACTTTCAGGCAAGCAGTGATGCTTAGCCATCAAATGCTTCGAAGTAACGAGCCATTTGGAAGCAGTCCTATCACCGAAGTATTCAGAAGAGGGCCAGGTAACCATCTACAAAATGCTGTGGGGGGCTTCCCTGGTGGCACAGTGGTTGAGAGTCCGCCTGCCGATGCAGGGGACACAGGTTCGTGCCCCGGTCCGGGAAGATTCCACATTGCCACGGAGCAGCTGGGCCTGTGAGCCATGGCCACTTAGCCTGCGCGTCCGGAGCCTGTGCTCCGCAACGGAAGAGGCCACAACAGTGAGAGGCCCGCGTACCGCAAAAAAAAAATAAAATAAAATGCTGTGGGAAGTGTTCCTCATTGATTGGAAGGTTGATTTGTATATCTAAAGGCTTTTGTGACTCTAGGATTCTTGGAACTTGTAACTGGAACATCTATTGTACTTTAATAGTGTTACTTCTGGAGATAAGCATGTGCTTAGGAATTCAGAAGAAAGCGTGTAGAGTGAGGTAAACGTGAAGTGAAAAGTGCAAGTACATTTATCACTTCTGTCTCTTGAGCACGTCCCAAGTTGTGCTGAGGTTATCACTTTGGTTAAACTTAGTATAATTTTTCTGTCATTCCTAGAGTCGCTATTAAATAGTATCACATTATGGATAATATTTAACTAGTGGTGACTTTTTCTTTTAAAGCAGTGCACCTCCAATTTTAACGTACATAACGTACATACGACAACTCAGGGAACTTTTTTTAATAGTAATTTTTTAAAAAAAGATTTATTTATTTATTTATGGCTGTGTTGGGTCTTCGTTTCTGTGCGTGGGCTTTCTCTAGTTGTGGCAAGCGGGGTCCACTCTTCATCACGGTGCGCGGGCCTCTCACTGTTGCGGCCTCTCTTGTTGTGGAGCACAAGCTCCAGACGCGCAGGCTCAGTACTTGTGGCTCACGGGCCTAGTTGCTCTGCGGCATGTGGGATCTTCCCAGAGCAGGGCTCGAACCCGTGTCCCCTGCATTGGCAGGCGGATTCTCAACCACTGTGCCACCAGGGAAGCCCTTAATAGTAATTTTTAAAAAAATTTATTTTATTTTTGGCTGCATTGGGTCTTCGTTGCTGCGTGCGGGCTTTCTCTAGTTGCGGCGTGCTGGCTTCTCATTGCGGTGGCTTCTCTTGTTGCGAACCACGGGCTCTAGGCAGGCGGGCTTCAGTGGTTGCAGCATGTGGGCTCAGTAGTTGTGGCTCACGGGCTCTAGAGATCAGGCTCAGCAGTTGTGATGCACGGGCCTAGCTGCTCCGCGGCATGTGGGATCTTCCCAGACCAGGGCTCGAACCCGTGTCCCCTGCATTGGCAGGCGGATTCTTAACCACTGTGCCACCAGGAAAGCCCCTTTGGAGACCTTTCTAAAATGCACATTTGACTTCTGATTTTGATTTAGTAGTCAAAACTATAAGACTTCTAGAATAAAACATATGTGTAAATCAGTGATGCTGGCAAAGATTCCTTAAATACTACACAAAATGAAGAAAGTATTTTTAAAAAAAGTGATAAATTGGGTCTCATCAAAATTTAAAACTTTTGTTCTTCGAAAGACACTATTAAGAAAATGAGAAGGCAAGTCACAGACTGGGAGAAAAATAAATATATAAAACATATATGGTTGAAAAAAAAGCACATGAAATGATGCTTAACACCTTTGGTCATTAGGGAAATGCAAATTAATATCACAGTAGATAGAACCATACACCCTTAGGATGGCTAAACTAAAACCACACAAGTGTGGTTAAGGACGTGAGCAACTCACACGCTGCAGATAGGAACATATGATACAACCACTTTAGGAAACATTTTCTAAGTTTCATGGAAGTTAAATATGCATCTACCATATGTGAACTAGCCATTCCACTCCTAGGTGTTTACCCAAGAGAAATGAAAGGAAATGTCCATGCAAACATCTGTACATGAACGTTCATAATGACCTTATTTATAATAGCCCCAAACTGTAAACAACCCAAATGTCCATCAACAGGTACATGGATAAACAAACTCGATATATACATACAATGGAACACTACTCAGCAATGAAAAAGTATGAACTACTGATATACAGTGCAACGTGGACCTCACAATTTTCTGAAAGAAGCCATACAAATGTACATACTATATGATTCTATTTATAGAAAATTCTAGAAAATGCAAACTAATCTATAGTAATAGAAGGGAGATCCGTGCTTGCCTGGGGATGGGTGTCAGGCAGGTGTCAGGTAGGGGCAAGAGAAAGTATTGCAAAGGGCAACGAGGAAACTTTTAGAGGTTTAAGATATATTCAGGGCTTCCCTGGTGGCGCAGTGGTTGAGAGTCCGCCTGCCAATGCAGGGGACGTGGGTTCGTGCCCCGGTCCGGGAGGGCCCCGCGTGCCGCGGAGCGGCTGGGCCCGTGGGCCGTGGCCGCTGGGCCTGTGCGTCCAGAGCCTGTGCTCCGCAATGGGAGAGGCCCCGGCAGTGAGAGGCCCGCGTACCGCGAAAACAAAAACAAAAACAAACAAACAAACAAAAGATATATTCATTACCTTGACTGTGATTTTGATTTTATGGGAGTGTATATGTATGTTGGAACTTAATGAAAAGTTTAAATATGTACAGTCTATGTCAATACACTGTAAAAGGTGCAGATTCTGATTCAGTAGGTTTGGGGTGGGGCCAAGGGTCTGCATTTTTAACAAGCTCCAAGGTGATGCTGATGCTATTTCCATACCATGTTCTGAGTGGCAAAGCTCTGAGTCTTTATTTTGTCATACATATATATCACTTGAGTACACAATAGATTCATATAGCAGGTATCATACAGGATAGTGCAGGCAGAATATTTCCAACATTGAAGCAAGTTCTGTTGGATGTTGGAGTCAAGATTGTTGAATACATTGGTAACCATTAATCTTGCCATACCTATTAATTATCTCCCAGCAACGACCTGTCTTTGTTTCCACGCTGTCAGGCTGAATGCCCTCTCTTCATAAAATGTTGCTGGAATCCCGTTCTGTATATTGCTTACGTTTCATTTTACCATGTTCTTCATTCTGACTTATATTAGAGTTGGAATAAAGTTAAAAGAATAGAAAATTCAACTGGAGGCAGATTTTAGTTCAATTTAAGGAGGAGCTTCCTAACAACTTAGACCTGGCTAAAAATCCCACTTTCTAATATGACTCCCTCACCATCCAGAACATTCATGTTTCAGGGCTCCTGTGGCTGTACTCAGGATTGAGCGCAGGTTCAAGAAGCTCAGGGTGGCTTCTACCACTAAGACGCATGACATGAGTAAATCAGAACTTCTCTAGGAATATATTTTCATCTCTAAAATGAGGGGGTTAAACAAGATTATTTCTTCTGATTCTCACATTCCATATTCTTCTACTTACTTCAGAGTAAAGATGGCATGAAGCCAGAAAGAACTTTAGCTTCTTAGCTCTGGATAAGGAGTGGGTCTCTGTGTCCAAAGTGATTAGGAAAGTTTTTTAGTCAGTCAGTGCCAACCTTTGTATGGTTTATCCCAGGGATTGGCAAACTTTCTGTAAAGGGCCAGATAGTACACATTTTTGGCTTTTCAGGCCACATGATCTCTGTCGCACACACTTAACTCTGCTCTTGTAATGGGAAAGCAGTCATAGATGGTATGTAAGTGAATGGGTGTGATTAGATTTGGCCCACAGTTAGTTTGCTGACTCCTGGTTTAATTCAAAATACCTATTTTTCTAACTATCTCAAGTTAGGCAGAGAGATCATGGGAAAAACACACTTTACTGATGTAAGTTTATTAACTACAGGTACATAATATAATTGGTCTTTCATAACTAAAAGATAACAGTCCAACCAGTTATCATAATTTCAGGTTATACATACCTTAGTTAATGAACTAGATTTATAAAAGATATAAAAATATTTCACGGGCTTGGGAAGATGTGGTCATGAGACTTCATTGTAAGGAGGGATATAGGATATGCTAAGAGATTTTTCAAACCTACAAAGGACATTTCAAAATTTCCACTGTTAATAAAGTTCTCGCTTAATCAACATTTTATCTTCATTCATCAGAAGCCTTAAGCAGAGCAGCTTTCTTCTTATACTTGTCTCCAATCTCTCTAATATTGTCCAAGAGATCTTCAGACGTGTATTCTTCATACTCTCTATCAGCTTTAGCAATCTGCTCCTCAAGATGTTTCTAGTGGAAACAATTAACAATTGTTAATGTAAAAACATTAATTTCTTTTAAAGTGTTTAATTGTGAAATCTACAAATAAGAGTATAACATTTGTAAGAAGAGGAATAAAAAGAATACTCTTGCATCCACCTAGCAGGCTCCTTTTGTGCCCTTTCCTAATCTTATACCCTCTTTTCTCCCAGACACAACCATTCTCCTGAAAGGTACTTTTCTTTATACTTTTACTACACACACACAGATTAAATATATAAACGATATACTAGTTTAGTGGTACCTGGTTTTAACCTTCATGTTTACTGAACAATATTAAATGTAATGTGTTATGACTTGGTTTTTTTTCCACACAGAATTTTGAGATTCATTCATGTTAATGCATATAGCTATAGTTTATTCATATACTGCTATATAACATTCTGTTGAATGAATATACCAACATTTACTTATCCATTTTACTGTTAATGAATTTTTGTTTGTTCCCAGGTGTGGTAGGCTGACTCCTCAAAGGTGTCCATGTCCTGATCACAAGAACCTGTGAATATGCTATCTTACATGGTAAATGGAACTTTGAAGATGTGACTGAGTAACGGATTTTGAGAAAAGGAGATTATTCTGCATTATCCTGGTGCGTCCAATGTACAACGGTCTTTGTAAGAGGGAATCGGCAGTGTGGGAGTCAGAGAGAGAAGACATAAGGACAAAAGAGAGCTCAGAAAGGACAGACGATGCTGTGTTGCTGGCTTTGAAGATGGAGGAAGAGGCTGCAACCCAAGGAGTGCAGGTGACCTCTGGAAGGTGGAAAAGGCAAGGAACTGGATTCCTCCCTAGACCCTCTAGAAGGAGTACAACCCGGAGGGACCATTTTAGACTTCTGACCTCCAGAAATGTAATCACTCAAATCATTTTCTGGTCTGTGGTTCAGATGAACAATACTTGTTAAAAAAGGATCCATGAAAGGTTATAGAGCCACTAAGTGGTTGAACTAGGAAGAAGTGGGTAGAACCTAGGTTTTCTGACCTAGTATTTATTCCAGGATGCTTTTCTTAGTTCCTACCACTAAGCAGAGAAAGTACTGGCAAGCAAGCAGCAGTTCATGTCATTCAGGAGAGATGAGGGGATATAAGATCAAATGTTCTGTTTTCAAATAAATGAAAGCCTATTAATGTGATATTATGAGTTTTTTTTCCCCTTAAACAATTCACAACTGGGAATACATTATCTCCTAATAAATTACCAAGGAATTTTAGATTTAGCAATTTATTTTAGTTTTGGGGCTCTGTACAGCAGGTTAGAGGAATAGTTTTATTGTTAAACTTTCAAGCTATGTGAAAGGTGGAGCTAAGGGAGACTTCATGTTTCTGAAATACTATTTTCTGTGTTTATACGAAATTAACAGAAAGGAATGTTAAAAAGAAACAACTGGGACTTCCCTGGTGGCGCATTGGTTAAGAATCCGCCTGCCAATGCAGGGGACACAGGTTCATTCCCTGGTCCGGGAAGATCCCACATGCTGCGGAGCAACTAAGTCTGTGTGCCATGAATACTGAGCCTGTGCTACGCAACAAGAGAAGCCACTGCAATGAGAAGCCCGCGCACCGCAATGAAGAGTAGCCCCCGCTCGCTGCAACTAGAGAAAGCCCGCACAGCAACGAAGACCCAACACAGCCAAAAATAAAATCAATAAATAAAAAGTCCATAAATATATTAAAAAAAACTTATAAAAAAACAAACAAACAACAGGCTATAAATGGATTCACTTGAGCTAAGCCTATGTCACTAAAAGGGACTTAATACCTAACCTAATTGCAGTTTCAACCTTCCCCAGGAACGTAATCTTTACTGGTCCTTTTGGAATTTCTTGG
Source organism: Delphinus delphis (assembly GCF_949987515.2). Lineage (NCBI taxonomy): Eukaryota > Metazoa > Chordata > Mammalia > Artiodactyla > Delphinidae > Delphinus > Delphinus delphis. The sequence goes on from NC_082695.1 coordinate 35,012,460, forward strand.
TCAGCATCAGTGAGGTAATCTGCCTAATAACAACCTTGTATCCCATAAAGGGAGGTGACCTTGCCATCTTGCCTGAAATAATCCTTTTTAAATTTATGACTTCTTTGTCCCCCCCACCCCCTACCCTGCCTTTAAAAACCTTTTCTTTTCTGTAGCTCCTTGGAGCTCCTTTCTATTTGCTAGAGAGGATGCTGCCCGAAACATGAATCACTGAGCAAAGCCAATTTGATCTTCAGATTTACTCAGTTGAATTTTTCTAACAGTTTTGGTTGCAGCAACGAGATCCGAAGTGAACTTCTGATAGGGTCTCAGGAACAATGAGAAATGCAGGTGTGGTACCCATGAAGCCTTTGGTTCATTGTCTTTCTCACTGTTTCTGAGGGCCGTGGGTAAGTTCCTCTCAGTTCTGAACTCTGCTCTATTTGTGTCAAGGCTCCAGATATAATTGGCTTTCCACACGTTTCCTATTTGACTGGAAACTCCAGCCCTTGATTCTGCCCCAAGAATCTATTCACATGGGAACTGTTAGTGGCAGTTCCAAGTTCCCATCTATGTGGAGCCCCTGTCTGCAATCCCATTTGTTGAGGTTTGCTGGCTCAATCCTTTTCCCACCCCCCAGGTGACACACTGGAAACTGGTGTTACCAGCTGGAGTAGGACACGGTCCAACTTAAGAACCAACTGGGTCTGGAATCGGACTGGGTCTGATTTAGGTGGACTGGGTCCAGTGTGAGGCCTCAGATGAATAAAATTTTGTTTTAAGCAAAGGCTATTACTTATAATGGTGATCTTGGAAGAACTTCCCCCCCCCCAAAAAAACACCCCTACAAAAACAAATTAAAAACCCAAACAAAATATCCCTCAAAACTTAAACTAACAGGGCTTCCCTGGTGGCGCAGTGGTTGAGAGTCTGCCTGCCGATGCAGGGGATATGGGTTCTGCCCCGGTCCAGGAGGATCCCACATGCCGCAGAGCGACTAGGCCCGTGAGCCATGGCCACTGCGTCTGCGCGTCCGGAGCCTGTGCTCCGCAATGGGAGAGGCCACAACAGTGAGACGTCCACGTACCACAAAACAAAAACAAAAACAAAAACAAAAAAACCCTTAAACTAACAAATAAAAAACCAAATAAATAGAAATAAAAATAAGATCCTTAAAATCAAAAGAGTTAAGTACACTACCTTCAGACATACCTGCTTATGGTCTCAGAAGCTATAAATATCTACAAAGATGGCCAAAATTTTACTAAAGACAACCTGGAATTTTGTGTCTTGAGGACTTGGCTTGGTAACCATCAGATTGCGAGCCCCAAAATATGGTCTGCCTGACAGAAGTGTGTGCTGAACTGCATTTGTGGCCAGGGTCCTACCAAACTGCCACCAGCCCTCGGGGAAAGTACAGTGGCCATCATGAGGAAAGTTCCAATTAGATAGATAATTTAAGAAGTGCACTTAAAAAGTACACAAAAGCCTCTAAAAAGCTTCAAAATTGCAAAATAGTTCATTGAAAGGTTTGTTACAAAAGGCTAACGAAAAAGACATAAAAGGCACCTAAAACAAAAGACTAGAAGACTGACATAACTCCTGCTGCTGTCCTTTATCCTCCTTTACTTGAGTATTCATTTAGTAATCCTCTCTCTTTCTACTCTGAAGAGGCTTACAAAACCATAAACAGAAGTAGCCAAGTGAATGGCCCTACAGATTCAACCATATCTGCCTTCAAGAGAGGGCCTCCATATGGGCCCCTCCCAGAGCTGACAGAAGTCAGGGATTTTCTGGTAAACTGCTATATTATTTCCTTGAACAGCCAAGGGAAATGAAAATACTTTAAACCCCCACTCGGAGTCTGCAGATGAGATCCTGGGAAAATCGGCAGAAGCTTCCTAAGGGTAAGAATTCTTACTATAGTCAGATCTCCTGGACCTCTGTCTGTAGTACTCAGTAGAGAGAGGAATATAAAATATCTTTTGCACCATTTTTGGGGATGCCTCTTAATTACAAAATTAATATACAGAAATCTATTGCATTTCTATACACTAATAATGAACTAACACAAAGAGAAATTTGGGAAACAATCCCATTTACCATTGCATTAAAAAGAATAAAATAGCTATGAATAAACCTACTTAAGGAGGTAAAAGACCTATACTCAGAAAACTATTAGACACTGATGAAAGAAACTGAAGATGACACAAATAGTTGGAAAGATATACCATTTTCTTGGATTAGAAGAATATTGTTAAAATGACCATATTACCCAAGGCAATCTACAGATTCAATGCAATCCCTATCAGATTATCAATTGCATTTTTCATAGACCTAGAACAAATAATTTAAAAATTTGTACAGAAACACAAAAGACCTCAAATAGCCAAAAAAAACCTTGAGAAAGAACAGAGCTGTAAGTATCATGTTCCCTGACATCAGATTACACTACAAAGATACAGTAATCAAAACAGTATGGTACTAGCACAAGAACAGACACATAGATCAATGGAACAGATAGACAGCCCAGAAATAAACCCATGTACTTATGGGCAATTAATCTATGACAAAGGAAGTAAGAATATAGATTGGAGAAAAGATGGTCTCTTCATTAAGTGGTGCTGGGAAAACTGGGCAGCTACATGTAAAAGAATGATATTAGAACATTTTAACACCATATATTCAATACAAAAACAAACTCAAAATGGGATTAAAGACCTAAATGCATGACTGGAAACCATAAAACTCCTAGAAGAAAACATAACCAGTACACTCTTTGACACTGGTCTTAGTAATATTTAGAATATAAAATAGACATTTACACACATAGAATATAAAAAAGACATTTACACACACACACACACACACACACACACACACACACACACACACATACACAACAGAATATAGAAAGAAAATCAGGCATGGCTTTCTGGACATAAGAGAAACGATTTTTGGCCAAAGTCATTTTGTGATCTAAGCCTGGCCTCAGTGCTTGCCCTTGAACAGGTCTCAGTAATTAATGATCTTAAGGGAACAGAAGAATGCAGAAACAAATTGTTATCAGACAAGAGAAATAACAATAGCAAAGGTATTTTATCTGTTGTAAAGACTTCCAGTTCTGTTTCAATGTGGAACATTAGCCTGAAGTGCTCAACCTTCAGATCAACTGGAACCTAAGGGACGATGATGTTGACCTTTTCTGACACTTATGGCTTGAAGCAAGTAAAGTCTGGACTCTGTGGACTGCCCAAGCCCCTTCATGAATATGTATGTACCTTTAGCTTAAAACTTCCCCAACTTTGCTGTTTGGGGAGACACTGCTTTGGGAAAGATCCCTGGTGTTCTCCTTATGTGTTGCAAGTAATCATAAATCCTTCCTTCCCCCAGTCTTGGGCTTGGTTGTGTCTTTTGGCTCGACACCCACCAAGAGGCAAGCCCAATTTTGAGGTAACACTTTTACAGAAAAACTAAAGATATTTGGGTCTATTGGTAAACATGTACAGTGCCACACACAGAGAAATTTACTATGAGAAAATATGCATTTTTATAAAAAGCATTTATAAATTTGGCAAGCCACAGAATACCAGTGTGAGTCACAATTGTTTACTTCTTATTTTCCACCAGCAATTAAGGTTTTTAAGGGTTAAAAATTCTAATACATATGTAATTAAAGTTACTAGAAATAAAAAGATAGCTGTAGAAGGTTTATAGAAAAGGAATCTCGTGAAAGGAATTTATGCATGATCAAACTGGGAAAGACAGAATGAATTTATTATAAGGATTTAAAAAATAAGCTTTAAAATCAGTAGTGTACTTATGTAAAATTAAAACTTAAATTTCTGGGGCTTCCTTGGTGGTGCAGTGGTTAAGAGTCCGCCTGACAATGCAGGGGACATGGGTTCAAGCCCTGGTCCAGGAAGATCCCACATGCCGTGGAGCAACTAAGTCCATGTGCCACAACTACTGAGCCCGCGTGCCACAACTACTTAAGCCCATGTGCCTAGAGCCTGTGCTCTGCAACAAGAGAAGCCACTGTGATGAGAAGCCCATGCACCACAACGAAGAGTAGCCCCCGCTCACCGCAACCAGAGAAAGCCCGTGCACAGTCAGCGAAGAACCAACGCAGACAAAAATAAAATTAAAACAAAAACAAAAACAAAAACCCTTAAATTTCTTTCATCTGTTAAAAGAACAAAAATTTCTTGGACTATTGGTCTGCTTCTAGTAAGTGATTCAAAGGTTTTTCTTGATCTTTTAAGCAATCTGCCAAGAAAAGAAAGATTTTGTGTCTTGTCAAAATAATTTCCTGTGTTTCATGTTTTTTAAATCAGTTCTTTGATTACTTAAGAAAACTGAGTCTTCCTTATTAAAACAGCTTATTCCTTATTAAAACAGCTTCCTTATTAAAAATAGTCTTCCTATTAAAACAGTCTTCCTTATTAAAACAGCTATTGTTTTGTTTGTTTGTTTTGGCAACTATTTAACTTTCTGCATTTGCCTTCTGTCACTATGGTTAGATAAATAACTTAAGTATTGTTTCACAGTGACCTGTCTGACCAAGTATTTTAAAACCTTTTGATAAGGAAGTTTCCTTGTCAATTCCATTATAATAAACTCTTATTAAATCTTTAACAATGGGCATTTAAAAAAAGTCTTCTGTCATTTCAGACAGTTATTGTTTTCCTCAGATGCTTTTGTAATAGTGTTCCTACGAAAGTGCTTCATCTTCAAGAAGATTCACGGAAAGGACTTTTGAAAAGTACAGGTTTCTGGTAACTTTGAAGATCATAAAAATGAACTGTGTAAGAATTTCCAGAATTAATGGAAATACAGGATTTAAGCAGAACAAGAATTAATGACACGGGACTGAATGAACTGAGGAGGATGATTAAAATTTTTATGACTTTTTGTTGTAAAACATGGCTGGTTTCTTAATTTTTTTGTTTTTCCAGATTTAAAGAAACCTTTTCTCTTAAGCCATTTATGACTTAACAGCAATTGGTAAAGTATACCTTTGTAAACTAAGATGAAACATTTACTTTTTCTCCCTACCTGAACACTCCAGAATTCAGAAACTCTTAAATATTCTTTTCATGGCAATATAATTAAGTTATTTGCATAAGTTCAATATGAATCTGTTCTTGTAACAGGATACGACTGGAAACATTGGCTATATTACCAAGGCTTATAACTGGATTGTCATATTTGACAGAGATGTACATAAACTCAGATGGGACGAGACAGTTTTAAGGTATTAAGTTTGACTTTATGGAGCCAATAAAGCCCCTTGAAAACTTGACCTGGTACCTTGCTTACAAGGTTCCAGCAAAGCAGTCTTAAAAAGAACTTACATGGTCAATCACTATTCTTGCTGCACTTCTGTAAATAACCAAGCCAAATTTAATGCAGACAAATTAGTTTTACTGTGATTACCCATGGAAAAAATAAACAGGGATAATTGTAGAGAGAAAAGTTATGCCTGCACCTTTGTGGATATTAGATTTCAGTCCTGTTAATTGTCTTTGAGGTTTTGTCACATATCTGTAAATTGGACTGGATCCTAAATTCTTCTAGCTCCTCAAATATCTGGCTACAACCCTCCAAACTAACATTTCCAAATTTCTCCTACATTTCTAATTTAGAGTCAGTAATAACAAAGACTGCCTTGAATTTCCTTGTACGAGAATTATAATAGATCCTCCTCACTACCCAGATGGCAGTCAAATTTCAGGGACGTGAATCTCAGATATACATCTCCAGCTGAAGAAGGCTCCACCTGACATCTGGTCCTATATAAACGCTGGAGACCTCCAAATCAAATTGATAGGAAGAGAAGCAGCTGACACTGAGGTAGAATGCTTCCTCCCAAGATGCTGGATCAAGATTCATGCTTTAACTGAACATGAAACCCTTTCTTCTCTTTCTTTCCTTTATTCTGGCATTGGCCTGAAAAGATAATGCCATTATCCGTATCTCCCAGGTCAATGCTCAGGTGGGTAACATTTCAAATTGCTGGATCGGTCATTAAAAAAACAAAACACTCTGATAGGTTCATGATGCAAGAGATCCCTGGTCTGTTTCTTCATTTCTGGTTAATAACCCCAAACTTGGGGAATTTGGCATCCAGGCTCTACACAAAGTGACACAGGCGAGGGTAACCAGAATAAAGCTGCCTGTGTGTTCTACAGATCCTTAAAATTTTCCTGGTCTCAATGGATGTCACATTTCCAGTACTGAGCCACAGATTCAAATGGGAATTACCAGGAGGGATTCATTACTCTGGATTTGATTCCTTTGAGAGAACCCTACCTTCCCTGGGTAGGAGTTACTGCAATTGAGGCTATGATCAGGAACCTCTCGCTAACTCTTGAAAGCATTATGGAATTTGCCGCTAAAGCAACAACTGCCCAACAAAAATCCTTAGACTCTTTGGCTGAAATTGTTCTTGATAACAGGATAGTCCTTGATTATATTTTAGCTGAGCCAGGAACTGTTTGTGCTGTGGCCAACGCCACCTGCTACACCTGGATTACCACTTCTGCGGAAGTTGAAACTCAGTTAACGTAAGATCACTGAGCAAGCCACTTGGCTTAAAAAGGCGACTCTTTCAGTGGGGTCTTTGACTTATTTGGTTTCGATTGGTTTGGGTTTTGGGGACCATGGCTTCAAAGTGCACTTCAAACACTGGGGATTATCTTGCTTATTATAATCATAATGGTCTCCCCAGTGCGTTGCATTCTCTTAAAAGCTTTAAATGCATGTTTGCAGCTGCTAACCAACAAGCAAATGATTTCCCTAAGACTGGAAAATCAGTAAAGAAGCAAAGGGAATGACCAAATCAACAATTGTGAACTTGGAGCTGGGATCTGTGAATATTACATGGATTAAGCAAGAACATCATGACCTATGAATACCACACAAAGCATCAACAAATACTGCAAGCAATAGTTGAGAGTGGTGCTAACGCCTTAAATTTTGATCACGTCTCTCTCAGTCAAGCTGAGAGTGTGATCAAAAGGGGGGAACTGTTAAAAAGGAACAACAGGCCCAAAATGGAGTCACTTGTGCTAAGTCCATCTCACCAAACTAGGACTCGATACCTAACCTAACTGCAGTTTCAACCTACCCCAGGACTGTAATCTAACTGGTCCTTCTGGAATTTCCTGGTCAGGACCAGTGAGGTAATCTGTCTAATAGAATCTTTGTCCCACAAAGGGAGGTGACCTTGCCACCTTGCCTGAAATAATCCTTTTTAAATTTATGTCTTCTTTGTCCCACTCCCCCTCTGCCTTTGAAAACCTTTTCCTTTCTGTACTCCTTGGAGCTCCTTTCTATTTGCTAGAAGGGATGCTGCCCAACACATGAATCACTGGATAAAGCCGATTTGACCTTCAAATTTATTCAGTTGAATCTTGCTTTGTAACAGGAAAAATATTTGTTATTAACACATGCTCTTTCATCTTAATCATAATTAAATCTTAAACGTACTAATATGTTTTCAGTATGTAGAATATGGCCTGGCACACATCATTATATACTGTTGATGTAATAAATATCATTGTATGTTGTTTATGCAAATAAAACAGATTATTTTTTATTAAGGGCTTGTACCTTAAGCAACAAGAAGAGTAACTTAATAATTAAGTGACAGAGTTGCACAACCCTCACCACAATCTTTGTGCCCATCTGCCCTTATTCCCACCCCAGCTCCTGGCAACCACAAATCTACTCTCCAACTCTGTGGATTTGCCTTTTCGGAACATTTCATATTAGTTAGTCATAAATATGTAGGCTTTCACATCTTTTACTGAGCATAATGTTTTTGACATTCGTGCATGTTGTAGCATGCGTAAGTGCTTCTTTCCTTTTTTTGCTGAATCGTATTCCAATATATGGGTATATCATTCACCAGTTAATAAATATTTGGGTTGTTTACACTTTTTGGCTATTATGAATAATGTCGCTACGAACATTTGTCTGCAAGTCTTTGTATGGACATATATTTTCATTCCTTTTGGTGGGTTGATACCTAGGAGTGGAACTGCTGGGTTATATAGTAAACCTATGTAAAACAGATCACTTTACGAAATGCACACTGCTACACAAAATTCTTCTGATAAATTTTTACTAGATCATATTTTCCACAGAAATAAAATTTATCATTTAATTTCTGTAGAAACAAAACAGAAATACATAAAAGTTTTAAAAAGTTTTCTTAGAATGTAGGAAAGACCTTCACACACTTACCTCTACAGACCCTACGTGTGTAGCAACCATCTCTAAAAGACGCTGCAAGTTATTTCCCACTTTTCGTCTTTCTTCAGTTGTGGTCTGCACAACTAGTTGGCATCTGTAGGATAAAAACTCTTGTTTGAATTGTCTAGGACAAAACCTAATATATCAGTTCTAGCTACCTCACTTCTTTTTATATTCAATAAAACCAGGCTGTGATTGGTATAGGTGCTGCTTGCCCAGTGTATCATTCACAAAGGTACAGTTCACAATCATTAAAACAGAAATAAAAACATTTTCAAAGATCCCATGCAAGCAACAGCACAAAACAGCACCAAAACCTCATGCTTTAATATACAAAGCTTGGGAGCAAATTGTTTACCTGAGTCTCTAAAAGGATTGTAAACTTAATCAGGGACAAGACATTAAATACATATGAATGAGGAAATAGGAGTCTTAGGCATTCAAATTTAAATTAAAAACAAAGACTATATGCCAAAGATACCTTCGACTAAGTTTTCTGTCCCTAGGCTACAAATAAGGAAACAAAGAGGTGTGATTTTCTTAAGGATTAAGGTGTGATTTCTTAAGGTTGGATACTTCCAACCTCAAAGAAAGTTTATTTTGTAGTTTTTTTGAGGGCCCCTTAACACTTAAAAGAAAAAAAGTGTATTTTAATATAAATTAACATAGAGCCTATGGGTTAACTATTCAGTCCCCTTCTGACTGAAAAGATAATAGGGGGGCAATAGCTATAATGGTAGCAGAATGTATTTATCTAGGGAAAGTATCTCAAGTGTCTCAAGCTGTTCTGCTTAAGTTCTACTCATCACTCCCTCTGCCCCAAATAGCTCTATAATATAAATTAAAGCAAATAAACTTAGACCTAGTTTTATATAAATGTTAACTAAACTGAAAATAAACATTACAAATCTTGGCAAGATGAACTTACTCCCGCTGAATAGCATCTAACTCATTCATAGCTTCACTGAGGCCCTCGTTAACTGCACTCTCCAGCAGGTGCTTGTGTTTCTCCAAGGACTCCAGCTCATTGGCACATTTTTTGTCCTCTTCCTCAGCTTCCTATCAGGATAAAGTCATGGTTAAGTTTTTTCAGTATTCACATTCTACGCACTCCAGGAGGATTTAAAAAAATGTATGTAAAGCATTTAAAAAAATCAGGTTGCACCATCATTTGTATTTGCAGGATGCTTACTGCTTTACATGTAAGAGACTTTTAAAATGGTCTTTTGGAAATTTTATACTATAAACATAAATGTGACCTTTTCAATAGGCCTATACAGAATTCATTTAGCAGTAATTTCAAGTCTGTACTACAGGAAATATACTGAATCACAAATGCAAGTATAAAATATTAATGGAATACTAAACATGTTCTATGGTAAAATAGCTGAATTCCAGAAAAAAGTCCTCTAGAAAAACAAAATAAAATAACTCCTTAAAATAAACTTTGGGTGAGAAGATTAAACTAAAGACAAGTTATAGGATATAGCTTAAAAATTTCAGTTTGATGTCAGAATAGATGTCTAGTCCATTAACCATGACATGGCTTTGGATAACTTAAACAAATGGGCAAAGTTCTTACCTTAACTTTTTGTTGGTGAAGATCATCCAGCTTTTGAACTTCTTCTTTCAGAGTTCGCACACTTCTCCTGCTTTCTGTGATCATTGTATTTAACTTGAAGAATAAAACTTTGGTTGAGAAATCATAACTACACATCAAAAAAATTTTAACAAGTTATAAAACTTTTATGTTATCAATCAACTAACTGATCGATGTTATATCTTCTAGTTCTCGTGGGCTCTTACCTTTTATTTGTCCTATAAATTTATTATTTCCCAAAGAGAAGTTAATTTCAAGAAGACATGTTTTTTAATACATAATATTTAAATGCAGAGTGGTATAGTAGGGCATTAGTTAGGAATTAAAAATCTGGCCTAATTCTCACTAAAATAAAGATACCAATATCTGTTTTTCCACTAGTGGCTGTGGGAGTACTTTTTAAGATCTCATATATATTATACAAGTATTACATATAATTAATATTCTTATATTAACTTAATAAATACAAATTGTTTTGCTCTCTAGTTTTGAAGTCTCACTTTATTTAGATTTTATCTACTTGAGTTAGTTATCTAGATTTCATTTGTGTGTTCACTTTCTGGGATGTTAAAGAGAACTATTTATATTGATTTTGTTTGATAATATTTGCTAATTGGTTATAGTCAATGCATTCTTCCAAAGAGTAATAAAGTAACTACATTTAATCTTGTTCAAGCTTGAGCTTTAAGATCTGATGAAACCAAAACTGGGAAAAAAAAATGTGTTTCTAAAAAAAAAAGAAAAAAGTGTTTCTGAAGTTCATTTCCTGTTGACAAGTGCTGATACCAGTTGATATTGGTAATTAATAGAGAATGTTTTTCAGCTAGATGAAGATGATAATATTTCCAACAGGAAACAGAAAATAGTTGACATCTTTCTTTAAAAGGATGATTCTACACATACATAAATTAAAAAAAAAATATACCTTTTGGGAAAAATTTAGTGAAACTATTGTTATTTGGCAAAAGATAGGATGGTAAAATGACCAAACTTATTAAAGAAACCTGCACATAGTACTTTTTTTTCCCCTTTTCTTTTCTTGCATATAGTACTTCTCATTCAGTCATCCAAAGTCCCTTGTAAGGGACATTCCTTTCTTATTTACAAGAAGAGAAGAGTGGGCTGGAAAGAATGCTGTTTACTCAGGATCACACAACTAGCATACGCCCAGAACTCAAAACTAACTCTAAGGTCTTTTTCTAATACCACTTGTCTTTCACATTTTAAAGACCAGAGCTACTGAAGCTATAAACTTTGCTTCCAGTCTAAAGATATGCTACTTCTGAAGTGAACAAACTGCTTCATTAAACTCATCTGCAATAAGACCAATCAACACCCAAATAATCAGAACTTCCACTAGGCCCTCCTGGTTGATCAAATGTGTTGTTTACTTTTATCTGAGCAGCTCTATTTTCCATGTCAGCTTTACTAAAGTTACATCAATTAATTAAACATTTTTTTTCCCCGACTACAAAAGTACACATTTCCACTGTGGTAAACAGGGGAAGCATTAAAGAAAATAACAATCACCAATAATTCTGCAATCCCTAAGACCTACTAAGATTTGGCTTCCTCCCTCCCTCCCTTCCTTCTTCCCTTCCTCTCTTTCCAAATTTCCTTCCCTCTTCCCCCCCCCCTTCTTTCTTAGCTCTCAAGTTGCTTATAAGCAAAGAAGATACCATTAATTAATTAGATGATTTTTTTTCTTCTATAATTGAGATGACAGAAGCCACTAGACTGCCTCCAGTCAACCAACCAACCAGCATGAGACCTTTCCTTCTTCCTTCCAGTCAGTTTCAGGATGCAGGGCACACATTTTCTTCATGAAGAGAAGTAACCCCTCCAGCTCTTCTCTGGATCTCATGCCTTTTTATTTCTTCACAACCAGACTCAAATCCATCAATTCCTTTCGTTCCTAATTTTTTAAACTTTACCCTCTTTCCATGAACTCTCTCCCTCATCATTAAAACCAAACAAACCTCTCCCATAAACAAACAAACAAACAAATTACACACAAAAAACCAAAAATCTTTCCCGCACACCACTTTCCAGCTACTGTTCCATCTCCCTTCCTTAGATTCAAACATTTGCAATAGATTTGTAGTAGTCCCTGAAGAACTACCTTTTCGGATCATAGTATCTTCCTCTTTTACCGTTGAAACTCCACCAGTAATATGCTTTCTGGCTCTTCTGGTTCATGAAGTTGCTCTTGCAAATGTCATGAGGAACACCTTTACGGCTAAAGCCAACAAGCACCTTTCAGACTTAATCTGAGTAACATTTGTAGTTACTGATCACTCCCTACTGAAACCTTCTTCCTTGGTTTCTAAGACCATGGAAACTCCTGGTTTCCTCTTTAAGTCTTGGGAGGTCCTTCTAATTCTTTCTTATAGATTTCTCTTTCTTTGCTTGTACTTTGGATGTGGATGTTCTCCTAGTATTCTCACCTTGGCTGTATTCTCATTCGCTCACTTAGGAGAGCTCTCTCTCATTCTCACACCTGGGGGAATCTCCTGACTGTAATTACATGTATGCTAAAAATATCTATCTGTATCTATATTATTTCCAAACCCCAACTGCTTACTGGACATTCTCTACTTTGATATCCCAGAGACCTGAAACAGCATATCCCAGCCTGAAATTCTCTGTTCTACAACCTTCTTTGTATTCTTTATCAAGGTTTTAGGACATCACCATTGACAAAGAATCTCTCTTTGACCAAACTACTCAGGATCTTCTGAACTCTCTTCCCAATTAGGCTGACTTTCGGGCGTTCATGTTTGTCTCTGTATTATCCAATTTTAAGCAAGAATCCTGCTAAGTCACTTTAACCAGAATCTCCCATCCCGAATAACTGATCCGGTTCCTCATCCTCTACCACGCCCCAGGTGATGGCTGATCACCTTGGCCTGCCTTCAGCAAGAAACCTGTTAGGTTGGTTTAGCCAGAATCCCCCCTTACCCTGATATTTCCTCTCAGTAATTTTCCATCCACTGATCCCCACTCTGCTCCCTGGCTATAAATTCCCACTTTTCTTTGCTGTATTTGGAATGAGCCTAGCCTACTACAAAACCTCACTGTAATAGCCCCCCCCTTGAATAAAGTCTGCCTTATCACCACTAACAAGTGTCATAAATAATTTTTCTTTAATACCATATACCAAAGCTGGACACCTGGACATTCTTAATTTCTCACTCTTCCTTAACCTTCACATCCAAGTGGACCACTAAATTATGCTGTTTCAATTTTTTTTTTGGCCGCGCTGTGCAGCTTGTGGGATTTTTAGTTCCCCGACCAGGGATCGAACTCTGGGCCCTCAGCAGTGAGAGCGAGGAGTCCTAACCACTGGACCCCCAGGGGATTCCCTGTTGTTTCAATCTTTAAATCTCTTTTCTCCATCCTCACTGCAGTAGCGTTGGTTTGAATCCTTATGGCTCAGAATACTGTTAGATCTCTTGTGTGTCTCTAGTCTCATGTACCTCTAACCTGTTCTTCAAAATGTCAACACTGTGAGCTTACTGAGATACACAGCTTTTATTCCCTTGCTTAAAAACCTTCAATGGTCCCTGCTACCTATAGAATAAAAATTCAACCAGTAAGCAAGAACAAGTAAGTCTCCTCAGAATTAGGTTTTTGTTTCTCCAGGCTTCTCCTCTACCCTACTGATAACTTAAACTCATGGTAATTCTTCTTTTTTTTTTTTTCATGGTAATTCTTTAACATGCCATGCTCTTTGGTCTCTGGGCCTTCTGCAGTAGGGATGTGTGTGTATCCTTTCATGTATCCACTGGCCAACTCCTTCTTGTTATTCATCACTCAGCTCACCTACCACTTCCTTCAGAAAGAACCTTGTGCTTATCTTTGGTGTATTATAAGAATCCACAGCATGCTGTATTTACACTCCAAAAGTATTATGATGAAAGTGATTGTTTTCATGTCCACCTTTCCACACAAAATAAGAATTCACAAAGGCAGATGTTACATCACCAACACTGATTACAGTACAGGCATGTATAGCAGACTTAAAAAAGTTTGCTAAACAAATTTCAATTGCTAATATTTAATTTAAACTTTACACTTTATTCATAAGTATGATTGGTTTAATGTTCTTCTTTTGTGATAATCTTCGTTAGGTTGCAGTATGAGGGTTACACTAGCCTTATAAATTCCCTCCGTATTTATAGTGTTTTCATTTCTCATTTTGTTTCTTCCTGCTTTTTCTTGAACGGTTTTGGCAATTATTTTAAAGTACTTAACAGATTGATTAGTTTTGTTATTTTAATCTATTAATTTCTGTTTAACCTTTACTATTTCAAATGCTATTTTACCTTATGCCATCTTAACTTGGTTAAACTACTTGTCAAATTAGAAAAAATAGTTTTAGTTTTTAGTCTCAAGCATGTGACGTCACTGATCACTCCCTTTTTTTCCAGTTTTACTGAGATATAATTGATGTATAACATTGCATAGGTTTAAGATGTACAGCAAGATGATTTGATATATGTATATATTGTAAAATATTTACCACAAAAAGATTAGTTAGGATCACTCCTTTCTTGAAAAGTCTTCCCTACTTTGCCTTTTATAGCATATCCTCTTCTGATCATTCTTCAACTATTCTGTCCACTTCTTCTAAGTGCTTTTCCTACAATTTCCTTCTTTGGCCAATCCTTTGCCTCTTTCTTCTACAATTCTCCCTAAGAAATATCACCCACATTGGCTTCAACAATCACATATATACTAGAGACCCTAAAATCTGTACTTTCAGACCCAATATCTCTTTCATGTTCTGAATCTATTGCTTCAACTCCCTTTTGGTTTTCTGTGGTCAATGGACAGCAAGCTCATCTCCCAAGCTGTCCTGGTTACTCCCAGCACTAGGTTTTCCTCCTCTAGGTTGTCCACCCCAGAAAAATGGAAGTCACTGTTGATCCTTCTTTCTCTCCTAGCTTTCTTTTTTTTTTTAACTTTTTGGCCTGGCTGCACGGCATATGGGATGTTAGTTCCCTGACCAGGGATTGAACCCACACCCCTTGCAGTGGAAGCGCAGAGTCTTAACTGCTGGACCGCCAGGGAAGTCCCCTCTCCTAGCTTTCATTTGGCCACGAAATGCTTGGGTCCTACCTCCTTAACATTTCTTAAACCTGTCCCCTTCTTCATTTTCTATTCTAATACTAATGTTTAACCTCTTAATTTCAGTTCCCCTCTACTAAGTCATTTTTTTCTATGCCCAAAGGAGTTTTGCAAAAAAAATGCAACTCTGATTAGCATAATTGCATATATTGGTCTCCTCCAAATGGGCTTTATATTTCATATAAACTTTAGTTATATTTATCTTTGGAACATTAATATGGGGCCTAGCCTATTGTAGGCATTTCATAATTGCCTTCCCACCCTGCCCAAACTTTCCTGCCTATAGCTTTTAAAAAGTTTCAAGTCAGGGACTTCCTTGGTGGCGCAGTGTTTAAGAATCCACCTGTTGGGGCTTCCCTGGTGGCGCAGTGGTTAAGAATCCGCCTGCCAACGCAAGGGCCACGGGCTCGAGCCCTGGTCCAGGAAGATCCCACATGCCTCGGAGCAACTAAGCCCATGTGCCACAACTACTGAGCCCACGCACCACAACTACTGAAGCCCATGCACCTAGAGCCCGCGCTCCACAATGAGAAGCCACCGCAATGAGAAGCCCCGCACACCGCAACTAAGAGTAGCTCCCACTCGCAGCAACTAGAGAAAGCCCGCACACGGTAATGAAGACCCAACGCAGCCAAAAATAAATTTAAAAAAAAAGAAAAGAGGAAGCCATACAAGGCTAAATTCCTTTAAAAAAAAAAAAAAAAAAAAGAATCCACCTGCCAATGCAGGGGACACGGGTTCGATCCCTGGATCCTTAGTCTGGGAAGATCCCATATACCGTGGAGCAACTAAGCCTGTGTGCCACAACTACTGAGCCTGCGCTCTAGAGCCCACGAGCCACAACTACTGAGCCCACGTGCCACAACCACTGAAGCCCATGCACCTAGAGCCCACGTGCCACAACTACTGAGCCCATGCGCCTAGAGCCTGTGCTCCTCAACGAGAAGCCACCTCAATGAGAAGCCCGCGCACTGCAACGAAGAGTAGCCCCTGCTCGCCACAACTAGAGAAAGCCCGTGTGCATCAATGAAGACCCAATGCAGCCAAAAAAAAAAAATAAAACATAAAAAAGTTTCAAGTCAGTTGAAAATATGTTTCAGTCAAGAGGTTCCTATTGCTTGAAATTCACACCTTTTTGAGAGTCTTCAGGTTTACTGCCCATTCCAACCAGAGAGAAATTGAACTGAAGCAGGCTAAAGGAAGACTTTACCTCAAATAACCATCACCCCTGGGGAACACCTGTTAAAGCAGTCCGAAATCCTATCTTCTTTCCATACTGTGATGTTACAAAACCCACAGATTTGTAGAAACCCCAAATTATAGTAACAATAGTATCATGAAACTCTTCACTTATCTAACAACATTTTCTGTTTGTGGGAGGTGTGAAAAAATTCTCTCTAATATAAAATTACTTTAAAAGTTATCTGTGAAATGCATAGATTTTATTTCCAGATGAGAGAAAATAAATGTTTGTATTCTCAAAAAAGACAGGATTTCTTTTATATCTTGAAATCTGTTAGCCAGAACACAATCGTTCTCGAAAAGTTGAATTAGCTAGGCGTTTCCTTTAACTGTTTGGTGTTATATAAATAATACCTTTTGCTTGCATTTGAGAAGTTTTTTTTAACTTTTCTTAATCAACAATGTTTACTCTAAAGGTTATTGAATATAATAGTATTCTTTCTCAGGTATATTGGTGATATTATGTTGCAAGTATCTCAGAAGCAGGAATTTTCTGAAACTACTTTTGGAAATAGACTTTTATAGACATTTAAAGTTGAATCTCCCTGAATTCTATGGTCCTGAGAAATCTGGTAAATGGAATTCTCTTAATGTATCATAGTTAGTTAGCTTCTAACTGCAAATGATAACATACTTACTTTTATGGTAGTCTCCTCAATTCCCTTTTACTATAAAAAGGAATATTACTAAATTATCTTAAGTTAAAGGAGGCAATTGTCCGTTAGAAAAAAAGCGAGCTTTACTCAGTTTCATATCACTTCATCATCAATGATATGGGAAGCTTAGAATGTTTAAGTAACTTAAAAAGTCACTTCAAGTATTTCTAGGTCAAGGGTGTACCTGACTCTCATTTTTCATAATATTTTATTAAAAATTCATTCCTTATCAATCAGAAAACACAAAATGTTATGTTTGTTTATAATGACTCTGTTTCATTACTTACTTGTTCTAAAGTATCCTCTAACCCCATCTTTTTATTTAGAGCTTTATTAGTTTCTTCTTCAGTTTGGTTCAAGAGTTCTTTGAGTGGTACCTATAAAATACATAGGAATGTGGGTTACATATGACATATGTAATTACAAAATTTCTCTCATGAGGCATCTTTTGGAGAAAAAAAGTGAAGCCATGGTATCTTTAATCTAATACACCATCAGTAAGAAAATAAAACAAAAAATTTTTAATGCAATTTCTATAACTATAGAATGTAACTTGCTTTTGGTTTTGAATAATTGCAAAATTCTAGATTTGCTTCTCTACTCTAGAAATTCACTGCTATTATTTAAACATTCTATAAGTACACTTAGTTTAATTGAAGTACACTTGAAAACAACTTATATGTAGTTTTTATTTTTATGCTATGCTCTCTAGATGCATCATTTTTCTCTTAATCCTTTTCAATTATTTAGTCTTACAATTATCTGCTTATATTTCTTCTTTATTTTTACTTATTTATTCTTTTGGCCGCGCCATGTGGCATGCGGGATATTAGTTCCCTGGATTGAACCCGTGCCCCCTGCAGTGGAAGCATAGAGTCTTAACCACTGGACCGCCAAGTAAGTTCCTCTTCTTTATTTTTTTGCTCCTCATTCTAACTCTGTTGTAGAAGACTTGAAACATGGCAAATGTCCATCAGCAAGGACTGGTTGAATAAGCCACACAATGTAGGACTGAGGCTACAAAAGGAACGAGGAAGATCTCAACACTGTCAGGGAGAGGGAAATTCCCCCTCTACCCTTCTTGAGTTCTTGTGGCAGGACTTATAACAAAACTGAGAGAAAAGGGACTCTCACCACTTTCCCTTCCACCAGATCCTGCAGTCAGAGACCCTAGAGGCTGACATGGCAAGAAATCTTACTTTCTGCCTGCTTTGGCAGATATCCCAGGATCTCTCAGTGGCAGTAGTTTTCCAGCTGGTGATTTCTCCAGGCTGGCTTGTCAAAACTGCCTGGGAGAGGGAAACTTCCCCCTCCCCAACAACACACTACTGTGAGAGATCTGGGGTGGGTTGATCCGTGAATAATGGAAGGTGGGTGTCCAGATATAACTCAGGGACAGCCAGATGGAAGAGATGCATAGGGCAAGGTATGTGGGAAGAGATGCAGCGCTTCTATGCTCTCTGGGCATGCCACTCTCCCTGCATCTCCACATGTACACCAACAAGCTCTTACGTGCTTGCATTTCTTATATTTATCCTCTATTCTACTGATTTTGTTTGAACACAGTACTTCATTCCTTCCCCTTTTTCTTTTATTGAGATGAAACTCACACTTTAAAATGGTTAAACTGAAATAATTAAGTTAAAATATTAATTTAACATAAAATTAACTCTTTTAAAGTGCACAACTCAGTGGCATTTAGTACATTCACAATGCACTCTCATTCTAGAACAATTTCATCACTCCAAAAGAAAACCCTGTGCATTACTATGTTTTCAGTAGGTCTTTTGAAGTCACTGCTGAGTTTTAATTTTGGCTGTTCTTTTTTGAGAGATGCAATTGCCTCTTTAATCTCTTTAAGAACTTTTCTCCAAATACTACTTATAACAGTTGGGGCTGCATCTTCTTGATGCTATTTCTATTTTTATTGTCCTATTATTATGTAAAACTATTTCCAGGGAGCCAAAAAAAAAATTTCCCTCTTTTCTGAGCATATGCATTCTTTCTGAACCAGGTAATCTTTTTTACAGCAATTTAATTCAGGAAATTGTTTTCTTGAACTAGCATGAAAAACTACTCAAAATAGAGGTGAGTAAACTCTATCTGCCTGCCTGCCTATCTATCTACCTACCTAGCTATTGCTTGAGAAACAATACAGTAAAAGATTAAATGTTTACTGGATGCATTTTTTTCTATTAAAAATGAGTTTAGCTTTATTTAATCAAAGTCTGTCCACCAACAAACTGTAATCTGGGAAAGTAGGAACTGTATCTAGGTTTTTTTTTTTTTTTTTTTTGGCCACACTGCACAGTTTGTGGGATCTTAGTTCCCTGAACAGGGACTGAACCTGGGCCCAGCAGTGAAAGTGCCAAGTCCTAACCACTAGACCACCAGGAAATTCCTCTTTCCGGGTATTTTATTTGCAGCATCTAGCAGGTATGGAACGTAGTATGTACTCAATAAATAATTTATGGGATAAATGAGTGATTCTAAGGGGAAAAAAAATGCATGGCTTTAGACTTCGATTGACATGCTTCTATTAAAAACTATTTTGAAAACTGACATTTTTTGGGGGGCCACTAAAATACTAAAATCTGTGAATAATTGAGAAGTTGAAATTAACATTTTTCTTCTCCAAATTACACCTTTGACTATATTTGAAAATTGTGTGCAGTTTTCTCATTATTGACTCCTGGTGTTACTTAGTGCTCTATTATATCTCATGCCTTCATGTGTGTCCTTGTGCCTGAAACTTTTCCACAGATCACCCTCATAAACATCTCATCTTTGAAGATTTCATTCCACGTTCACCATCTCTGTGGGGACTTTTCTCTCAATTCTGAGAACTGATCTTGTTACCATACCTTGTAAAGCCTTCTAATAAAGCACGTATATAGTATTTATTTTTATGTCTTTCTCGCGGAGGGGACTAGTAGCAACTTGAGAGCAAGTATCAGGTCATTTTTGTCTTTATAATCCTGGCGTCTATTTTATATGTAATCATATCTTTTATTGGATAGTTGAATAGGTGAAGTATGTAGAGAGGAAGACAAGGCTTTATAATTCGGAGAGTAAGGTACAATAGAGAGCAGATCTGTACTACCAAGAGGAAAGAAGATAAAAAGTTTCAGTGCTGTATTTCTATGTTCAGTCCTGAGTTATGGACATGCTAAAGTTTAAACTCTCACTTACAAATATTATGAGCCAGACATCAACCATATCATTTAAAAACCTTGTGAAGTACTCACGATTACGTACATAAACTTGAGCTCTGTATTTGACAAGGCAGTTGGCACCAGCTTCAGGATTAAACTTAATTTCAAAGTCATAACCTTTGGAATTTTCAGCACCCTTAGGGATAAGTTTTAATTTTCTAGCCAACTTATGATACTCTGCTAATTGTGTTTCAATCTGTAAGAAAAGAACACAAAAACAAACATTAAAAAAACCCAGAGCCCCATTCCATATGGTTTACAATTGGCATTTTTTGGCAGTTTTACACAAAATTATGTGTTTTTTAGTAGTTTATAATTCAGTATTTTTATAGTAGTTTATAATTTTTTTTAGGAGTTTATAATTTAGTATTTTTAGTAGTAAGAATGGCAGTTTTAAAATATAAAGAATGAAAGATTTTTTTCACATTAAATTGTAGGATAGTTTTAACACCATAATTAATTAGTAAGTAATATACTACTGTTCCTCCATTTATCTGACAAAGAGTTTGGAATAAAAGTCCATGTTTAGGTATTAACTAAAATTTACTTTTTAAAGTACCAGAGAAATTATGAAACAGAAACAAACTTAGTTTTGTAAATGTACAAAATATTTCATTTATCCAAAATTAGAGAAATGTAGTCACTTAAGTCTCAAAATATTATTTCAACTGTTTTGACAAAAATATTTTACTAATATGTTCCACATTTCCTGGTCTCCTTCCCTTTGTTCAAGGCTCTGTTCAAATTATATCATCAGAAAGGCTTTCCCTCTAATATAACATCCCCAATTTCTCTACCCTCTTGCTTTACTCTTCTTCATAGCACTTATTACTACCTGACATACATTATTTATTTGTTCATCTCCATTAGTTGAAAGTATGCTCCATGAAAGCAGTTGCATCCCCAACACCTAAAACAGTACTTGGCATACAGTACCTAGTTTTTGATTAAATCAATGAATTTGCAGAGTCTAGGCAATTTATTTTCATACTGCTTCCTCCATTTAGTACATACTTAGTTTCTCATTGCTGTTATCCACCCATAAAATTGAATACTTTGAAAGAATGAAATGGCAAAAGTACTTATCGGAATCTGATTAAATAATTTGCAATTTCCAAAAATTTATCAGCTCTCAAAAGCAATACTACTTATATGTTAAATTTAAGATTCCTTATTAATAAATCAGGAAATCATTTCAACTACTACAGTAGCTCTCTAGGGACAACTAAAGTATGTAGGTCTATTTGTCCTTACAGTAAATGATCACAGGGGTAGTTTCTTCTGTTTTTCACTAGGATTTTATTTCTGTAATAAAACAGCTTTCTCAAGCCCATGCACTTTATCACACCTAACTGCAGGGAGAGCAAACATGTGGCACATTTCTCCTTCCCACAGCTAATTCAGACAGTGAAAACTCATCACACTCTTTCCTGATGAGTGTAGATGCAGCCTCAATGTCTATCTCAACAAAGAGCTCCAGAAGGACACTACCAGTCAGAGGTGGCATGTGGAATAAAAATCAGTCTAGAAATAAAGGTAATGGGTGGAATGTTTGTTTGCCTTTTGCATTCTGCTACCATTCTTTAATATCTCTCCTACTCAGTACGCTAAGGCTTTCTTCTCACTGTCCATGGCCCTACTCTTGCCCTTCATAGGCCACTGCTTACCCACTTCCCAGATAACTTTCTCCTTTCAGCCTGATCCTTCAAATCAAACATAGCATTCATACAGCTAGATTTCGCTAGTTAAACAGAGTTTGCCTAAGTCCAGAGACTCATAACTTCCCCTTTCCCACACAGTGCTTGAGAGAGAAAATATATTAATAATTGTTGAAGTGACATTTCAGGTTCCCGACCTAGTCTAACCACACTTTATTTTATAAATAAGGAAACTGAGGCTATGAGAAGTCAGAGGACACGCCCAGGTCACAGAAACATGTGGTGGCAAATCCAGGGCTAACACAGGTTTACCAAATTCTAGGTTCAAAGACTTTTGGGATCACCACCACAGCCTATTTCTTATAAATGTATATTTTTCTCCTTAATACACAGGGACAGAGATTACCAGGTCAGGAGTATGAGGGAGCACATATGAATCTCCAATAGCATTACCTACAATTCAGCTTGTTATTTCTACTACCTTACTGCCACATATCCTTATCTGACTGTTTTGCTCCCTTCTACCCATTTTTCACATTACCGAAAATGAGATCTTTCTGAAATATGATCTTATCTGTTTAAAAATTTTAAAGGCTTCCTGGAGCTTTCAGGATAAAGTTCAAACTTCTAAACGTGAAAAGGATCTTGACCACTTGGTCTCTGCTTATCCTTGAATCTCATCTTCTGCACATGCTCCCGTCCCTTGCTACTAAGCTCCAGCCATACGAAAACCTTAGGGTACCAGAGTGCACCATGCTATTTTCTCCCTGAGCTTTCCCATAGACTTCTTTGTTTGCTGGCTCCCCTAGCCTTGCCATGCTAACTCTCCCTTATACCTCCCAATTCAGTTCAGGCGTACATCTTCAAGGAAGCCTTTCTAAAATCAACCTCCATCCATCTCCCCACACCATGCGCACCAAAATCTTGGTTAGGTGTACTATATGCTCCCTCAGGACACTGTGCAAACCTCTATTGGAGGTCTGATCTCATGGTAGAAAATATCAACTAGAATGGAAGTTTCTTAAGCTTCTATGTCTTTTTATCTCCCCTCCATGCCCAGCATGGTAAGTGGCACACAGCAGATGTTAAATAAATGTTTAAGTAGTGAGGAGGTAAATGAAGAAGTGACTCATATCCACTTCTGGAATGAAAGGCTTGGGATTTATGAAAGTTATTTTCATGGCCTTAGAGACTTTTTTGCTCACTTCTTGTTTCACTATTGGAAAATACAGGCTACCTTAAAAATGACAGAGAAATTGGGCTGTTACTGAATTGACATAAAGGGATGAGTGTGTTTTTAGTAAAATGTCAATGCTGAAAAATTTTACCTCTTTAGCCAATTTATTCTACCCACTCAGTTGTTCTTAACTGGGATAGACTTTTACAAACGTAAGTCTGAATGAAGTGCCACTCTGGGAATGGTATGACATACCGCCTCTTTGCCTCGGGCATATTTCAGTTCCTCATTCCACAACTGCTGCTGTTCAGCCTCCAGGTCCTTGGTTAATTTATTAATGGTCTGCTGCAATTCATTTCTTTCATGATTTATTCTCTCAATGTCTGCAACTGAGTACTTCTGGTTATCAACAATATTCTGTAGTCGAGAATTCTCCTGTTTCATTGTTTCACATTCTAGTTCTGCATTGAAAAAGAAAAAATTTAAGTTCCTTTAATTCCTACAAATAAAGTGATGCCGTTATTTAATAGAGTTGACCCCCACACATAATGATTATGATTAAGCATTGTTAGACTTAACAGATAGTCTGCTATTGTTCAGTTAAAATGCTTTTAATACTCCTACGTGATTCTCTGCAAAAAGTCAGAAAAGCTACAAGTTTTTCACAAACAAAAAATATTTATATAAACATACATCAGTTTATTCTTATTTCACTGATATTTTCAGTGGTTTCATAAGATATTAAGCAACCATAATGGTTAGGTTCTTGCTTTACTAAAATTTGTAATCATGAACGATGATATTGTACCAAGAGAAGATACAAACAGCAAATGATCATGAAAGGGGAAGAAAAGTTATCAAATTTATAATATTTGGTGTTCTATCGAATAGTGATGCCAACATTTTATGACTCATAGCTTATAAAAAATATGACAGTATTTTTAAGCAGACTGGGATAAATGGATGAGGATGCTCATGACCAAAGGGGTCACAGAAATCATCCTGAGGGCTGAGAGGATCAAAATCTCGGCTTTGTTATAACTCAGTCGTATTGCAGTACTGTAGTTGGGAAGCTCCACACCTGAGCTCAAAATGAATTAATGGTTGGTTTAAGTAAAACTTCATTTATTACAGGAATCGGCACAAAAAATCCACAATATACAATATCTATAGAGTTACATATGTCTCATTCACACTCTTGGCCATGAATGACTTTAAATAATCAAGAAAGTTAAAAAAATTCAGAATAAAATATTTTAGATTAACAGTTATCAAATTATTGTCTCAAACTAAATCACTGTGCAATGGCAAATGATTGCTGAAGTATTTCTCTCTCTTCCACCCAGTTTGCCATTACTGGAAAAAAAGTCTCACAAGAGAAGTGTGAAGGATAAAAATTCTCTAGATTAAATACCAATAAGGAAGATAAATTATTAATATTATAAAGTATTGATTTAATTGCATTACAAACATTGCTATAGTAAAAAATTAGTTTATGGCTCCTTGTCGTCATGGAGAACAAACATTAGTGGTCAAGTTTAAACTATTTAAAGAGTTGGTTTACAGCAAAGCTAATATATGTAATCAGACTTATTTGGAAAAAAATAAAACAATTTATCAAATACTCCAGATAATTATTGTCCTTGATTTTTGACAGATGATCAATATTCCATAGACTAAGAACTAAATCAAATATCCTAAGGACTATCTACATAATTCCTACATGACACAGATACAGCCTGTAAAACCCTAAAAGAATAAAACTGAAGCAGGTTGAGGTCTGGGAAAATAGTATAGTAGGTCCATATAGTTATTTATTTATTTTGTAAACTGCCAGCCAATGGCTCGATCTCCTTTTGGCACCATAGAAGCAACAATCAATTCATGTGTCACAGTATTTTCAGGGTTTTATGATTAAGATCCATATGTGTTTATGAAAACAAGGTTAGGAGCACACCAGATATAAACAAGCTTTTTTTAGTTGGGCTTTTATAGTACTAGCATCTTTCCAACTTATTTTCAATCAACTTAAGCTGCTGAGTAGCTTAAGAGGTGGTGATAGAGGATAAGGCAAATATAGCAGACTGAGGCCAGCAGAGATTTAAAAATCTGGCTTATTAATTACAAGGTGGAATAGAAGATATATTTATATTCAGGCAGCTTGTGTTCTTAGAATAGGTTCCTCTTGGTTTTAAAAAGCCAGGTGTCTGAAAACATGTTAGAAGGTGTAGTAGGTTGAATAATGACCACCCAAAGATAGGAAGTCCTAATCCCTGGAATTTGTAAACATTACCATATTTAGTAAAGGGGTCTTCACAGATATGATTAAGTATTTTGAGATGAGGAGATTACCCTGGATTATCGAGGTGGGCCCTAAATGCCATCACAAATGTCCTTAAAAGATAAAGGCAGAGAGAAATTAACATAGTCAGAAGAGAGACACCCACACACACAGAAGGTAATGTGAGGATGGAGGCAGAGACTGGAGTGACAGGGCCACAATCTCAGGAATGTCATCAGATACCAGAAGCTGGAAGAAGCAAGGAATGGATTCTCCCACATAGTCCTGGGAGGAAGTGTGGCCCTGCCGGATTTCCGACCTCTAGCCTTCTGTGAGTGAATAAATTTCCATTGTTTTAAGCCACCAAGTTTGTGGTAATTCGTTACAGCAGTCTCAGAAAACTAATACATAAGTCACTAAAAACTTGGTTGCCTGATACATTACCATTAGAGGCAAAAAAGATACAGACGACAAAGCTGTCTCTACATGTGATAAGTCCCACACAGGTCCCCATCCCAGTCTGAATGACCTTTTTCAGCATTAGTTGTGCTTACCTACTCTAGAAATTTCTTCATCGAGGCCATTCAATTTCTGGTCAAGAATGGCTGAATGAGACTCCAAATTGCTCATGTATGCCTGATATTTTTGAACATCTGCTTGTAAGGAAGCTTTCAGTTTTCTCAATGACTCTAGGCGATTCTTTAAAAGAAGAGAAAGTGCGATTAGTTATTCTCGCCAATAATGATGCCATACTTTACTTGAAAGTTAAAGCAATATTATTTAAATTCATCTTAGAGAAAGGTAAATTAGTTTCCTTTTCACTTTTAGAGGGAGTCAAAAAAACTAAAACGGTAGCTTACTGTTATTACCCAATTAAGAAGATGTACGTACTTTTCAGAAGTCAGTTTGGGACAGAAAAAGTCCAGGGCCAGAATGAAAAAGAACAAACATTTAAAATCTGTTATTTTACAGAACAGTCTAGGGGCTTCCGCAATATAAAACACAAAATAAAATTAGATATCTGTATATTATCATTTAGCTTTTAGAAAGACCTCTGGATACAATATATTATATAAACACATTTATTACCATTCTCTTTCCACTAACTACAAAACTCAGGGCCTCTTGTAAGTAGTGCTCCCTAGAGGTATATAACATGTGGACCTTGTTCTAAAGATCTTTTTGGTCTTATGTAAATAGGTAAGACTCTTTCATCATATTCTGAACACTATTAGTCCAAGACTGACAGATCACAAGGGAAAACAAAGCTCTAGGGATACCAAACATGTTTTCTTAGGAGTTCTGTCCTATGTAAAAAAAATTAACTTTTAAGCTTATTTTTTTAATGTATTTTTAAAAAAAATAGATAAAGAAACAGCTGGTGTTGTCCAAGGAGACCCAAGAGTATAAGTAAGTGTATACGCCTGTTGAAGATAAGCATGTTTACTAACCGGTTCTTTTTCTCTTTCTTGTTCCAATCTTGCAATCTGTTCATTCAATGCTCTGTTTTTTGCTGCTAATGATTCCAGCTTGGAAGCATCTACATTAAATAAATCCTCTGGAGAAAAAACCCAGAAACTTCATAAGGTCTCAAATCTGCCTAAAAAATTCTCCCCCAGGTTTTTACCATTGCTCTCTCCCTCACTTCCTCTAGTCTCTACTCAAAACATCCCACTGAAGGGCATCCTACCGTCTGTAAAACTGCAACCCTTCCCTTTGGTCCACCACACTCTCTACCTCCCTATCCTACTTTATTTTCCTCCGGAGCACTTATCACCATTTGACTTACAGTTGTTCATTTGATTATTGTCTCTAATAGAAGGTAAGCTCACAAGGGCAGAGATTTTTACCTCTTATTCATTACTGTATCCTCGGTGCCTACACGGTGGCTGGTATACAGTATGTATATAATAAATATTGTTTGAATAAATGAATATAATTCATATGCTTAATTAATTATAACACAATATCAAAGCAAAGATGCTTTCAGTGTTAGATCACTATGAATTTTCCTCTTAAAAAAAAAGACAACATCATTTTCTTTGCTCCCCTTCTCATATGGACAAGCTGAAATTGTCCCGCTTCTTTTTTTTTTTTTAAATATTTATTTACTTATATGGTTGCGTTGGGTCTTAGTTGTGGCTCGTGGGCTCCTTAGTTGTGGCATGTGAACTCTTAGTTGCAGCATGCACGTGGGATCTAGTTCCCTGACCAGGGATCAAACCCGGGCCCCCTGCACTGGAGTGCAGAGACTTAACCACTGCGCCACCAGGGAAGTCCCTGTTCCGCTTATTCTTCAGGAAAGTATATCCCATGGAAACAAAAGAGGATGCTTTCACTTTTTGTGCTAATAGTGGCAGGGTGATCTCCTATTTTGATTGATTCCATAGTCTTTGGAGGATCGCTTTACCCGTCTTAAACTTATCTATTTTACCTACCACTCTGGCATTTTATATACAAGACTATTACAAAAAAGGAACAACAATGTAAAATAATACTCCGGAATATTTTAAAGTTAGCCAGTAAATACCGAATGTCACTAGATTAGCTAAGTGGAAAAATAATTTCTTTCTTTGGAAATATCATAGCCCATTAACTATGTGACATAAATTTTGAAAGAGACCATAGATCTTTTGACTAACCAGTACTTTAATTTCTAAAATAATAAGGCAAGGATATCACAGGGATATCATCCCCCAAGAGGAATAACATTTGCTGATTATATTGTGTGTTCCGGGTTGCACATTTGACATTTTATAAACATGGCCATCTAATCCTGCAAAACTGTTAGAAAGGTTAAGTAGTTTGTTAACGTCACACAGTCAGTAAGGGGTCATGCCTCAGGTCTGACTCCAACACCAGTATTCTTTCTGCTTAACCTTTACTCCTCTCCACCAAAGAAACAGTTATGATAAAAATCAGGAGGCATCTAAACGCATTTACATTAGGCATAGTAAGATGGGCTACAACTCCTTGAGTGGAGTTAAATGACCCAAAGCAAGCACTCTAGGAATGAGAACACTTACTCAGCTTGGACTGCAACTCTGCATTCATCTCTTCAAAGCTGTCGGCACCAGTCATGAAACTCTCATAGCATTTTATGGTGTAGTCCAAAAACAACTGATTGGGTTAAGCAGATTTAAAAACAAAGCCATGATTCTCTATTTAGTTTATTTCATTTTTCTAAGTAGAAATTTAAATTTGAATTAAAAAAATAAAAGTCAGGAACACTAAGTGGTTACATGAACTCCTGTAAATGAGATACAAACCTAGGGAATATCATTAATTATGCTGCACAGATTTACTTAGTCTGCTACTTCTATAGTGAATAATAAGGATGAAAAGAATACTTCAATTTGGATAAAGGTGATACTTAGTAAATGGTTAAAAAAACCCCATATCTTCAGAATTTTGAGAAGGTTAGACAAGGAAGATTATTAATAAATATAATTCAACATAAAACGTAAACTTGAGCATCTTTAGGGATAATCTAACTAATTAAAAATTTAAATGAATTGCTGATCATTTAAGTCTAATTAAACTGACAAGATCTAGCTGTGAAAACCAGAACATAATTAATAAAGGCTATAATTTACATTGTAACTTCATGCTAAAACATGGCATGGTTAGTAGAGATCTAAACAGTAGACTATTAGTACTCTTAATATTTATCCAAGAGAAAATAATACTCTATTTTGCAATTCTGAGGTGTTTTGCTTACTGAAGATGTGTACTTTGTTAGGAGGCAAGGATGGCTGATCAGCATTCTCCACAGCCAGATGAAGTACACATCCCTCAAGATAAACCAATTCCCTTTGTGCTGATTCTCTGCTTACTAAACAATCTTCTTACTACTTGGTTGATACTGAAGGGGTGCCCTGAATAGGGGGTATGAGTATTTCTGTAACTGGAAAGATGTGTCAGTGGTGGTAAATTAATACATTTTTATTCCTTTTCAGATGTGAATTTGGTAAGAGTGAACGTTTCCTTAAGTTTGGTCAATTGTGATTTTGCAGGTTAAAAAAAAATTGAATTTCTAGATCTACAAAGCTGAGGCTCAGAATCTGATGAAGTTGGATACTTTGTTAACTCTTTTTAATTAAATTTAAAATTAATTTTTACTTTAAAATTAAAAATAGCACTTTATAATTTCCCAAGTGCTTCTCTATATATTGTCATCTGAAATAACAGCTAGAATAGCAAGAATAACTTTTACTGTTTTAACATTTAGGATGAATACCAATAAATTTAATATTTAGTCATTTAGTAGGTATTATAATTTTATTTGGGTGAGAACTGAGGCACCAATAAATCTAGTCTCATACACATATTGCAACATGGGAAGAGAATTCTCTCAAGAGGATCAAAGGCTTTCTAGCTGCTTCTCCAGCAAGGATCACTGATGAAGTAGTAATGGGGTATGATATTCTTTGTTTGAAAAAAAAAAAAAAGCAACACTACCATGCCAGTCAGTTGATACATCTTTCTATTTGAACTATTTCCCAGGTAGTAATAAAAGATGAAGCTGAGGTTATTTCCACTTTCTTTTTATGACAAATGCTCCAAAGAGTGAAGAACAGAGAATTTTTTTTTTTTTATCTTTAGGGTCCTACATAGTAGGACCTATATACACTATAGGAACTATATATGCTGGGGACATTAATGTTTAATCTCAATACTATAAATTTATTCCTTGGAGTTGGTGTTTGCTCCCTTTGGATATATAAATTTATGTATTTTAGGAAATAGGGTAGGGTTAGTTACATAGTTAAGGCTCCAATACAGGATGGTTTGGGAACCAACTTTTATCTCAATCACTTTTGGAAGTGGCAACTCTTAAGTGCAATATGCCTAACTAAAAAGCCAAAGCAAACAAAAAACCCACATGCCATCTATTTAAAGACCCAGTCTTTCAGGCTTTGTGTTGACAAAATACTATATTACAATAATGATGCCAGTATTGATACCTTCATTATAAAAGATAGGGGAGAAAGAGAAATATTACATCTGTACATATAACAATAACGTTATGACGTAATTCTAATTGCACCGCTTTTTTAACTTACTTAAAATTTACAAATTTCCGTTCCTAGTTACTTTTAGGAAACTACAATGTGATTTCTAGAGTAATTCCATTGACTAATATTTCCCCAAATCAGTTTTAGCAGATTTTTCAGGAAGCAAAAAGCCAAGTTCTACAAAAGAATATATCACTTTCAATAATAACACATTTAGTTAATATTAAGATAACTCTAATGTTTACAGTAATGTAAGGTACCTTATTATGCATAATTCCATCTTCAGTTTCTTCTCCCCAAGGCTGTCCATCATCAAATAAAGGTGAGCTTTCTTTCATGGCATTATGTAACTATTTAGTACACAAGCAAAATATTAAGTTGATTAAGTTTCTGAGGAAATCACATAGCTTTCATGTTTTGTCAAATTTGTTTTCAGTGTCATTTTTAGGAGCATTCACATTACTGCCTGACAAAGTCTCGTGAGAAGTTATTCTTTTAAACCTTAAAATATAATCCTTTTGATATTTTAGTAACTAAATCTCTTAGGATTAAAAAAGGATGGGCTCCATGTTTAGTTCTATTCTATAGTGAAAAATATGCTGATCTTTTTTATACACTTGAGAACATATACACACATTTAAAAAAAATTTTTATTTTATTTATTTATTTTTGGCTGTGTTGGGTCTTCGCTGCTGCGCATGGGCTTTCTCTAGTTGTGGCGAGCAGGGGCTACTCTTCGTTGAGGTGCACAGGTTTCTCATGGCAGTGGCCTCTCTTGTTGCAGAGCACGGGCTCTAGGCACGTGGGATTCAGTAGTTGTGGCACGTGGGCTCAGTAGCTGTGGCTCATGGGCTCAGTAGCTGTGGCTCGTGGGCTCTAGAGCACAGGCTCAGTAGCTGTGGCGCACGGGCTCAGTTGCTCTGTGGCATGTGGAATCTTCCTAGATCAGGGCTCAAATCCATGTCCCCTGTGTTGGCAGGGAGACTCTCAACCACTGCGCCACCAGGGAAGCCCCTTACACACGTTTTAATGCAATTCTGAGAATCCAAAACAGAACTGCCACAAAAGGTAAGCCAAAAGTAATTATTTCTCTTTTATATAAACTCAATTTTGGTGCTCAAATGTTATCTACTGCCTCCTTCAGACTGTATAAGCATGCACTTTAGATTGAATTTTACAATATAAAATCTTCAGAAATACAAATATTTAACCTTGAAAGTGATAACAGATAATAAATTATAGCAAACATTCAGATGTTATAATTAACAAGCTAAAAGGAAAATGCCTAAAGGTTTTTAAGGCACATAAATTCCATTTTGGAACACATGTTTTTATAACTTGTTTTAGAAATATAACCTTTAAAAAAAAAAGAAAATTAGAAAATTTAAATGAAATTGCTATAAAATGTAAAGATATCAACGTATATCTAATATAATGAAGACTAAACTCTACAAAAATGGACTATGCATTAGGAGTGTAAAAGAAGAATGTGGTTTCTGTTGAAAATATTTCTTTACATTTTCTTACCCTAGTATTCATATATAGATAGGATTGCTGAGTGGGGATACTGTCCTTAGTCTAGAGCAGCTTGTCCTATCTGCTCCTTTCCTATTCCAAAGGCGCTCATTAGACCTTTTGTATATCTAGGGTGGATGCAGGTAAGCTCTATCAACTCATCCTTTACCTCTTCGTCCCTTGACAAGGCCTCAAGTGACAATCAGATTTAATTAAGTCTTAAAGACATGTAAGGCAGAGCCCAAGATGAAGAACAGAATCTCATATCTTATCATCAGGGTAGATAAAGACAGAGTTTCTGTTGCCTTGTCAAAGGTCCTTGTGAAAACTCTTGCTACTCTGCAAGGTTCAAGGAGAGCCTTACAAGGGACAAACAGATCCCCAGGAGCTATAGGAAAGACTCTTACTACAATAACTAGAAGTTCTTCTGTACTGAGAAGATTTGGTTGAAAATGTTTCAACCTGAAATTGGATAGAGATAACCAGAAATATGGACTTGAGTAATCATTTTTTACCCAGAGGTGGCATTTACCAATAAAATACTACTCCTTCATATTCTAAAAGGGTATTATATTATAAGAAAAGAAAAGGACTCAGAGGGATTTGAGATGAGTAACGCCCTAGCCCACTTTGGTTATTAACCAAAAGGTTAATCACAGAGCTAGTGGAGCATATGCACCCTCCTATTCATGTTCCTTGGTAGAGGGGAGACGGGGCAACTTTGGCAAAACTCCTATCACTCAAACACCGTAATAAGGATGTGCTTATAAGCTCTGTGTTAAGAGGCATAATGAGAGAGAAGAAATAAAACTTTACTTACAAAACATTAACAAACTGAATTCAGGAGTATAGCAAAGGAATAACCAACAATGAACAAACAGAGACTATTAGGGAACCAGTATCCTATCATGTCATACCAACAGGTTGAGAAAAACAATCATCTCAATAGATCCTGTAAAAGCATATGATAAGGTTCAATGATTATTCTTGATAAAAATTAGAAAGAGGCAGATAAGCTTCAACATGAAAAACATTATCTTCTATCTGGAAACATCACAACTAAATGATAAAACAGAAAAATTTTTGTTTGAAAACAGTGGTACCAACAGAAATCAATCAAGAACAGTAATAATTAGGCAATTCAATAAGAGCAGACAACTACAGGTCAATATCCCTGATGAGAATATAGAAGCAAACATTTTCAATAAAATATTAGCAAACCAAATTAAGTCGCACTTTGAAAAGGTCATTCAACATGATTAAGTGGGATTTATCATGGGATGCAAGGATGGCTCAATGCATGCAAATCAATAAGTGTGATACATCACATTAATAGAATAAAAAAACCAAAATCATACAATAACTCAATAGAAAAAAAGTATTTGACAAAATTCAACGTCACTTCATAATAAAAACTCTCAAACTGTGTATACAGGAAATGTACCTCTACATAATAAAGCCCATATATGACAAGCCCACAGCTAACATTATACTCAACGGTAAAGAACTGAAAGCTGTTACTCTAAGATCAGGAAAAAGTTAAGGATGCCCACTGTTGCCACTTTTTTTTTTTTTGCTGTACCCGGGCCTCTCACTGTTGTGGCCTCTCCCGCCGCGGAGCTCAGGCCCCGGACGCGCAGGCTCAGCAGCCTTGGCTCACAGGCCCAGCCGCTCCGTGGCATGTGGGATCTTCCCAGACTGGGGCACGAACCCGTGTCCCCTGCATTGGCAGGCGGACTCCCAACCACTGTGCCACCAGGAAAGCCCCACTGTTGCCACTTTTATCCAACATAGTACTGGAAATCCTAGCCAGAGCAATCAGGCAAGAAAAATAAAAGGCATCAGAATTGAAAAGGAATAAGTAGAATTATCTCTATTTGCAGATGACATGGTTTTACATACAGAAAATCCTAAAGCCCCCTCAAAAGCAAACAAACAAATAAAACCTGTTAGATCTAATCAACAAATTCAGTAAATTTGCAGGATACAAAATTAAAATACAAAAATCAGTAGTGTTGCTATATACTAATGACAAATTATCTGAAAAAAAAAAAGGAAAATGATACCATTTACAATAGCATCAAAGCAATAAAGGAATAAGTTTAACCAAAGAGGTGAAAGATCTCTACACTGAAAAGTACAAGACAGGGCTTCCCTGGTGGCGCAGTGGTTGAGAGTCCGCCTGCCGATGCAGGGGACATGGGTTCGTGCCCCGGTCCGGGAAGATCCCACATGCCGCGGAGCGGCTGGGCCCGTGAGCCATGGCCTCTGAGCCTACGCGTCCGGAAACTGTGCTCCGCAACGGGAGAGGCCACAACAGTGAGAGGCCCGCGTACCACAAAAAAAAAAAAAAAAGTACAAGACACTGATGAAAGAAACTGAAGACACAAATAAATGGAAAGATATCCCGTGTTCATTGCTTGGAAGAATTAATATTGTTATAATATCCATATTATGCAAAAGCATCTATAGATCAATACAATGTCTATCAAGATTCCAATGGCATTTTTTAAGCTGACTAGAGAAAACTATTTAAAAATCTATACAGAACCACAGAAGACCACAAGTGGCCAAAGCAATCCTGAAAAAGAACAACAAAGTAGGAGGCATCACACTTCCTGAATTCAAGCTATATTATAAAGCTATAGCAACCAAAACAGTTATGGTACTAGCATAAAAACAGACACATGGACCAATGGAACAGAATAGAGAGCCCAGAAATAAACCCATGTATACCATGTATATACAACAACGAATATTTGACAAGGGAGCCAAGAACATTCAATGGTGAAAAGACAGTCTCTTCAATAAATGGTGATGGGAAAACTGGATATTCACATGTAAAAAAGAATGAAGCCAGAACACTGTCTTACACCATTCAAAATAATTAACTTGAATTGGACTTGACTTAAATGTAAGACTCGAAACTATAAAACTCCTAGAAGAGGAGGTGTCAGTGCAGCCACTTCTCACTAGGCACTCTGATCTTAAGTGCCAGGTGCGAGGCCTCTGCATGAAGCACCCTGTGAACAAGTGAAACCAGATGAAGCATAGAGGAAAAGAAAAAAAAAAGCAAGCTGCTAACCATCCAAAAAAAAATGCCTCTGCGACCAGCCCATCCCATTGGGAAAGTTGCACAATCCTCTTAGATAGCCTCAACCACCAGAGGGCAGACAGCAGAAGCAAGAACTATAATGCTGCAGCCTGTGGAACAAAAACCACATTCACAGAAACACAGACAAGATGAAAAGGCAGAGGGCTATTCCAGATGAAGGAACAAGATAAAACCCCAGAAAAACAACTAAATGAAGTGGAGATAAGCAACCTTCCAGAAAAAGAATTCAGAATAATTATAGTGAAGATGATCAAGGACCTCGGAAAAAGAATGGAGGCAAAGATCGAGAAGATGCAAGTAATGTTTAACAAAGATCTAGAAGAATTAAAGAACAAACAGAGATGAACAATACAACAACTGAAATGAAAACTACACTAGAAGGATTCAATAGCGAATAACTGAGGCAGAAGAACGGATAAGTGACCTGAAACACAGAATGGTGAAATTCACTGCTGCAGAACAGAATAAAGAAAAAAGAATGAAAAGAAATGAAGACAGCTTAAGAGACCTCTGGGACAACATTAAACACAACAACATTCGCATTACAGGTGTCCCAGAAGGAGAAGAGAGAGAGAAAGGACCCAAGAAAATATCTGAAGAGATTACAGTCGAAAATTTCCCTAACATGGGAAAGGAAATAGCCACCCAAGTCCAGGAAGCGCAGAGAGCCTCATACAGGATAAACCAAGGAGAAACACGCTGAGACACACAGTAATCAAATTGGCAAAAATTAAAGACAAAGCAAAATTATTGAAAGCAGCAAGGGAAAAACGACAAATAACATACAAGGGAACTCCCATAAGGTTAACAGTTGATTTCTCAGCAGAAGCTCTACAGGCCAGAGGGAGTGGCATGATATACTTAAAGCGATGAAAGGGAAGAACCTACAACCAAGATTACTCTACCTGGCAAGGATCTCATTCAGATTCGCTGGAGAAATCAAAAGCTTTAGAGACAAGCCATAGCTAAGAGAATTCAGCACCATCAAACCAGATTTACAACAAATGCTAAAGGAACTTCTCTAGGCAGGAAACACAAGAGAAGGATAAGACTTACAAACACAAATCCAAAACAATTAAGAAAATGGTCATAGGAACATACATATCGATAATTACCTTAAACATGAATGGATTAAATGCTCCAACCAAAAGACACAGGCTTGCTAAATGGATACAAAAACAAGACCCATATATATGCTGTCTACAAGAGACCCACTTCAGATCTAGGGACACACTCAGATGGAAAGTGAGGGGATGGAAAAAGATATTCCATGCATATGGAAATCAAAAGAAAGCTGGAGTAGCAATACTCATAGCAGTTAAAATAGACTTTAAAATAAAGAATGTTACAAGAGACAAAGGACACTACAAAATGATCAAGGGATCAATCCAAGAAGAAGATATAACAATTATAAATATAAATGCACCCAACATAGGAGCACCTCAATACATAAGGCAACTGCTAGCAGCTATAAAAGAGGAAATCGACAGTAACACAATAATAGTGGGGGATTTTAACACCTCACTTACACCAATGGACAGATCAACCAATGTGAAAATGAATAAGGAAACACAAGCTTTAAATGACATATTAAACAAGATGGATTTAATTGATATTTATAGGACATTCCATCCAAAAACAACAGAATACACTTTCTTCTCAAGTTTTCATGGAACATTCTCCAGGATAGATCATATCTTGGATCACAAATCAAGCCCTTGTAAATTTTAAAAAATTGAAATTGTATGAAGTATCTTTTCCAACCACAACACTATGAGACTAGATATCAATTACAGGGAAAAAATGTAAAAAATACAAACACATGAAGACTGAACAATACACTACTAAATAACCAAGAGATCACTGAAAAATCAAAGAGGAAATCAACAAAACCTAGAAAAAAATGACAATGAAAACACAATGACCCAAAACCTATGGGATGCAGCAAAGCAGTTCTAAGAGGGATGTTTATAGCAATACAATCCTACCTCAAGATACAAGAAACATCTCAAACCACCTAACCTTACACCTAAAGCAATTAGAGAAAGAAGTACAAAAAAACCCCAAAGTTAAAAGAAGTAAAGAAATAATAAAGATCGGATCAGAAATAAATGAAAAAGAAATGAATGAAACAATAGCAAAGATCAATAAAACTAAAAGCTGGTTCTTTTAGAAGATAAAGAAAATTGATAAATCATTAGCCAGAGTCATCAAGAAAAAAAGGGAGAAGACTCAAATCAACAGAATCAGAAATGAAAAAGGAGAAGTAACAACTGACATTGCAGAAATACAAAGGATCGTGAGAGATTACTACAAGCAACTGTATACCAATAAAATGACAACCTGGAAGAAATGGACAATTTTTCTTAGAAAAACACAACCTTCCGAGAATGAATCAGGAAAAAATAGAAAATATCAACAGACCAATCACAAGCACTGAAATTGAAACTGTCATTAGAAATCTTCCAAGAAGCAAAAGTCCAGGACCAGATGGCTTCACAGGTG
The DNA here is from genome assembly GCF_949987515.2 of Delphinus delphis. Lineage (NCBI taxonomy): Eukaryota > Metazoa > Chordata > Mammalia > Artiodactyla > Delphinidae > Delphinus > Delphinus delphis. The sequence continues at coordinate 35,049,816 of NC_082695.1, forward strand.
AATTCTGTCAAACATTTAGAGGAGAGCTAACACCTATCTTTCTCAAACTCTTCCAAAATATAGCAGAGAGAGGAACACTCCCAAACTCCTATGAGGCCACCATCACACTGATGCCAAAACCAGACAAAGATGTCACAAAAAAAGAAAACTACAGGCCAATATCACTGATGAACATAGATGCAAAAATCCTCAACAAAATACTAGCAAACAGAGTCCAACAGCACATTAAAAGGATCATACACCATGATGAAGTGGGGTTTATCCCAGGCATGCGAATATTCTTCAATATATGCAAATTAGTCAATGTGTTAAACCATATCAACAAATTGAAGGATAAAAACCATATGATCACCTGAATAGATGCAGAAAATGCTTTTGACAAAATTCAACACCGATTTAAGATAAAAACTCTCCAGAAAGTAGGCAGAGAGGAAAGCTACCTCAACATAATAAAGGCCATATATGAGAAACCCACAGCCAACATCGTTCTCAGTGGTGAAAAACTGAAACCACTTCCTCTAAGATCAGGAACAAGACAAGGTTGCCCACTCTCAACACTATTATTCAACACAGTTTTGGAAGTTTTCATCATGGCAATCAGAGAAGAAAAAGAAACAAAAGGAATCGAAATTGGAAAAGAAGAAGTAAAAATGTCACTGTTTACAGATGACTTGATACTATACATAGAGAATCTTAAAGATGCTGACAGAAAACTACTAGAGCTAATCAATGAATTTGGTAAAGTAGCAGGATACAAAATTAATGCACAGAAATCTCTGGCATTCCTATACACTAATGATGAAAAATCTGAAAGAGAAATTTAGGAAACACTCCGATTTACCATTGAAACCTAGGAATAAACCTACCTAAGGAGACAAAAGATCTGTATGTAGAAAACTATAGGACACTGATGAAAGAAATTAAAGATGATACAAATAGATGGAGAGATATAGCATGTACTTCGATTGGAAAAATCAACATTGTGTAAGTGACTATACTACCTAAAGCAATCTACTGATTCAACGCAATCCCTATCAAACTACCAATGGCATTTTTTACAGAACTAGAACAAAAAATTTCACAATTTGTATGGAAACATGAAAAACCTCGAATAGCCAAAGCAATCTTGAGAAAGAAAAACAGAGCTGGAGGCATCAGGCTCCCTGACTTCAGACTATACTACAAAGCTACAGTAATGAAGACAGTATGGTACTGGTACAAAAACAGAAATATAGGTCAATGGAATAGGATAGAAAGCCTAGACATAAACCCACACACAGAGGGTCACCTTGTCTTTGATAAAGGAGGCAAGAATATACAATGGAGAAAAGATAGCCTCTTCAGTAAGTGGTGCTGGGAAAACTGGACAGCTACATGTAAAAGAATGAATTTAGAACACTTCCTAACACCATACACAAAAATAAACTCAAAGGCTTCCCTGGTGGCGCAGTGGTTGAGAGTCCACCTGCCGATGCAGGGGACACGGGTTCGTGCCCCAGTCCGGGAGGATCCCACGTGCCGTGGAGCGGCTGGGCCCGTGAGCCATGGCCGCTGAGCCTGCGCGTCCAGAGCCTGTGCTCCGCAATGGGAGAGGCCACGGCGGTAAGAGGCCCGTGTACCGCAAAAAAATAAATAAATAAAATAAACTCAAAATGGATTAAAGACCTAAATGTAAAGCCAGACACTATAAAACTCTTAGAGGAAAACATAGGCAGGACACTCTATGACATAAATCATAGCAAGATCCTTTTTGACCCACCTCCTAGAGAAATGGAAATAAAAATAAACAAATGGGACCTAATGAAACTTAAAAGCTTTTGCACAGCAAAGGAAACCATATACAAGATGAAAAGACAACCATCATAATGGGAGAAAATATTTGCAAACGAAGCAACTGACAAAGTATCATTCTCTAAAATATACAAGCAGCTCATGCAGCTCAATATCGAAAAACAAACAACCCAATCAAAAAATGGGCAGAAGAGGTAAACAGACATTTCTCCAAAGAAGATATACAGATTGCCAACAAACACATGAAAGGATGCTGAATATCACTAATCATGAAAGAAATGTAAATCAAAACTACAATGAGGTATCACCTCACACCGGCCAGAATGGCCATCATGAAAAAATCTACAAACAATAAATGCTCGAGAGGGTATGGAGAAAACCCTCTTGCACTGTTGGTGGGAACATAAATTGATACAGCCACTATGGAGAACAGTATGGAGTTTCCTTAAAAAACTAAAAATAGAACTACCATATGACCCAGCAATCCCACTACTGGGCATATACCCTGAGAAAACGATAATTTAAAAACAGACTTGTACCACAATGTTCATTGCAGCAGTATTTGCAATAGCCAGGACATGAAAGCAACCTAAGTGTCCATCAACAGATGAATGTTTAAAGAAGCTGTGGCACATATATACAATGAAATGTTACTCAGCCATAAAAAGAAATGAAATTGAACTATTTGTAGTGAGGTGGATGGACTTAGAGTCTGTCATACAGAGTGACGTAAGTCAGAAAGAGAAATATACCGTATGCTAACACATATATATGGAATCTAAAAAAAAAAACAAAAAAAAGGTTCTGATGAACCTAGGGGCAGGACAGTAATGAAGATGCAGATGTAGGGAATGGACTTGAGGACACGGGGAGGGGGGAAGGGTACGCTGAGACGAAGTGAGAGAGTAGCACTGACATATATACATTACCAAATGTAAAGTAGATAGCTAGTGGGAAGCAGCTGCAAAGCACAGGGAGATCAGGTTGGTGCTCTGATACCACCTAGAGGGGTGGGATAGGGAAGGAGGAGGGAGATGCAAGAGGGAGGGGATATGGGGATATATGTATACATATAGCTAATTCACTTTGTTATACAGCAGAAACTAACACACCATTGTAAAGCAATTATATTCCAATCAAGACATTAAAAACAAAACAAAACAAAGTCCTAGAAGAAAACATAGGCGGTAAGCTCCCTGACAGTGGTCTTGGCAATGAATTTTTGGGATTTGAGACCAAAAGCAAAGGCAACAAAAGCAAAAATAAACACATGGGACTATATCAAACTAAAAGGCTTCTGCAGAGCAAAAAAATGATCAACAACATGAAAGGGTAACCTACGGAATGGGAAAAAATATTTGCAAAGCATTTATCTGATAAGGTGTCAGTATCCAATATCCATAAAGAAGTAATACAACAATAGCCGAGAAATAATGAAATTAAAAAAATGGGCAAAGGACCTGAGTATACATTTGTACTAAGATATTCAAATGGACAACAGGTACTCAACATCACGAATTATTAGGGAAATGCAAATCAAAACCACAGTGAAAACCTCATGCCTTTGAGTATGGCTTACATGGAAAAGACAAGACATAAATGCTGGTAAGAATGTGGAGAAAAGGGACCCCTTGTGCACTGTTGTACATTTGTACAACCACCACAGAAAACACTGGTTTCCATGGAGGTTCCTAAAGAAATTAAAACTAGAACTACCACACGGTGCAACAATTCCACTCTAGGTATGTATCTGAAGGAAACAAAATCACTATGCTGAAGAGATTCCTGTACATATATGTTCACTGCAGCATTATTTACAACATGGAAACAGCCTAAGCATCTACTGACAGATAAATGGATAAAGAAAATGTGGTATATGTGTATATATATACACACATACACATATGTACACACAATGGAATACTATTCAGCCATAAAAAGAAGGAAATCCTGCCATTTGTGACAACATGGATGGACCTTGAGGGCAGTACTCTAAATGAAATAAGTCAGACAGAGAAAGACAAATATTACATGATCTCACTAACAGGTGGAATTTTGAAAAAACAAGCCAACAAAAAGGGATCATATTTGTGGTTACCAGAGGCAGGGGGTTAGGGAGTAGGAGAACTGGATAGAGGTCAAAAGGTACAAACTTGCAGCTATAAGATAAATAAGTCCTGGGAATGTAATATACAACATGTGTATACACCAAACACTACTGTTTGGTATATTTGAAAGTTGCTAAGGGAGTAGATCATAAAAGATCTCATCATGTGGAAAAAAACCATTTTTCTTCCTTTTTCTTTTTGGCATCTATATGAGATACGGATTTTAACTAAAGTTACTGTGGTAATCATTTGGCAATGTAAGTCAAGTCATTACACTGTACACCTTAAATTTACAGTTCTGTATGTCAATTATATCTCAACAAAATTAAAGAAAAAAAAAAACCAAGGGGAAAAGATGGGTTATCCAATAAAAGGTATTGAGATATATGAATGAGTCATTTAAAAAATAAAATTGCCTTTTCTTTAATGTTAAAATAAATTGCAGATGGTTTAAGATTTAAACACAATACAAAGAAGCCATAAAAATACTATGGAAAAAAGCGAAAGCACTTTTTAAAAAACATGGGAGTAAAGGAGACCATCCTAAGTGGGGCTAATTACCTAGGATTCTGTTAAGTGGGAAAGAAAGCATAAGAAACCTATGAATGCTCTCTCATTGATTCTTACATTGTTATAGTGTTCAGTTGCACTACCTCAAGCAAATTAAGATAGGAAGGAGAGGATTTCAACCTATGCCTCCAAGTCTATGTAATGGACTTGGAGGCATCTCAAGAGGTCCCTCCCCAATAGAAGCCAAAGCAGGTACTCCATACAGAAGCTCCTGTATCACTGTGGAAATGCTATCTCCCTAAAACATAACAATGACCTAAGCTGCTTAGGCAAACAAGGGTAAGGTGTTCTAATGACAATAGTGGTATTTGGAGGGAAGAGCAGAGAGGTGGTTACCCAACGTCCACGTGTATCACTGAGGAGAGGCAAACTGAACGCATAAAAGTTATACATAAAGTTCAATAAAACTTAAGTTCTGTTAATGGACTATGGTAGTGGATTTCTACTTCTCTCTTGAAAATTGGTGGTGCTGAATGTACCAGTATATCTCCTGGGTCAAAAGCCATCCCCAGTGCCTGCCTACATTTAGTTATGGGCTTGCTGACGGCCAAGAGAATGTCAGGGGACAGTATTAGTTCTAAGGATTCCAGCACTAAGTAGGACAGGAAACTCAGAAGCTGTAGAAGGAAGAGACTGCATTAGACTAGGTAACAATGTACATATTTACATTTGCAACCAATTAAAATACAGCACATAAATCAAAAGGATAATGAGGGAAAAACATTTGCACCATATACATAAGAGCTTATTTACCCAATTCAACTCTTTTTGACATACAAAATGGCGATCTTGCAAATAAGATAAAAAAGTCAAAAGACATGAATATGCAGTTATAATGTGTGAATATTCAAGTTTAAAAACAAAAATTGCAAATACAAAAATATTATCTTTTGCTTGTCATGTTGTCAATTATTAAAAACATCGATAAGCTTAATATGTAAGGAGTTCAATATATAAAGGCTTATAGTAATACTAGAAAGAAATATAAAATAGGCCAAAAAAGCACATATAAGCAAGTTATAAGAAATAGCAATGATAATGATAAATCATTCAAAAACATAATCACTTTAATAATATATTAAAACAAACTACATTTCCACCTCCCAAATGGGTAAAAATTTTAAAACAATAATGCCTATCATGTGGGAAAATGGGTATTCTCAGACATTGTTGAGGACCTTTTAACTGGTGCAATTTTTCTGGAGGGAAATTTGTCAATATGTATCAAAAGTTGAAAATATACACATAATTTGCATAGCAAAAATGCACCTTTAAAACTATATCCTAAAAAATGTTTTAAGTTGTTGCCTCTGAGTTGTGGGATTATGAGTATACCAATTTCTGTGTACGCGTTTCTGTATTTTCCAGAACTTTTGCAATGAATATGGACTGTAAATAAAAAGGGGAAGAAAACCAAATTCATGTTATGGGGGAAATTCCTACTGACTTATTTTGCTGTGTTTTTTTTTTTTTCTGTTTGTTTGTTTGTTTTTGAGCTGTAAAACCTCATGAAAACAAATGATCTCCTTGCCATTGTGATATTTCCTTTCCTCACTTCTGGAATCATATATTAACATTTTGAAGAACTTAAAACAAAAAGTGCTTTGAAAACTGAAAACTGATGCAGATTTTGAGATAATTGGTAAAAGCAAGATTGGGAGAGAAATAGAAATACCCTGAGGTAAAAAAAAATCTTTCCTATATATATCATTAAAATGAGAAATCAAATACCTTGATGCAGTCTATTAGCCAAACCAAGGCTGCCACAATGTGAGGCCATGTATGAGGGGCCCCCACTGTATACATGGAGCTTTTCGATAATGCAAAAGGATACCTATGAAAAATCAGAAAACATAAGCCAGTATGTTAATTTTGTAAAAATAATGGCTAAATTAAGCAAGAAGTTACATTAAAAAAAATTCCCCATATATACCATCAGTCTCGACTTGTTTAGAAGATACTTGTTGAGATTCTCTCCTTCGTCTTCTTACCCTCAAATGGTTTTGTGTATTTTGTTTTAATTCTCTGCAGATTACTTTGTACATATATTCCCTAAGCAGAACTTGATTTACAACCAACATGCTGGACTTCTCTCCTGAAAGATTGTTCCCTCAAATCCAATGTACCCCAAATAAACCACATGTATGTATTTCTCCTCCTCAAATCCACTTCTCCCCCTGTGTTTATTCTACATAGGCTTTTCTGGACTTTCTTACTCCATTTTCACCAGGCCTTCAATCCTATCTTTTCTGTTTCTATAAAATCTGCAGTAGCTAGCCTATTCTATCTATTCCTCGTCACATCAGTAGTTGAGGGCTTTATGATCTATCATCTGTAGTTCAGTAATAATCTCCAAAAAGTTGTTTTTTTTGCCTTTTCAATTTATCTTGCATATGTGGCCCATAGTGACCATCTTAAAATATATTATTTCTCTAACTCAAAATCTTTACACACTTATTGAGTTTCATTCTTTTCTGTGTTCCAACAATCTCTCTAGGCTAATGAGAAATATAACATACAAACCCAAGATCTTTAAAGATTCTTGGAACCTCTTCTTCAAACTTTGTGTCAGGAAGTTCATACGAAGGGCACAGGAAGCCATAAAGAAAAGTGAAGATCTTTAGGAAGTCTTTAACAGAAGGAGCTTGTAGAGATTTCATGGATACGCTATATGCATAACCGTTTTCTGAAAGAAACTATAATAATTTTTATGAAACATCAAACATTTTACAATAGGAAAATTATTGAAGAATACTTAAGAAAACACTCACAATTTCGAATGGTTAAGATTATAAAATACCTCACAGAGCTGTCGAATACATTGCTGAATGAATGTTTTGTCATTAAGTGGTCTTGGGTCCTTGATTTTTTCAGAAGTGGAAAATATACCAAATTGACTATTCCGGGATCCATGTCCACTAGTTCTGTAAACATATTTTTAAAAAGTCAGTCAAAATTATTTCCTTCTGTGGTCAAGCCTAAATTATTTCAAGGCAATTTTATATTTTAACATCAGCACCAAACATTAAAGTTCAATTCTTTGGTTTTTATTTAACTAAGATTTCTCTTACTCAAAGCAGAGAAAAAAAGAGCAAATAATGAAGATTAAAGTATAAAATGAGGTGGGAAGAAAAGTACACTTTGGTGCTCTGCATTACTAACACATACATCATCCTCTAAAACTGTGCATTTTGAGTCCACTAGGTCTTCTGCACCAACTGTTCTCCAGGTCTATTCAATAACCCAGATTCTTTCAACAACCTACTTGCCCCTCCATGATTGCTCCTTCATTTCCAACCCCTTTATTTACCATTATTTATTGCAGGAAAATTTGAGATGTTGAAAGATTGTGCTTTTTCTCATAAATGTTATTGTGTCGTGCAATATTATGTATCTGATTGTTATTTACCATAAACATATGTTGCTACTTTTTAGTCATTAATAGCTATAGCATATATGCTCCATCTTAAGCCCCTCTCTCAAAATAAAACATCATTTGTTTAAATCTTTATAATGGTTTCTTTTGCTTCTCTTTGTGGCACAATTTACCTAACCATTGTAGTTTATTAAATATCCTTGGGACAATACTTTTCCGTTTTGGACAGATGCCACAAAACTGAGTTACAATGAACACTGCTGTAATGTCTGAACTCTGTTCATCAAAACAATTTCTCCCTGCATGTTTGCTTGCTGCTTTCAAGTTCTCTCCTGACCAGGATCTAAAAGTTCTTTACCTTGGGCTCTCTGATGCCACTGCTCTGATTAACTAGCTAATTAGCTAATTCTTCCCCTGAGAATTTGCTATTTGAGATCCACTTTTCTACATACTGCTATTACTTAATCTTTAATTTTTTTTTTACTAGGAAAGAATACATGTATAGACTCAGCTCTTATTCTACACAAAACTGTACTAATAGATAGCTTTTCAAATTATAAAAGAATTTCCCAACCAATCAAAATACTGTATCATTCAAAATACTGTATCATTCAACTTATAGTTTAAGAGAATAGGGTCTAGAAGCAGAGTCTGGTTAAAAATTCTGTCTCTGTTACTAGTTGTATGACCTTGGGTAAACTATTTAACCCCTGTGCTTTAATTTCCTAATGTCTAAAATGAAGACAATAACAGTATCTACACATAGGGCAGTTCTGAGGATTGATTAAAAGAGAGATAAAATAGCACTTTTCTGGCTTACAAAAATGCTCAGCAGAAGTTAGATTTTATAATCATTAGCATCAGTATCTCTGACATTCAGCTCTGAGATGAAAGTTACATTACAAAAATGCCTTAAGATTTTTTATCAACTAGAATAAACACCAGAAACAGTTTAACTTGGGTTCATGACAAAGACTTTTCATAAGGTAACAAATATGTCATCTCTAAATATTTTCAAAATATAATTAAATAAACATTTGTTTTAAAACAAAGTTGTATTTTGTTTTTGGTGAGATGAACAGTTTCTCTATTTTGGAGTTGGAAATTTCTTTAAAAAATTAACTTTATTGAGGTATAATTGCTTAGAATAACATGCACCTGTTTAAAGCATACAATTTGATGAGGTTTGACAATATTTACACCTGTGTAATCTCTACCACGATCAAGATATTAAACATTTCCATCATCTCAAATCTTATCCCCCTTACCAGTCAATCCTTACCCTACCCCCAGCCTAGGCAACTACTGATCTACTCTAGACAGTGGTTCTCAAAGTGTGCCCTAGGGGATCGAGAAGTCAAAACTATTTTCCCAATAAAATTAAGATTTTTTTCACACCTTTCATTCTTATTCTTTCGTTGAGTGTACAGTGGAGTTTTCCAGAGGTTGGCTACATGATGTCAGATATTATAACAGACTGAATTCCGAAGCAGATATGAGAATTCAGCTATCTTCTATTAAGCCAGACATTAAAGAGATTTGCAAAAATATAAATGTCACTCTTCTTACTGAAATAGTTTTATTTTTAAAAAATTAAAGCATGTTATTTATATTAACATGTAATGGGTTACTGTTATTTTATTTTACTTTATTTTTTAAATATTTACTTATTTAATTAATTAATTTATTTGGCTGCTTCAGGTCTTAGTTGCAGCACGCAGGATCTTTGTTGAAGCACGTGGGATCTTTTGTTGCGACGTGCGGGCTCTTCATTGCAGCATGCAGGCTTCTCTCTAGTTGTGGCGTGCGGGTTTTCTCTTCTCTAGTGGAGGTGTGCGAGCTCAGTGGTTGTGGTGCGTGGGCTTAGATGCCCCACCGCATGTGGGATATTAGTTCCCCGACCAGGGATAGAACCCGTGTCCCCTGCATTGGAAGGCGGATTCTTTATCACTGGATCACAAGCGCAGTCCTGGGTTATTGTTATTTTAAACTGAATTAATACGTACTATTTTTTTTTCTCAGTTTTATTTTCTAATATAGTTAATATCAACAGATACAGCCCACAAGATAAAAGCTCTTTGGAGTCCTTAATATTTTAGTAAAAAAAAGTCTTTGGCTAAGATGTTGGACTAGATGATGGTTCCTAATTTTAAAATGCTATGATTCCATAGTATGTGAAAGCTATGTGTAGAATTTTCAATCAAGTATTCACTTGTAACAATGAAATAGTGGTCTAAATGTGCTGATATATCTCAGCATAACCTAAAGCAAATATAACCATTTTAACCATTTAAAATAGAGGAAAACTAGATTATAACTTTCTCTTGAAAGGGACCATGCCATCTAATTTTGTGTACTTTGACAGTATCTAGCTCAATGCATGGCTATAAGAATCCCTTCCATTAGAATTAATAAAAAAAAATCATTACCTTTTACCAAATACAGAGGCTTTTCTTTCAGATGTGGGTTTGTTAATACTCAATTTTCCAAAGGTTGATTTCTCTTTGCTTTAAGAAAAGGAGAAAAACAAACTCTTTAAATAAGTGGAAAAATATTAGTTCAAGAAACTTTTGTAAATACATTGGAACCAACCCCTCTTCCTCATTACTTATAAGAATAATTCAAAATCATGAAAATTTTTAGCAGCAATCATAGCTATCAAAAATAGGATAGGCTTACAACATAGTATGAGTTTTAACACTAAAATGTTAAGAAAAAAGGAGGAAAAAACCCCATATCTACATTGTAATTTTAATTATCCTAAAATATGTACATTTATGGATAACAACGTCAAAGGAAAAGAAATAACTTAAAAATAGATATTTTCAATCATAGAATGATAGCCACATTTAAAATTTTTTCTTTTGAGGCTCACTCTTTATTAGACTGCAGCTACACTTAAGAACATACATTACGTCAATTACAGACCAGAAACATTGACAAAGGCAACCTTTTAGCTTTGAATGCAATTCAAGGCACAAATCTTTTGGAGTAGTAATGTGCAACAGTACAAAACATTTCTCTGATTTCAGAAGAAAAAAATGTATAAATATTTCAAATTTCTATAAGTAGCAGAGGCTCATACTATGTAAACCCAAGTAACTTAAGAACAGTTAGCAAGTAACCTGTACCTTGGTAATAGAGAAGGAATGCTAGCACTCAACACGGTTACAAATAGCCTTCTCTTAATTGTAAGAAATTCATTCATAGGGAAAAATTAGTTTATGATTTTAAGTTCTTTTTTCCCCCTCATTTTATTTTTTATTAAAAAAATTGAAGTCCAGTTGATTTACAATGTTTCAGGTGCATAGCAAAGTGATTGAGATACACACACACACACACACACACACACACACACACTTTTTCAGATTCTTTCCAATTACAGATCATTACAGGATATTGACTACAGTGACAGCAAGTTCTTTGGGGCACTTTTTTTTTCCAGTGAATCCTGAGGAAATAGTTTGGAGAAGTGGTGTTCTGTAGGCTGCTACTAAACTGCAGCTAATTGTCAGGGCAAATAATACCTTTCATTGAGAACTGTGCTAGTTGGATACACCTCAGTAAATAGAAGTTACAGCAGAGAACCTGCTCAAACAAGCAGCTCTACAGAAAAGGAGGAAAATAAATGAGTGGAAGAGTGCTGAAAAGGGATTAGCGGTCCCTCAGGGATTGCCTAGCAAAAGACGTGGCTTTGGAGATTTAACTATCAAATGAGATAAAACACAACACCTAGTAACATGCCCATTTTTTAGCCTTCACTGACTCCAAGTTAGGTACCACTGAGAACAGATAAGATTCATCACAATATGACTCATACTACATCTTTGTATTAACCTCCTTTACAGATTTCTTTGCCAAAGACAATAAGGCATAGGTACTCACGTTTGAGGGGTATGGAGGCCTGGTTTATTTAAGTCCTGGGATCTTAATTCCTGCATAGAGAGGCGGCCAGCACCACCGGTAGAAAATGAACTGCGTTTCATGTTTATGACCTGCATTCACGAATTTGGTAATGAACAAGTCTTTCCAGACACAGATGGTACATTAAGCAACAGCTATTATCTTTACCCTCAAACAGAAAGGCAGCCAAGTTTCACTGTTTTTTCAAGATAATCTTTCCCGGGCTATCTTTGCTTGTTCATGTAAGGTGAAGTCCTAATTTGCAGGGAACATCTATCTATTTAACTCCATTTAAAAATATTCAACACAGGGCTTCCCTGGTGGCGCAGTGGTTGGGAGTCCACCTGCCGATGCAGGGGACACGGGTTCGTGCCCCGGTCCGGGAGGATCCCGCATGCCGTGGAGCGGTTGGGCCTGTGAGTCATGGCCGCTGGGCCTGCGCGTCCCGAGCCTGTGCTCCGCGTCGGGAGAGGCCACGGCAGTGAGAGGCCCGTGTACCGCAAAAAAAAAAAAAAAAAAAATTCAACACACATGAACACTTACTAACTGCCTACCATGTAGAAGGGAGTGTGAAAGTAATGCAAACAATACAAAGGTGAATAAGGTATGATTCCTACCTTCACAGGGTATTTATGGTAGTTAAACTCCTAAATCCTAACTCAGACCACATCACCACTGTTGGCTGTGCCTATTTCAATGGGAAGTCAGAGGCTACTGACAAGAACTACCTCTGATGTTTCATTTTCTTTGGTCTTGGAGCAGAGCTATTCAGTTTTCTTTTCCTAATGTCCATCTCCCCTGCTCTGTCCTTAACCTACTGTTTCCCATTTACATTATTCAATTACTGCCCCTCGAGCTTCAATCTCCCTCTCATCAAGGATAAATTATCTGGTCTACAGACTGCTTCCATTTTCTCAGACCACATTCACATCTCATTCCCTTCCCATCTACTGAAACGGTTGCCTCCTGAGATACTCATGACTGACAAATCTTTTGATCCTATCTTAACTCTGAGGCATTAGACACTATACACCTAGCCCTTCCAGGTCCTGCCCTGGTTTCCAAGAAAATGGACATCTGTGGTTATCCTTTTACTTCCTGGGGCTCTCCTTTGTCTTTTAAACTGATTACGCTCTTTACTTCTTTGTTTGGCTATTTCTTCTTCAGTATACGCTTCTGATCTATTAAACTTTTCCACTCTCACCTATCTGTCCACTCCCAATCTCCACTTAAAATGTACTCTTAAAATCTGAGGTTAAGACTTTCAGATGTACTCCTTACACGGCCACCAGGATGTTACACTAGTATCTCAAACGCACCATAGCAAACAGTTCTTCATTTCGTCCTTCCTCTCCCTGCTCCCATCCATTCTTCCCCTTTTCCTCTCTCCATGTCCTCTTCACCCCACAGGTGTCACCTTGGCCTTCCCCTTCTCCCTTGGAAAATCACTGCCATAAGAAATTTATTGGACTCCGGGAAACTAGCGCCTAGAACAGATGGGGCCCGGGGGCCGGTTACAACAGCAAACACCAAAACGTCTCTCCTCAGGGCCCGTGAATCTAACTTTTTGGCGCCCTGGCGTTCTCCCTCTAGCCCAGTGCTGCCAGAACAAAATTAACGCAAAGTCATTAGTCACCTTTCTTCCAGCTTCCCGATACGACGCAGGGACCGAACCGCTGTAAACCGTGCTACTGCCCGCTAAACAAAACGTCAGCCGCCAAAACACAACCTCCTTCCTCCACCCGCCGGCGCCGTTCGAATTTTAAAATCTCCGGCGTCGCTGACGTCATCGCGCACGACATATGCGCGCGCGTGCGCAACTCTCTCGCGCCGCTCGTCGCCGGAACTCTGCGTGTTGGTGAAATGCCGCCGCCTCACGGGCGCGTTCGGGCGTGTTCCGGCAAGCTGTAAGCGTCCTCTGAGAAGTCTGGTCCGACCCTTAAATTTAGCTGTGAACACCCGAGCGCTTTACGTCCCTGAGTAGCGAGCAGAGCGCTCCAAGCAGCCCTTGAAACGTTTTTTCCGTACAGCAACATGGCGGTTCCCGTTGACTATTAGAAAAGATTTGTTTTTTCCTTTGCCCTGAAAGGAGTGTCTTTCAGGACCACTGTTTAGATGGGTGCTGTTTCATGAAGCAAGTCTGGGAAGGCGGGGTGCACTTTTCTGACAAGGGAGGCGGCGAGGTAGGAGATAGTGACGGCCCAGTGTGGGTGCAGTCGGCCCCAGGGTCGCGCTGCTGAGGCCGCCACCAAGGTTCGGGCTCAGGGCATGAGTGCTCTCTGGGGTTCCAGGTGCTCTAGCGGTGGCCTGCGGAAAGCTGGAGGATCCAGTGTGGGGCCGAGAATTAGGAGAGAAAAGTGACGTGAGCAAAGTAGGTTACTTTGCTAAAATATGACATCCCCCCTTACCTGCGTTTGAACTCAGAGGCAAACACAGCCCCAAAGTTGGAGAGTGGTGGGTGGTGGGAGGGGAACTCAGAGCCGAAGTCTGGATGGATACCTGGGTCTTGTAGCAATTGTGCCAGCAACCAGTTGTAATTTTGGGCACGTCACCTTTCCTGTCTGAGTTTAGAACTTAATTAGGAAAGTTGGGTTTTACTTCTAGTGTCTAATTCTCAGAGGTGTTTGTTTGTTTTAAAGGAAGAATGTCTGTGGTGCGTGAGCTATCGCCAGGATGGTTACTGGATCATCTTTCTTTCATTAACAAGATAAGTTATGAACTTCACCAGCATCATGAGCCTTGTTGCAGTAAAAATGAGCCTACTTCTTCTGTTCACCTTGATACTCTTCACGTGGATTCTGTGTCCTCTTTTGGAGCCTCTGCTACCTGTATTGCTTCTACCACTAAGCCAGAAAATGATGATGGAGGAAATTGTGAAATGTTCATACAAAAATATGTTTTTCGATCTGAACTGTTTGATGTCACCAAACCTTATATAACTTCTGCTATTCACAAAGAATGCCAACAAAGTAATGAAAAGGAAGATCTAGTAAATGATGTTAAGAAAGAAATCTCCATTTCTGTTAATGGGAAGGTAATAAGTTTTAAGAAATTTAAATTTTTCTACAGAGAACACAAATTTATTATTCCAGCATCTCAAATATCTTGTGATTTACTAAGTATAAAGAATAGTCAATAAAGCATAATAAGACTTTAGCATATCCAGAGTGATTTTTAACTTTTTGCTAACATTCTACCATTCTTAGAAGACCAAATTTGCATATTTCAGAAGTAAGCAAAGTTGATTCAAAAGTGAATGCTCTGTAAATTAAACAAACAAAACTAAGTAACAAAAAAAGAAACCGTCTGCCTAGGTTTTCGTATTAATTGCATGTTTTTATACCTATTTTTGCTCAAAAATATGTTTCTCTGTAAAATTCTAAAGCAGTATATAGCAGTATAAAGGAATTTTAGAGATTTATCCTTTGGGGATAAGCTTGTATAATAAATGTTTGGAAGAAGGGTGATATTTTTGAAAAGTTTCTAGTGATAAAACTAGACAGCTACTATGGAAAATATATATTCTTAAAATATATATATTTGTATACACATTGGTGCAATCAAAAGTTTTGAGAGTGCCATATAGAGTCAAATTAATTATGCATGAATACTTTTTATGTATTTGAAGAGCTCAGAGGTGATTATACAAAGTCCATTTCAGATAGATCATATTAACATTTTCTTTGTTAGAGATAGGAATTACATTCATTATTCACCCAATAAATGTTTGAGATCTTTCTATGTGCTGTTGTACAAGGAGTGATGAAACAAGATAAATATAATCTCTGCCTTTTTAGATCTTACAATTGAGTGGGGAAGAAAGATACTAAATAAGAAAGCATGTTGAGAATTAAAATAAGGAAAGTAATAGAGAGTCCATGTATTTATTCAGCCAAAGAACTTTTGTTGTTAGCCTGCTAGGAGTTATGCCACCATGTAGGCACTGAGATTTCAGCAATGAAAAGTACAAAGTCCCTGCTCTATATTGCAGACTTACATGTTCTTTGCTATGGAGTTGTTAGATGTAGAACAGTGTTAATATATCTTATTTATACCTAATCCTCAGATTACACATAAAGATCTATTAAAAGTACATTGTGAATTGTTTTTGTTGTAGAAATTAAGAAAGTTCAGAATAATTATACCATATATCAACTGATAGATGACACTGGTGACGCTTATACAGTGTCACAGTTTCCTTGTGTTCTATGGATGTCAGTGCCATTTTATTATGTCATACTAGTTCTTACTAATAGTAGATAACGCCTACATGGCCTTTTATCACCCATTAAGTTTGTAATAATAGTAATAATAATAATTATTATTATTGGGGAAATCTTACCTCCCCAGTCCATATTCTTTGCACTTATTTCGACCTCAGTAGTTATTACCTCTTAAAGAATGAGATACACAATATGGAAAATGTGATAAAGAAAAAGGAAGTACTAATATATTTCAAAATATCATTATTTTGATGATGGCCACATAATTTTTTTCCCTGTAATTTACTCTTCAGAAGCGTAAGAGATGTGTTGTTTTCAATCAAGGTGAATTGGATGCTATGGAATACCATACAAAGGTACGGTGTAAAATATTCATTGATGACTTTGGAAGGTTAATGTGAACTAGTATAAATAAAAGGACAACGTAAATAAGGATGTTCTTAAAAATCAATCAGTCATTTTAAAAAAAATTATTACTTATTTATTTATATTTACTTTTGGCTGTGTTGGGTTTTAATTGCTGCTGCCGGACTTTCTCTAGTTGTGGCGAGCCGGGGCTACTCTTCACTATGGTGCACAGGCTTCTCATTGCAGTGGCTTCTCTTGTTGCGGAGCGTGGGCTCTAGGTGTGCGGGCTTCAGTAGTTGTGGCTCGCGGGCTCAGTAGTTGTGGCTTGCGGGCTCAGTAGTTGTGGCTCACGGGCTCTAGAGCGCAGGCTCAGTAGTTGTGGTGCACAGGCTTATTTGCTCTGCGGCACGTGGGATCTTTCTGGTCCAGGGCTTGAACTCGTGTCCCCTGCATTGGCAGGCAAATTTTTAACCACTGCGCCACCAGGGAAGTCCCTCAAGCAGTCATTTTGATCAAGGTTAAAATTTAACACTGGAGTGATTTATCATTACTTTTATTGTAATGAACAATTTAAACCAATTTTTGTTAAAATCTCATATACTTCTCATTTACATATTTAACATAAGTAAACTTATGCTATATTGGTTAAGTCCAGAAATTTTCTGAGTTATAAAAGCCTACTGTCAGTAGGTAAAACAACTTAAGATAGTGGCAGAAGAAAGTGAATAATATGAAGGATGTATTTCTAGAACTTAGAGGTTACTGAGATCTGGGAGTTAAAGAAATGAGAGGAAACAGAGGGTTCAAATTGTTTTAGATCTCATTGTCTTTCCTACTTTTATTTACTTAATCTTTAATTGCTGACATTTAGGTATAGTATGCACATGTCATTTTCTATATTTATGTGTGGTATCTGCAGGATAAATTTCGACAAGTCAAATTTCTGGGTCAGAGGGTTTGAACATTTTGATAGATACTGCCAAATTGCTGCTATGGAGATTGTATCATCTTATTAGCACACTAGAACTGTATAATTTTGCCTGTTTTCCCACATCCTCACCATTACAGTATATTATAGTTTTTGATGTTTGCCAATCTAATTGTTGAAAAACAGTATTTTAGTATGGCTTTAATTTGCATTTCTTATTATGAATGTAGTTAAGCATTGCAATGTATGTTTAAAATTCATTTGTATTTCTCTTATGTGAACTGTTTGTTTCCTTTGCATACTTAAAAAAATTGGATTGTTCTTTTTCTTACTGATTTATAGGAGCTCTTTATATACTGGGGAAATTAGGTCTTTGTCTATTATGTAAATTACAAGCATATTTTTCCCAGTTTGTCATTTTAATTTTAATTATGATTTTTTTTGGTTTTGGTTTCGCCATGCAGACAATATTATATTTTCATTTAGTTGAATTTATCATTTTTTTCTTTTATGACTTCTGAATTTTGGAATCATAATTAGAGAAGTATTCCTTCTTCAAGGTTTTAAAATAATTTCCCATGTTTTATTCTAGAACATTTATGATTTTATTTCAAATTTATATCTTGATCCATTTGGACTTTATCCTGGTATACAGTGTGAGGTATGGATCCAGTTGACTACCTATATGTCCTACCATTATTCATGCAGTTTTTCCCTCCTTATATGAGATGCTTGATATACTAAATTCACATAAGTATTTGAGTTTATTTCTGGACTTTAAGTCTTACTTGTTTGTCTCACTATTTATTTGCCAATCTCTTTTGAGATTTTATAATGTGAATATGTTTTAATATCTTATGTGGTGGTTACTTATTCCCCACCCTCCACCCCCCACCCCCCACCCTGGGCCATCTTATCATTGCTACTTTTTACAGAATTTTCCTGGGCTTTTTGTTTATTTTCCCACATGAATTTTAGGATCAATTTTAGTGTCTGGTTAGAAAAACTAACCTGTTGAAATTTTTACGGCAATCAAATTTATAAACATCTACTATTAGCATCTTTAAGATGTTGTGATCCTACTCCAAAACATAAATGTGTCTTTCCATTTGTTTAAGTTTCTGTTGTTATTCTGTAAAATTTTCTTTATATACATCTAGCATTAATTTAAAAAAATTGAATGTCTTGATTTTTCAGGTAATAATTATAACTCTTGCAAATATTAATAGTTTTACTTACACCTCTATAATTATTATATCCCTAATTTATTTATCTTCTCTAATTGTATAGGCTGGAAAATATGATACAATATTAAGTAACGTTTGTGAGAGTATCTATCCTTGTCCCTGACTTTGTAGGAGATGATTTCCTCTCCACTGGGTTTTGGGCTGAGTTGGAAATAGCATGTTAAAGAAGTTTCTGTGTATTCTTATTTATTGAGTGTTATTATCAACTGTGGTTACTGAATTTTATCAAATGTTTTTAAAGCATCTATGGAGATTGAATGGATGATTTTTCTCCTAATATTTTCCTTTGATTTTTAATCATATGTAACCACCTTACATTTGTAGTATATATTCCAAATGACCATGATGTATTATTTTTTAAATGTTCTGCTGGATTTTGTTTGCTACTGTTTTATTTGGAACAGTCGTAAGTGAGATTGGTCTGATATATTTAATTTTTTTGTTTTATATATATAATTATATACAGATATTTACATATTTCAATGTTAGAAGTTGGAAGTTTTTCTTTTTTTCTCCCCAATTCTCTGGAGTAATCTGTTCTTTAAAAGTTTGGTAGAGCTCCCCTTTGCATCCATCTCAGTATGTTGCTTTTTTTGTGGGGATACTTCTTTGACAGCTTTTCCTTTTTCCTCTTTGGAAATCAATTTTAGATTAAAAAAATTCTTTTGTAGTTAATCTTGGTAAATTATGTTATCTTAGAATATTATCCATTTCATCTAATTTTTCAAATTTGTTTATGAATAGTCTGTTTCTGTGGTTATTTTGCCTTCACTATTTATGTTGTATGTTTACTTCCTTTTCCTTGATAGATTAGCTAATGCTTTGCCTAATTTATTAGTTGTTTTTGAAATTAATTTACCTTAAAAATGTCTAACTTATTTCTGCTTTAATCCATTTTAATTTATTCCTTCTGTTTTTTTCTTTTTTTGACTTTTTGAGTTGTCTTAGTTCATTTTTTTTCTTCTTTTTTTTTTGATGGAAGTATTCAATGTTATGATTTTTTTTCTTGGGGCACTGCAGCATACCATAGGTTCTGATATGTTGTGTTGTAATTGTCATGATGTGAAATTTCATTGATATATCATGGTTTTCTAGGGATTTGCTTAAGAGTTGTTTGTAATAGAGTTTTAAATTTCCATGTTGGCATGGTATTTTTGGTTTGATGGTTAATGTTATATTTATCTCCATAAAAAAATGCCAAATTGCTTTCCAAAGTAGTTGTACTGTTTTGCATTTCCCACCAGCAAAGTATAAGAACTCTCTTTGCTTCATATCCTCACTAGCATTGATATCATCAGATTTTTGATTTTAGGAATTCTTTTAAGTGTGTAGTGGTATTTTATTGAGGTTTTAACTTGCATTTCCTTAATGACTAATAATGTTGAGAATCTTTTCATTTGCTATACATCCATATACATCCATCTGCTATACATTCTTCGTTGAAGTTTTCTTAGGATCAGTGTTTTTTCATCCTTGAATATTTGAATTAATTCACCAGTGAAATTATCTAGGCCTCGAGTTTCCTTTTGGGGAAGGTTTTTAGGAATAATATAAGGTTCTTTAATAGATAACAGGGATTTTCAGATTTTCTGCTTTTGCTTATGTCAATTTTGGCAAGTTGTATTTTCTAAGAAATTTGTCTGTTTCATCCAACTTGTCAAATTTATTGGCATGAAGTTGTTCATAGTATTCTCTTATCATGCTTTTAATGTCTGTAGGATTTGTGACGATAAGTGATGCCCCTTTTCATTCCTGATGTTGGTGATTTGTATTCTTTCCTTTTCTTGCTAGGGGCTTGTTATTTTGTTGTTGTTGTTTTTTCAAAGAACCAGCTTTTTTTTGTAAATTTTTTTTTTTTTTTTTACTGTGGCAAAATATACATAAAATAAAATTTACCACTTTAACCATTTTTAGGTGTACAATTCAGTTGTACTGAGTACATTCACATTGTTTTGTAACCATCACCATTATTTATCTCCTGAATGATTTTTATTTTCCCCCAACAGGGAAGTGCCTATTTATATATTTTTTTGTTAATGGACATTTGGGATGTTTCCACCTTTTAGCTGTTGTGAATAATGCTGCTATGAACATGAGCGTACAAATATCAGTTCCAGTCCCTGCTTTCAATTTTTTGGGGAATATACCCAGAAGTGGAATTATTGGATCATATGATAATTCTAATTTTTTGAGGAACTGCCTTATTGTCTTCCACAGTGGTTGTACCATTTTACATTCCCACCAGTAATGCATAAGGGTTTCCAGTTTCTCCATATCCATGTCAGCACTTACTTTCTGTTTTTGTTTTTTTAACAGCCATTCTAATGGGTGTGAGTGGTGTTTCACTGTGGTTTTGATTTGCATTTTTCTGATGATTTATGATGTTGAGCATATTTTTATGTGCTGTTGGCTGTTTGTATGTCTTTTTTGGAGAAATGTCTGTTCATGTCCCTATTCATGTCCTTCACTCATTTTTAAATTGGGTTTTTGTTGTTGTTATTGAGTTTTAGGAGTTTTGTTCTTTTTTTTGGCCACGCTGCACGGCTTTTGGGATCTTAGTTCCCTGACCAGGGATCGGACCTGCGCCCTTGGCAGCGAAAGCCTGGAGTCCTAACCACTGGACCGCCAGTGAATTCCCTAGGAGTTCTTTTATATTCTGGATATCAATCCCTTATTAGACACATGAATTGATGTCAAGTATATTCAAAGAACCAGCTTTTAACTTAATTAATTTTCTTTGCTGTCTGTCTATTTTCTATTTTGTTGATATCTGTTCTCTATTATTTTCTTCCTTTTGGTTTACTTTGCTCTTTTTCTAACTTCTTAAAGTAGAAGCTTTTGTCAGTGAATTTAGATTTTTTTTAATATAAGCACTTAAAGCTATAAGTTTGCCTTGAATCATTGCTTTAGTTGCATTCCACATATTTTGATATTTTGTATTTTCACTTTCATTCACTTCAAAATATTTTCTGATTTCCTCTGTGATTTTATCTTTGACCTATATGAATTATTTAGAAGTCTGCTGTTTCATTCCCAGATATTTGGGGTTTATCTTGATATCTTCTTATTATTGATTTCTAACTTAAATCCGTTGGGGTATAAGAATATACTCTGATGATTTCAATCCTTTTAAATTTATTGAGCCTTTCTTTATAGTCCAGCATATGAATTATCTTTGTGACTGTATTGTGTGCTATTTTTAATGTATTTTTGAATACGTATTCTATAGTTGTTGGATGCAGTGTTCTATGAATGTCAGGTTAAGTTGGTAGTGTTGTTCAGAACTTCTGTGTCTTTAGAGATTTTTGGTTTAATTGGTCTATCAATTACTGGGTAGATTTTTCTTAGGTGAGTTTAGAATGATGTTTTTAGACTAAAGCTGATTATTCCTTTTTACTGACACAAAATCTGTTATCTACGCAATACCCCTGTCAAGAACTGGGATGAAATGTCTGAGATTTTACTCTATTTGGAAGCTAACAAGCTAGCAAGTTTAGGTCTCAGATTTTATTAAAATAGATTTAGACCTAAGATTTTATTAAATAAGGAGTTTATTGCTCCCTGCATAGCAGGAAGCATATACTTTCTGTTCACAGACTTCCCTTGTATTCCATGGGGACGATGCCAAGGAGCCTCGGTATATGCTCTGCATGCAGTAGATTTGGTTCATAGCTAAAGAACCCCAAGGTTAGGGAATCCCAGTTTTTTAAAATGGGTTGCAAACAAACCTGTCCAGCCTTTGTTCCAGAGTGAGCCTTTATTAACCTGGACAGCAAACAGATCTGCCTTCTGGCTTGGAGGGAGACATGATCTCCGTCTTCCATGCTATATGAATATCCTTGTGTTGGAGGAACTGATCTTGAGGATATGACCACTGGTTGACCTGGACACTTGGAGGCTCCTCATCCCTCCTTTGTCTTTGGACTGTACACTCTGCCCACCGTTCCCACAGTGGGAGCTGTTTTCAAGGACATAGCCTTGAGAGAGTAAGCTGTTGTTGAGACGATCTGGACTGTGTATGTGACTGAACCCAGTTAAGAACTCTGTATAAACTTTTAGGATTCTGGGCGACAGGTACAGAGATCTACTTGTCTTGCAGCCTCCCAAGACAAGCCTCGTTTGTAAGTTCTCTTGTTGTTAAACCTGCCATCTTCCCATCTAGAGTGGTCTGCCTCTTTTCTTTGGTCTCTCCTTGCCCTCTGTGTACAGGGGCCAGTTTCAGATTTCACCTGGGAAGCTCTTGAGGTTACAAACCAACACCTTGAAAATTTATTCTGGAACAAAAGCTATCAGTGCCTCTGCTCACACAGCGAGACCCATGGTGAAATGTCCCCCAATTGTCCTGTGAATCATGATGTTTTCTGGTCTGAGTGTTGGAAACAAGTACTATTCTTGGCCCTGTGAGAGCTCAAGAAACTGTTTCTTTTAGTCCTCTTGGGTGGTTCTTTTCTTGGCCTTGGATAGTTTCCCCCACACACTTGGAGTGATCAGTATTTACAGGAATTTCTCCAGTGTGACTACCTGCAGATATACAGAGTTCTCTCTGTACAGCTCTTTCCTCTCTGATACTCTCCTGGGTGCTCTGTCTTGGCATCCCCATATTCTCAGCTCTGTCTCCATAACTCTGGATTTCTTCTAGACTCTGCCCAGATTCTTCTTGTGCCTTGGAAAATCTTCAGGCAGTTAGCTGGGGCAGTCATAGGGCTTACCTATGATTTCTTTCACTCTCCTTTGTTGCCTGATGTCCAGTGTCTTGAAAGCTTTTGTCCCTATTACTCCATCTTGGTTGGAAGTGGAAGTCTCTGGCTGCTTTGAGCGTTTTCAGCAATTTAATTGTGATGTTCCTTAATGTAGTTTTCTCTTCCTCCTCTTCCTCCTCCTCCATTTTTTGATCTTCTTGGATCTGTGAATACATAGTCTTCAGCAAATTTAGAAATTTTTGGCTGTTGTCTCCTCAAATATATTTTCTGTCCCCTTCATTTTGGGTGCTTTTATTGCGCTGTTTTCAAGTGCATTAACCTTTTCTTCTTCAGTGTCTAATCTGCTGTAATTCCAATGTAGTGTATTTTTCACTTGTGCATTGTAGTTTTTAATTTCTAGACACTCAATTTGGTCTTTTCTTATAGTTTCCCTATCTCTTCTTAACAGGTTCATTTTTTTCTTTACATTTTTGAACATATGAATATGGTTATAATGAATGCCTTAATATCCCTTTCTACTTTTTTTTCCTAATCTTTAAAAATGGGCTGCACGGGCTTCCCTGGTGGTGCAGTGGTTGAGAGTCCGCCTGCCGATGCAGGGGACACGGGTTCGTGCCCCAGTCCGGGAAGATCCCACATGCCGCAGAGCGGCTGGGCCCTTGAGCCGTGGCCGCTGAGCCTGCGCGTCCGGAGCCTGTGCTCCGCAACGGGAGAGGCCGCAGCAGTGAGAGGCCCGCAATTGCAAAAAAAAAAAAAAAGGGCTGCACAAGCCCTGTGTGAACTCTGGGGATTTCTCCCTCTGATCATTTTATCTGGTTCTTTCCCTGTCCTTGGGTATTTCATCACATACATGTGCTGATCACTACTCAGCTGGAGACTTGACCCTCTGCAGCTCTCTCCTCTCTGGTATCCTTCCCTGCAAACTCTAGCTGCCTTGGCCTTTCCAGACTCCCAGCTGTATTTCCTTAACTCAGAGAGACTGTTGGGCTCTGAATGGGTCTCTTTCCTGTACTGCTACCTAGAAACTTTCTCAAGGCGGTAAGCTGGAGCAGCTCGTTTCTCCTTTTTTAGGGACTACTGTTCTACACTGCTTGACATCCATCCAAGGTCTGAAAACCGTTTTTTAAAAAAATTTTTTTAAAAGTAATTTCGGATTAAAGGTACTCCATCTTGTCCAGAAGCAGAACTTGGCTTTTAATTTTATAATTATTTTGGTTGTATTATTGAAAACCTTTGTTTATATATTCATTTTATAGAGTTAATTTTTTTCTTTTTTTACAATTCAAGCTATATTTTATAAAATCAAAGGTATATTTATTTTAAAATTAAATTACTAGGGGGACTTCCCTGGTGGTCCAGTGGCCAAGACTCCATGCTCCCAATGCAAGGGGCCTGGGTTCAATCCCTGGTCAGGGAACTAGATCCCACATGCTGCAACTAAAGATCTCACATGCTGCAATGAAGATCCTGCATGCTGCAACTAAGACCTGGCGCAGCCAAATAAGTAAATAAATAAATATGTAAAAAATTAAGTTACTAGAAAAATTTAAGATTAAATGTGATTTAAACTTAATTCTTTTTTTTTTTGGCCACACTGCACAGCTTGCGGGATCTTAGTTCCCCGACCAGGGATTGAACTCATGCCCTTGGCAGTGAAAGCATGGAGACCTAACCACTGGACTGCCAGGGAATTCCCTTAATTCTTTTTATAAATTAGAAATTCCACTTTCTTTTAGAAACATTATCAAATTTATCGTATAAAGATTTAAGGATACATTTTCTACGTATTCAATATATTGTTTGGTTAGTTAATTTTCAGTGAGTTTATGAGATTTGTTTCATTCCACAGTTAAGAAATAGCATTTCAAAGGTATACTCACACTTTCTAACTCTTTTTGTAGTATAAAGTTATTTTCCTGTAAGCATTAAGAATGTTGATTTTAATCCAAGAGTTGAAATATTCAAAGCATAGTAGGAACTTTATTATTTAGAAAATTGTTTTAATGTCAGTGACTTTTTATTTTTTTTATTTATTTTCTTTTTAGTGACTTTTTAATGTACTTAAAAAAAATTCTCTTACAGATCAGGGGGCTGATTTTGGATGGATCTTCACAGTTAATCCAAGAAGGTCTCAAAAGTGGCTTTCTTCATCCACTTTATGAAAAACGGGACAAGTATACTGAGCCCATTACTTTACCACTTGATACCTGCAATTTGTCAGAATTATGTGAAATGGCAAAGCATTTGCCTTCTCTGAATGAAATGGAACTTCAGACGTTACAATTGATGGACGATGATATATCTGTTACAGAGCAGGATTTATTTTCACGGATTGTTGAAAACAACTCTAGCTTTACAAAAATGATCACTTTAATGGGACAGAAATACCTGCTGCCACCAAAAAGCAGTTTTCTTTTGTCTGACATTTCTTGTATGTACCCGCTTCTGAGCTGTAAGTAATTATTATGTTTATTATTAGAAAAAGATAATTTTTTTGTGGCCTCAGAAGTCAAGAACAAATCTGAATGTTGAATGAGCACCAGCATTTTGTGATAGGGTAAACACTTAATTTTCTCCTTGTATTTTTCTTTTAAATTCAATTTTAAAGTGCTGACTTCTGTCTTAAAAACTAAAAAAATTCTTATTACAAACAAAGGGTCAAAAACTTAACTAGTCCCCAAGAGAGTAAACATAGTTACTGTTCTGTACTTAGGAATTCAGGGTACAGTTGGGGTTGACCAAATAACTTTATTTAGCTTTTATTCATAGCAAAGTAGAAACACTTCATATACGAATGTTAATTCCCAAACCATTCCTAGCCTTTTAGGTTACATTTTAAGCTACTGTTCAAGTTTATTATTTAAAGTTTCTCAAAATATTTTCCTGTATAAAGTTAAGAATTTAGATATTTAAGTCCAGAGTCATATACACCTGAATTTGAATTTAGATTCTGAAGCTTAACTATGAGTCTTTAGGCACTTCACAAAACTGAGCCTCAGTTTCCTAGTCTATAAAATGGATATGATAATACCTACTTCCAAGGGTAATTTTGGGGATTAGATGAGATAATCTGCATCATGAGCTTAGCTCAGTGATTTATGTTTCTAACAAATTATAACTATTATAATATTCTAAGGGATGATGTAGATAAGAGGTATATTGACCAAATTGAATTTAATCTGCTGTTTAATGTTATTTGGACATTTTTAAGCAAAATTTTACATTATTAACATAACATAGCTTATTAATGAAAAGCTTCTTTTAATTACTTTCAAACCGTCTTATAAATGATTGGTTATTCATGTCACAGTGTCATAAATTCTTCAGGGTAAATGACAAGATAACAAATTAATGAGAAAATCATGCTATATTTGAACATCTTTTTCCCCATTCTTTTTGATCTTTGTTACTCTAATAGTTTAAAAGCCATCACTTCCTTATTTTAATTTGCATTCTTTTGATCACTTATGAGATTGTACATTTACAAAAATATACCTCTGTTTATAAAAGGAAAAGGGACAGCTCTTCCTCACAGTAAAATTCCAATTAATAAATGTAGGTAGAATGATGTAACTAGAAAATTTCCATTTGGCACACATCATAGTATTTGGGTGTCAAAATAGTGGATGAAAAGATGAGATGCAGGATATTTGCACAGTCTTAAAATATCTCCCTGCAAAATACTTATTAATTACAAAAGTAAAACTGGAGGAACCTGGCTGACAGCATTTTAACCAAATGATCAAAGGTAGTATCACTAATAATGAGACATTTTGACACTGTGTTTCCTGATAATGGCATGGTGATACTCTTGCCAAAATAAAGAACCTAAATTTAATCACGAGGAAATACCAAACCCAAACTTGAGGGACATTCTATAAAATGACTAGCCAGTAGTCTTCAAAAGTATCAAGGTCATAAAAGGCAAAGAAAGACTGAGGAACTTTTCCAGATTGGAGGAAATTTAGGAGACATGGCAACTGAATGCAATGTGTGATCCTGGTCCAGAGAAAAGAACACTAGTAGACTATTGGGGACATTTTGTTGTGGTCAATATATCAGTCAAAAGACAAGTTTTATTTCATGTAAAAAGTTGAAAAACAGAAGCAAAAAACCCACACCTACCCTATCTAGGCTTGAAAGGACCAAGTTAATATGGCTACCAAGACTTATAGGACATTTATAAATCATTGATGTCTAGCTAAGGGAGCTGTAGTTATTTTTAGGAAGTTTCTGGAATAGGTGAAATTATGTTAAAATCCCAGAGGTACTAAATTATAAGGGGAATCTCTTAATTATTTTAGATAAATTATTTGAATAAATGCCACAAATCCTTTTCTTGCATTCCAGTATATTTGTGTCTGTAGTGAATGCACTTCATTGTTGAAGAACATGTTTAGTTTTTTTTTTTTTTTTGCCATGTGGCATGTGGGATCTTAGTTCCCCAACTAGGGATGGAACCCATGCCCCCTGCAGTGGAAGTGCAGAGTCCCAACCACTGTACCGCCAGGAAGTCTCAGAACATGTTTAGTTTTTAAAGTGATACGTATAGAAGATATTTTCTGAAATTGTGTCTTTGTTTTCAGGTAAGAAAACATATGATGTAATTGTGATAGATCCACCATGGCAGAACAAATCAGTTAAAAGAAGTAACAGGTAAGTATAAATAATTTATCTATTAGATATGCTTTCTCAAAGCTATTGTCCTTTGTACATTCTAGTTACATATGCTAAAAGCATTACTTTATGATAATAGATTGTCTGAAACTACTAAAACACTTTCGTTTTAAGATTTTAATTCCCTTAAGTAGATAATTCTCTTGAACTAGAACTATATGTAGATGTAGGTTAAGAATGTTAGAAGTAATATATTTATTAATGATTAAGGTTACTGACTGTCCAGTTCAGGGATGTTTCTATAACACCAAAAGGCAACATTTTTGCCTTCTTTGATATCAAATTCTGAAGTTTAGAAATATGTGCCAAAATACAGTATTCCTTAATACTGCTATGAATGAATTGGTCTACTTCATTCTGAAATTTGTTTTTATTTATGCCACCATTTCTTTTATGTAACCTTTTAGAGTGATAAGTTCAATTAGTTAGTAAGATGACATTCCCTTTTAATAGCTTTTTAAAAAAGTTTTTCCCTCTAGTTCTAGTGAATGTCTTCAGTTGTATTTCCTCTCACTCTTCGATTTTCTAGACTGAACAGTTCCTATTACCTTGACTTAAAGTTTGTATGAAATTTCTTCTCCACAATTATCTTGTTATGCTTTTTGTTTATGAGCTGTACCAATAATTGGACTTTTTTCTCTTAAAGTTTCAAGGATCATACAAAGAATTCCTGTAGCTATTCTCTATATGTGTGTATTTGTGCATGTGTGTAGATATCTATGTATATATAATTTTTTTCTGAACTGTATGAGAATAAATTATTTAGGAAGAAGTAAGTTACTCTGGAATATTTTATTCTGTATTTCTTGAAAACAAATATATTAATATTTTCTTATATAATCATAATGTAATTATCAAAATAGGTAATTAATTTTCCTTTTTAATTTTCTAATTTTCCTTTATTAGAAAATTAAAAAGGAAATCATATAGGGAGATACTGTGATATATGTAAATATCTTGTTACCAGTTTTAGCATCTGTGGTAGGTAGAATACTGTTGTCCCCCCTCCCCCCACACCCGCCTCCATGCCCTTGTCCTAATCCCTGGAATTTGTGAATATGTTAGGTTACATGGAAAGGGGGAATTAAAATTCCAAATGGAATTAAGGCTGCTAAGAAAAGGAGATTACTATGCATTATCTGGATAGGCCAGTCCTTAGTTTAGCTGTAGGCAGGAGACCTAACTGAGGGTATTTCTCCCTTTTTTCTTTTCTGTTATTTTTTCTTCTCTTCCTTTCTTTCTCCCTTCTCCACCCTCCCCCTGCCCAAGTCTTCTCTCCTTTTCTTTCCTTTAAAAGTATATAGTATATAGAAAAACTAACCAAAAAAAAAGAAAAGAAAAGAAAGGAAAAGTGTATAGTATAAGTATATTTATAGGCTAATGGTAAGGAACTAATTGAGAGGTTGAAAATGCAGGAGGGGAGTAATTAGCATCACTAATAGACTAGAAGATGAGAATAAGAGAACACAGCTGGAGGGATAAGCTTTAAATATATGAAGCCATGCTATCCTTTAAGAGGAAATGTATAGCAATGGGTAAGTGAAAGCGTATAACCAGGCGGGAGAGGGTTAGGTAATTGAAGCAGTCCGATGGCTTTTTTGTTTTTAACTGATATATGCGTTAACTTCATCTACAAAGAGTGAGTTTGGGCGAGACTTGAAAAGAGATGAAGGTTTGTAGTAGTTGACCAAGGATAAGTAAAAGAATTGATGAGTAGTTTTGAGAACCTAAGAATGGACTTAATTGAGCCAATTCTTCAGTTTAGCATTTTTCTCCACCTGATTTTTTTCCATATGAAGAAGTTGAATTGAATTGTGTTGAAATTGAATTGAATTTAAGATTGGAGGTTTGCAGGAGTTATGGGGTGAAAGAGTACAGGGGAGATTGGAGTTAGGGGTATAGTGAGAAGACAGAGGAGTGATTGGTGGTTGGTAGTATGTGAGGAAGAGGAGAAAGTGTGGGCAGGAAGAAACTGATAGACTCAGTAAAGTGGAGGAATGGGGCACTGACTGAATGCTTTGGTAAAGTCAAAGAATTGGTGACGGAAAAGAGGTAATGGCCAATCATCAGAAAATCTAGAAACAATAAATGCTGGAGAGGGAGTGGAGAAAAGGGAACCCTCCTGCACTGTTGGTGGGAATGTAAATTGATACAGCCACTATGGAGAACAGTATGGAGGTTCCTTAAAAAACTAAAAATAGAGCTGCCATATGACCCAGCAATCTCACTGCTGGGCATATACCCTGAGAAAACCATAATTCAAAAAGAGTCATGTACCACAGTGTTCATTGCAGCACTATTTACAGTTTCCAGGACATGGAAGCAACCTAAGTGTCCACCGACAGATGAATGGATAAAGAAGATGTGGTACATATATACAATGGAATATTACTCAGCCATAAAAAGGAACAAAATTGAGTTATTTGTAATGAGGTGGATGGACCTAGAGTCTGTCATACAGAGTGAAGTAAGTCAGAAAGAGAAAAACAAATACTGTATGCTAATGCATGTTTATGGAATCTAGAAAAACGGTACTGATGAACCTAGTGGCAGGGCAGGAATAAAGACACAGCATAGAGAATGGACTTGAGGACACGGTGGGGGGAAGGGGAAGCTGGGACGAAGTGAGAGAGTAGCACTGACATACACATACACTACCAAATGTAAAATAGATAGCTAGTGGGAAGCAGCCGCATAGCACAGGGAGATCAGCTTGATGCTTTGTGACGACCTAGAGGGGTGGGATACAGAGGATGGGAGGGAGGCTCAAGAGGGAGGGGATATGGTGATATATGTATACTTATAGCTGATTCACTTTTTTGTACAGCAGAAACTAACACAACATTGTAAAGCAATTATACTCCAATAAAGATGTAAAAAAAAAAAAAGTAATGACCAGAGATCAGTGTATATGGTTTCAGAAATGGAGCAAGTTTGAGTGATGACAACGTCCAGGTTTTGGCCACTCGAAGGGATTATTGAAGTGGAGTGAATGCAATGGTATTTATTTAGGGGAAGAATAGGTGAGTGTGTACATTAATTAGCCTGTGCTTTGAAATTGCCCAGGATACTGGCAAGATTTATGTTGGTGAGGTAGAAGGATCTCAGAACTTAAATCCTCATTGAATATGGAGAGTGAGGCTGTAATAGGTTCGATAAGGAACATTGGAGGCTAGATAGCGTACTTCTCAAAGAGAAGGGGATTTTACGCAAAGGTAGATGGCTGATAGCCTGGAACTGGCAGTAGGGGAGCTAGGAGAATACTGACCTCTCCTCTTTCTGTTGTGTGTGTTGGGTGCTGGAGAAAGGGCCACATTGGTTTGATGGGGTATTGTAGAGCAAGTAGTGTTTTAGCAAGAGAAACTAGACTTCATACTACTAACGACCAGGAGGTGCAAGACTGTAGAATTTTTTTTTGTAATGAAAGCATGAGAGTTTCAGAGAGCCCAGTAGAACTGATTGGGAAGGATGAAAGAAACAAGATGATAGACTGAAGATGTTCGTGGGATATTGAGATAGTAGTTTCAAGACTGTTAATGGGGTCCCTTTGTAATGTACAGATTATCAAACCATAATATTTGCTTAATTTTGAATGTTAGAAAAGCATATAGAAAATATTAGTAAAATTACTGAAATGTAATACATTTAGAAATGATAAAGAAATATGGCTTCATCATATTAAATTAGTAAAAACTAAAAATATTATTTCTGACTTGCGTGTAATAATATGTCCACTGGGTGTCAGTGTGGCTTCATGTTTAGTTGCACAAATAAATATAGGAGCTTTGTGTTTGTGGAGTCAATGTTATACAGGTTTTCTCCCTGCTTATTTTTCTTTTTTGCAGCAAATTTTGCTAATATTTTTTTCTGTTTATTTTTAGATATAGTTATTTATCACCACTGCAAATAAAGCAGATACCTATCCCTAAGCTGGCTGCTCCAAACTGTCTT
Organism: Delphinus delphis; assembly: GCF_949987515.2. Taxonomy (NCBI): domain Eukaryota; kingdom Metazoa; phylum Chordata; class Mammalia; order Artiodactyla; family Delphinidae; genus Delphinus; species Delphinus delphis. The sequence continues at coordinate 35,081,638 of NC_082695.1, forward strand.
GTTGTTACTTGGGTGACGAATAGACAGAAGCACCTACGTTTTGTTAAGGAAGAACTTTACCCTTCTTGGTCTGTGGAGATAGTTGCTGAATGGCACTGGGTAAAAGTAAGTTTAGAAGTTAATGTATTTGTTAACTTTATTTGTTAATAAGGTGTGACATACAAGTCACATAAAGGTAGCATCTACTTTTTAATGCTTAACATGTCACCGCTCTACTCCTTCAACATGGTCTAATTAAAATGTTTACTTTGCTACTAAATACCTTTGTCTTCTTATTCTCAAGACTTTTTACCTATTTGTTCTGTATATTTTTGTAGTAGAATCCCAAACTGCTGGCCTTCAGAAATCACTCGGAGATATCAGGATGACATTTTAAAAAGCTCTGATGTCTGTAGTTTAAGAAACAACAAACAAAAACTTTGGGGAATTTGTCCATCACTAAACATAGAAATTGTCTTACTGTTCATCTTCTTCCTCTTTACTCATCCAAAATTTCAGCTGCCCTTTGTGACTTCTGTCTTTCTTTCTTTTTTCTTCTCCTTCCTCCCTTCCTCCCTTCCTTCCTCCCTCCCTCTCTTCCTTCCTTCCTTCCTTCCTTCTTTCTTTTTTTCTTATGTTTCTGGGGATGAGAGGGAGATAGCAAAGAAATCTACTGTGGAAGAGTTGGGAAAATGCTAGAAGCAAGGACCTTTTATACTTTAAACCTTAACTTAGTTCCTCATGCCTGTTTTTGAAAGAAATGATTCCAACTCTTGGATTGGTTGAATGATCTTTAATATCTTTGCTTGGTATAAAAATACCAAAAAATACAAAAATATAAGGCATCAGTTCAGAGTTCATTGGACATCCTTTTAAAGATACATTGTCTACCAGGTGAATTCCAGAAAACCCCTCCTAAATTTTAAAAAGGTAAACCAGGTTATTATGGGTTGAATGTTTTAACATTTATATAATATTTATATAACTGTATATTCATTTTAGACACAGGTTCTATTTTTATGTGCTCTGTGTACTTTGTAGTGTACTGGAATATCTTCTAAAAGCTGTGTACATTATTTATTTGCACCTATTTTGTGAGACTTGGCAAACAAACACTTAAGTTGTGTCTTTGCTTTTACAGTTGTGCTTTGGGCTTAGCTTTGGTTGATTTGCTGTAGGACCATAACAGGAATATAAAACTCCATTCCACTCTGTCTATTATGGCGGTTCTTTTATAATCAGAGACTGAGGCCAAAGTCACGAAAAGGTTACCTTCTGAAATCAAAACCAGTAAAATGCTAATACATGAAAACTAAGACTGTTCATTTCTGGTAGTAATCAGTTCTATGAGATGGTATGATATGACTATAGCTTAAAACAAAAATATGTTTTATGAAATACTTATTAGGTAATTGAACATATTGTTATATCAGAAGGAGTAATCTGCATTGAGTATAAAGGATATCCAAAGAATAAGAATTTGCCAGTGTTTATACAGTGCTGTGTGGAATAGATGCTGTTTCTCGTGGGCCCTAGAGGTGATAAAAGGACTTGGTTTTTTAGATACCTCGATATAGGGTAAAGGGTTCCACAGAGAATAGATATGAATATTCTGATAGTGAAAATATTTTCTTCAATGCTTAATTAATGATTTGATATTGTTATTATAAATTGTGTTTTGAGTTTGATTAGCTAAAGTGAGTCTTTGGGAGTCTGATCACTCCAGGATGAAATGATAAGATTGAATTTCTGGATTTATAATGCCAAGAAATTGGACCACGTATTGTCTATCTCATCAATCCCTGAGCTTCCTTCATTATTAATTTTAGCTCTGACAGTATTTAATGCCATTGTTTCCTATAAGTAAAGGAAAATACTGTATTGTAATTGACTTAGTCACATTGCCAGTAATAGGTAAATGTTATTTGAACAAATAAATGAATTAATGATGGCATGGTTTCCAATAATAAATTTTAATGAAAAATAGAGGTTCTTGTGTGCAAGATGATAAAATGATACTTAAAATTTTTTAGTCCTTCATAGCTGCCTTGTCCATTATGGTAGTCACTAGCAGTATGTAGCTCTTCAGCACTTGAAATGTGGCTAGTCCAAATTGAGACGTGGTGCTAAATGTAAAATATAAGTGTTTTGGATTTAAAAGACTTAGTATGAAAGAAAGAATATAACATACCTCAATAATTTTTTGAATTGATTACATATTGAAATGGTAATATTTTAGATATGTTAGGTTAAATTAAAAATAATTAAAAATTATTTAAAACTTAAAATACAATTAAAATTAATTTTGCCTCATTCTTTTTGCTTTTTTAAATGTTGGTACTAGAAAATCTAAATTACATGTGTGGCTTAAACTTGTGGCCCACATTATATTTTTATTGGACTGCGGTAGCCTTGAGGTTTAATACTTCCTTTTCTTTGGTGAAAATTGTATAGTGGTAGAAAAAAAACCCAATCCTTTTCCTGGATATTTACAGATGTATGGGTTGTTTTTGTTTTTGACTCCTTTTTATCAGATCACCAGTTCAGGAGAGTTTGTGTTCCCATTAGATTCTCCACACAAAAAGCCTTACGAAGGTCTTATACTGGGAAGAGTTCGAGAAAAAGCTGCTTTACCATTAAGGTAGGAAAGGTGATTTTTCAAAATTGTATAAATGTATTGATTTTAAGGCTTTTAAAAGTTATTAATACAGTGATCATTAGTTTTTGTTAATTTTTACATTTTTGAAAATCTGAAAATGGCCGAGATAAGTGTGAATGGTACGGCACATGAAATTTTATATTATCTTTTGCTTTATCTAATATGTAAGAGTCATTATTGTAGAAAACGAAACTATCTGAAATTTCTTAATACTTATGTTGTTGATTTCCATTATTTCTATTCTTAAATTTATTATAAATTCAGATACTATTGGAAAGTTGAAAAAAAATCAAGGCAACTGTGGCTTATATGTAAAAAATTGTCCTCTAAAATATAATTTACGTTTTTGTTCTGTTTTAATAGGAATGCAGATGTAAAAGAGCTCCCCATTCCAGATCACAAGTTAATTGTCAGTGTGCCCTGTACGCTTCACTCACATAAGCCACCTCTTGCTGGTATGTTTTTATAAAATAGTTATGACTTATGTGAAATTGACAAAAGGGTTGAATGTATTGATAGTATTTGAATAGTCTAGAAATTTGGAAATTAAATCAGATATATGTTATTTTAATTAATATTCTAAAATCATATAGCAGAATTTATGGAATAGAGAATAGGTTTTTTTTTGCTACAGCAAGCTTTATTGTTTCCAGTTGGTCCGTAGCTTGGGAGAGGGCTCCAGGCAGTTACATAGCTGCCTAGTGGCAGCAGGGAGAGGCTCAGGCAGAGGCCCTGAGACCAGGAGGTGGAATCGGGCCCTCAAGGGCCTCTGGGCTCGAAGGCTACTACTGGTCCTAAGTACTCGCCTAGCCCTGGCTGGGGGCCGGCCAGCCTGCAGAGGTTGGTCAGGTGGTCATCCATCTTCTTGAGTCTCACCTCCTTATCCAGGAGGTGGCTCCCCAGGAAGGCACAGAGATGGTCTGTGTGGGAAGAACCCAGGGCATGCAAACCCAAAAGGGCCTGTTTCAGGTTCTTCTCCGAGCCCATGGCAGCTTCTGTGGCGTCCAGGGCTTTGCCCCGCTCATCTTGGGGCGGCTTCGGCATGTCCCGGAAGAGGGCGCTGCTGCCACACTGGTTTTGCATCTTGGAGAGGTGCTGGGCCAACCCGCTGAAGGAGGCAGGGCCCTGGCCCTCCAGAGCCGCATTGTGGCGCTCGGAGCAGAAGCCCAGAGAGAGGTAGGTGTAGCAGGCCCGCGGATGCAGGTCCACCAGGCGGGTGACCGCACCCTCCACTTGGGTGGAATAATTCTCACGAATCTGGGAGGTCATCGTGGGTGGCACTAAGGAGCTGACCGCAAAAGTGGTGTTGCTTGGTCCCAGAGGTCGCAACTGGAAAAGAGTCTGGTGGTTGGAAAAAGGGTCTGTTATGTTAAAACACTGTTGAAGTGGAGACGGAGCCGCGTGACCACCCAGTGCACCCATGCAGATTAGTCCTACATTACCTCAGCCTTTCCTCTTCGCCATTTTTTAGGTTCCCCTTACTAACTGGGTTGTTATCCCATCACTGCCCTCAGCAGAATGAAGACTGATGGTGCATGTGAGGACTAGTTCTGCTAGGTGCTTTATTGTAGTCTCAGGGTTCTATCCCTTGCTGGCTCTAAAGCCAAGAGCGCAGAAAGCAGTCAGAGAGATGGTCAAGTATCAAGAAGCATCAGTTGGCAAAGGGATGTTTCTGAGGATGGAATCCTTTGGCTAACGGTAAGCCAGACAGGGCTGCAAAAAAAAAAAAAAAAAAAGAATTCCCTTGATAGTTGGTAGACACTCTCAGTTTTATGTTGAGTTGGTGTTGCTTTTCTGAACCATTGGAAAGGTAATTGCTGCAGCCTGCAATTCTTACTAGTCTTAATGCTTTAGTATAATGTCCATCATTTAATGAAACTAAGCAGCAAGGAATAGTGGAAAGCTTTAGCTTTTCAGATTGACTAACATGAGTTTGAATCCTGGTTCTGCTACTTGAGCAAGTTACTCTAATAATTTTCCACCTGAAAGTCGACATTGGAAGGGGGAATAATGATATTTAATCTTTCAGAGTTGTGAGGATTGTTTATATTTGAAATTCTGTAGCATATAGTAGAAGATCAGTAAATGCTAAATTTTTCAAGTGAAAGAATAAAAAAATAGGAATGTAATAGGAATATGAGAGATACTGAATTTGACATTCAAAGTTTACTGTTAAAATTTTTTCTTTAGAAGTATATATTTTATTAATTTGGTGGTCCTGGCTTAAATAAACCAAAACTTTCAAGCTGCCACTCAGGAAGACTATAGGCTATCAGCTTATCACCTGATTTTGCAGAATATGGGATAATTCATGAGCTAGGATACATAGAAAGGTGAATTCAAATTCCCAAGAGAATGCTTATTGGTAGCATTTAAGATTTCTATTATCTTAAATTGCTTATACTGAGAGTCTTTAGTGTTAATTCATTTGAGAAATGTTCAGATGTCTACCTGTTGATCCATTCTTTGACTTAGAGGGATTCTTAGTGAATAATTGCCTGTAAACTTTGGACTGTTATAGATTCTTTAATGCGGTAAACATTTGACTTAAATGACAAGTGTAGCTGTACTGTTCTTTGAGAAAAAAATTATGTTTGCCACCAGTTATGCTCATTGGAGGAAATCTAATTTGTATTCTTCTCATTTGAATTTTCTTTATCATTTGGTGAGTACCAAAGCTTAATTTAGGGTTTGTCTTAGGGCTTATTTTTTTACTTTTAAAAATCCAGGCGCCAGACCCAAAAAACCTTTCATTCCCAAATGATAGTTAAACTATTTCTTAATTCATTTTACATAGATTATGTTTAAAGAGTAGTCTTAAGATATAAGGTTTTAGGGCTTCCCTGGTGGCGCAGTGGTTGAGAGTCCGCCTGCCGATGCAGGGGAAACGGGTTCGTGCCCCGGTCCGGGAGGATCCCACATGCCGCGGAGCGGCTGGGCCCATGAGCCATGGCCCCTGAGCCTGCGCGTCCGGAGCCTGTGCTCTGCAACGGGAGAGGCCACAACAGAGAGGCCCGCGTACCGCAAAACAAACAAACAAAAAAGAAACAAAATATAAGGTTTTATAAAATAGTGAGTAAAATTAGTCTTTTATTAATACTAATAAAAATTAGTACATATTACGGCCTGTAGTTATGAAGTGCAGTTCTGCTGTGTTCCCAGTAGAGCGCAGCACAAACACATTTTTAGCATTGAGAATATTTAAAAAGAAAAGTTAGATTTTGGGGGGGAAAATCTTGTGTGACTCAATATATGTTATTCTTATGTTTTGGTTAAGTACTGGTAGACAAGAAGTATTTATAATCCTTTATTTTTGAGTTCATGTTACTGGATAGCAAGTGCCTGTATTTTGGATACAGAGCCACACAAAGCCATCAGAAAGCAACTTACAGATTTCTGCAGTATATTTTACTCTGAAGTGAGAGAGTGGCATGGACATATATACACTACCAAATGTAAAATAGATAGCTAGTGGGAAGCAGCTGCATAGCACAGAGAGATCAGCTCAGTGCTTTGTGTCCACCTAGAGGGGTGGGATAGGGAGAGTGGGAGGGAGGTGCAAGAGGGAGGGGATATTGGGATATATGTATATATGTAGCTAATTCACTTTGTGATACAGCAGAAACTAACACAACATTGTAAAGCAATTATACTCCAATAAAGATGTTAAAAATAAATAAAAATAAATAAAATAGTATTTTACTCTGAATCATAACCCTAGGATTTGGCATAATACATGTTCTCTATATAATGCTTAGAACTTTTACATGTAAATGTTCTTAAACTGCTTTATGCCAATTCACAAAATGAAATGTTCTCTCTTTTGCTTCTAGAAACACCAATTTTTTTCTTTTAACAAGTTTTAATTTGTTATTTCTACTGCAAAATGTAAAAAACACCAAATTGGAAGCATATTCTGTTTCAAAATGAGACATTTACTCTTTTTAAGTTTTGAAATTTCTTCCTATAGACTGAAACATAAGCCAACAATAGCTATGGCTTATAACCTAACATAAATGTATAATATTTTAAGTTTAAAGATTTAAGGTAGGAAAATCATGAAATAAAAGTATTTGAATGAAAATTTTGTTTTTCATATTGTACCTTAGAGGAATTTCTACTCCTTTTTACTACTTTACTCGCAACAATTTGTATCTGAACAGTTAAATATAGTTTGATGAGATTTTATGCACTGACATTTGAGCCGCTTTTCCCCCAGCCATGCCCTTTGCTCCCAAGCAGAAGGGGAATGACGGGCTATGTATGAATTACTTCTTCTCCATTGGTTACAAGTATGTTTTACTAATGCCAGATGTTATGTAATTATTTATATATATTGGCATACTCACATTTAAATTTATACATTTGAATTTGCTTTTTTAAAATTGAGATAATTGACATATAACATTGTATTAGTTTTAGGTGTACAACATAGTGATTCAAGATATATATACATATTCACTGATCACAATAAGCCTATACATGGTTACAAAATTTTTTTCCTGTGATGAGAACTTTTAAGATCTCGCATTTTCTTTTAAATTGATATTTAAAATTAGTAAGAATAAAATATTCCCATTAATTTCCCTCTATTTCTTTTGCTTTGTTTTGAAATTAAACATATGTGGTTAACAGTACAAAAACATTACTCCTTGATTTTCTGTGTTTCTCAGCTAGAAAGGAAAAAAGCCATGCAGAAATGTGTTCCATTGATAAAGTAGAAGGTGATAAATGGGTTTAGGTTTCATGTATTTTTCCACTCCAAGTACCTGGCCATCTTTTTCTATTAGCTAGTGAACTCTTAGAAGACATGGATATCTATTTCTTTTGTTAAGTCCCATAGCACTTATAATGGGTGCTCAGAAATAGTAAACATTAAAAAAAAATTTTATTTATTTATTTATCTAGGCTGTGCCAGGTCTTAGTTGTGGCATGCAGGCTTCTTAGTTGCGGCATGCATGCAGGATCTTGTTCCCCGACCAGGGATCAAACCTGGTCTCCCTGCATTGGGAGCACAGAGTCTTACCCACTGGACCACCAGGGAAGTCCCTCAGAAATAGTAAACATTATTGACTGGCTGATTCCAGTTTAGACTCCAGTTTAAAATTCCAAAATAGAGTTGCTAACATCTTTGTACCAAAGAACTGAACAAGCAGAAACAAGAAAACAAAACCTTGCCTTCAGTATAACCTTAGACGACATTAAAAGTGAATTGAGGCCAGTAAGGCATTGAATTCATGGGGCAAAAATGGAAAAGTGATATAAAAGTTTATTGTTCTAAGACTCTGGGGAAATTTTTCTCACTCAAGTTTAATAGCATTTAATTATATACTTATGAAAGGACTAGAAGTCTCATGTAAGCATCACCTAGAAGCTATCAAAGCCCAGATTTGAGTTTGGTGAGTTATAGACAATGAATACTTTAAATTCTTTGATTTTTGATAATCAGGACCAGTGCTTTCAGACAGATGAACAATTATTTTACTGTGAGATCATCTGAAGAACATGAAATATACATTTTTTAATATATTATCTTTCACATCTAACTTATATCAAGTATTTCTAAGGAATCCTTATCATTGCTAAAGGGAATTTGATGGGTTTCTCCCAAGCTCAATCTTATATAGCAATTAAGAACTATATTTTGCCAGTTCCAGTGACTTTTCATCCCTGAATTGTTATTTTCATACTCGGTTCCTGTCGTAGAATATACATATATCAAAAAAATATAGCTAACCAGCAACGTGATCAAGGTTAAATTGATTTAAATATTTGTTATTCAAATGAGCATGTGCTTAAAAAAAAGCTTCTACGGTATTCTCTTTTTTTCTGTTAGTGTAGATCACAGCTGTTTAGCCAAGGTATAGATGAGATGCCATTTTCCTAACAAAATATAATTTTCAGTAGTTATGAATACATTGAATAAGGAATACTTAACTGTGGAAATAATATGGTGAAATTTTAGGTAAAGAAAGATCTGTAATTTGGAAGTGAAGGAGTGTTCTCAGTACTACCAAGTTATAGCTGAGGAGGTAGAGTTATTTGTTAGATATATGTTCTGAATATTTCTCTGTGTTTCCAACTCTTACACTAAAGTATGTTTTTGCAGAGACTTATGTTTTATCTTAGTTTTTAAAGTGAGTTGTCTTTGTATTGTTCCTATAGACTTTTTTTCATGCATGGATTACATTTATTAAAAAATAAATTAAGTTAGTACTCAGGAGCTATGTCAGCATTATTGGAAGACTGAAAAGTTACCGATGTGGGTGTTAAAATCTACAAATGAAAACTGATAAATCAGGACTGTTGAAAGTGCTGATGGTATTGTTCCCAATCTCAAGGGTGTTTATTTCAAATGACTTTCTAACTATAAATAGTAAAGCCTGTGATGAAATCCTTGAAATTAACTTGCCTTTTTTTTTTTTTAAGGAAACATCCCTGCTTTTCTACTCTTTACTGCTAAAGGAAATTGATTCCTTCCTTAATAATAATTTTCGTGTTATTTTCTCTTTTTTTTTCTGGACAGAGGTTCTAAAAGACTATATCAAGCCAGAGGGGGAATGTTTGGAATTGTTTGCTCGAAATTTACAGCCAGGTTGGACTAGTTGGGGCAATGAAGTTCTCAAATTTCAACATGTGGATTATTTTGTTGCCCTGGAGTCTAAAAGTTGACTATGTTCTTAAAATTGTGTTTTTCTTCAGTTTTTCCTCACTCCTTCTCTGTTCATTCTAATAGAGTTTTCCTTTTATTACCAACCAGTATGCTTAGAGATGTAAACAGGACTTGGTTTTTCAGCAAAATGATTAGAAGTGACTAGCTGTCATATAATTTTGAGATGAATTTTACTTCAGTTGCACTAGTATTTCACATTATTCTGGGCTCTACAAATAAAGAGGTAAGCAGTTAGAACGATGGCAAGACTTTGTTACTGAAAAAGTTCAGAAAGCATGCACTATGGACCTGAAATCACAATTCTATATATGGGTGTGTTTTGTTTGGCCCATATGGTGTTGTAAAAAAAATTGGAGCCATCATTCTAAAAAATCAGGAAATTTCACATAATAAGTCCATATTTCTGCCTTTCTTTAAACGTCAGAAACTCTGGCTACACTGCAGCCTGTGTTCTTTCCTGGCATCAGTCTGTGGGACCCAGTGGTGGCAGCTTATTTGGGAAGGGCCATGTACTCTCCAGTTTACCACAGTAACCCTTGTCCCATGCCACTCACTTATATTGTCTTCCTGACCCCTGTACAACCTGAATTTAGAACATCTAGTATACTGCTACATTCTGGAAAATGTATTCAAAGACCTGCTAAGTACTGCATCATTGTATTGAGTTCATGAAACATTTTTTGGAGGGTTTTAAATTTCATTCAGGGTCACTTTTCAATTACTTTTTAGTTTTGCTTGTTTTTCTAGAAGAAAAATAAATTCTTAATAATGTCAGAAAGTAAACACTGCTTGGACTTAATTGATATTTATAGAACATTCCATCCAAAAGCAGCAGGATACACATTCTTCTCAAGTGCACATGGAACATTCTCCAGGATAGATCACATGCTGGGCCACAAAGCAAACCTTGGTAAATTTAAGAAAATTGAAATCATATCAAGCATCCTTTCCAACCACACTGCTATGAGATTAGAAATCAACTACAAGGAAAAAACTGTAGAAAACACAAACATGGGACTTCCCTGGTGGTGCAGTGGTTAAGAATCTGCCTGCCAATGCAGAGGACATGGGTTCAAGCCCTGGTCCGGGAAGATCCCACATGCTGTGGAGCAACTAAGCCCATGTGCCATAACTACTAAGCCTGCATTCTAGAGCCCATGAGCCACAACTACTGAGTCTGTGTGCCACAACTACTGAAGCCCGATCACCTAGAGCCAGTGCTCTGCAACAAGAGAAGCCACCACAATGAGAAGCCTGTGCACTGCAAAGAAGAGTAGCCCCTGCTCACTGCAACTAGAGAAAGCCTGCATGAAGCAATGAAGACCCAACAGAGCCAAAAATAAATAAATAAATAAGTAAATATTTGGGGAAAAAAACCCCACAAACATGTGGAGATTGAACAATGTTACTAAACAACCAATGGATCACCTAAGAAAGAGGAAATAAAAAAATACTTAGAGACAAATGAAAACAAAAACATGACAATACAAAACCTTTGGGATACAGCAAAAGCAATTCTAAGAGGGAAGTTTATGCCAATACAATCTTACCTCAGGAAACGAAAAATCTCAACTAAACAACATAACCTTACACCTAAAGCAACTAGAGAGAAAAGAACAAACAAAAACAAAGTTAGTAGAAGGAAAGAAATCATAAAGATCAGAGCAGAAATAAATAGAGATGAACAAAACAATAGAAAAGATAAGTGAAACTAAAATCTTGTTCTTTGAAAGGATAAACAAAATTGATAAACCTTTAGATTCATCAAGAAAAAAGGGAAAGGGCTCAAATCAATAAAATTAGAAGTGAAAAAGGAGAAGTTACAACTGACACCACAGAAATACAAAGGAATCATAAGAGACTACTACAAGCAACTATATGCCAATGAAATGGACAACCTGGAAGAAATGCCCAAATTCTTAGAAAGGTACAATCTTTCAAGACTAAACCATGAAGAACAGACCAATCACAGACCAATATGAACAGACCAATCACAAGTACTGAAATTGAAACTGTGATTAAAAAACTTCCGACAAACAAAAGTGCAGGACCAGATGAATTCTATCTATCACAGGTGAATTCTGTCAGACACTTAGAAAAGAGTTAACACTTATCCTTCTGAAACTATTCCAAAAAATTACAGAGGCAGGAAAACTCCCAAACTCATTCTGTGAGGCCACCATCGCCCTGATACCAAAACAAGACAAAGATACTACAAAAAAAGAGAAAATTACAGGTCAATATCATTGATGAACATAAATACAAAAATCCTCAACAAAATACTGGCAAACCTAATCCAACAATACGTTAAAGGGTTCATACACCATGGTCAAGTGGGATTTATCCTAGGGATGCAAGGATTTTTCAATATCCTCAAATCAATTAGTGTGGTACACCACATCAACAAACTGCAGAATAAAAACCATGTGATCATCTCACAATAGATGCAGAAAAAGCTTTCAACAAAATTCAACACCCATTTATGATAAAAACTCTCCAGAAAATGGGCATAGAGGGAACCTACCTCAACATAATACAGGCCATATATGACAAACCCACAGCTAACATCATCCTTAGTGGTGATAAGCTGGCCGCATTTCCTCTAAGATCAGTGAGATCAGGCTGACAGAATTTCCTCTAAGATCAGGAACAAGACAAGGATGTTCACTGTCACCACTTGTATTCAACATAGTTTTGGAAGTCCTAGCCATGGCAATCAGAGAAGAAAAAAAAACCCCAAAACCAAAGAAATCCAAATTGGAAAAGAAGTGAAACTGTCACTGTTTACAGAAAATCCTAAAGATGCTACCAGAAAACTACTAGAGTTCCTCAATGAATTTGGTAAGGTTGCAGGATACAAAATTAATACACAGAAATCTGTTGCATCTCTATACACTAACAATGAAAGATTGGAAAGAGAAATTAAGGAAACAATCCCATTTGCCATTGCATCAAAATAATAAAATACCTAGGAGACAAAAGGCCTGTACTCTGAAAACTATAAGATGCTGATGAAAGAAATGGAATATGATACAAACAGATGGAAAGATATAATGTGTTCTTGGATTGGAAAAATCAGTATTGTCAAAATGGCTATACTACCCAAGGCAGCTACAGATTCATTGCAATCCTTGTCAAATTACCAATGGAATTTTTCATGGAACTAGAACAAAAATTTTAGAATTTGTATGGAAACACAAAAGACCCCTAATAGCCAAAGTAATTCTGAGAAAGAAAAATGGGGCTGGAGGAACCAGGCTCCCTGACTTCAAACTATACTACAAAGCTGCAGTAATCAAAACAGTATGGTGCTGGCACAAAAACAGAAATATAGATTAATGGAACAAGATAGAATGCCTAGAAATAAACCCATGCATCTATGGTCAATTGATCTATGACGAAGATGGAAAGAATATACAATGGAGAAAAGACAGTCTCTTCAATAACTGGTGCTGGGAAAACAGCTACATGTAAAAGAATGAAATTAGAACATTCTCTAACACTATACACAAAAAAAAATGGATTAAAGGCCTAAATGTAAGACCAGATACTATAAAACTCTTAGAGGAAAACATAGGTGGAACACTCTGACATAAATTATAGAAATATCTTTTTGTATCCACCTCCTAGAGTAATGAAAATAAAAACAAAAATACACAAATGGGGCCTAATTAAACTTAAAAGCCTTTTCACAGCAAAGGAAATCATAAACAAAATGAAAAGACAACCCACAGAAAGGGAGAATATCTTTGCAAACAAAGTGACCGACAAGGGATTAATCTCCAGAATATACAAATAGCTCATGCAGGTCAATATCAAAAAAACAAAAACAACCCAATCAAAAAATTGGCAGAAGATCTAAATAGACATTTCTCCAAAGAAGACATACAGATGGCCAAAAAAACATGAAAAGATGCCCAACTTTGCTAATTATTAGAGAAACGCAAATAAAAGCTACAATGAGGTATCACCTCACACTGGTCAGAATGGCCATCATCAAAAAGTCTACAAACAATAAATGCTGGAGAGGGTGTGGAGAAAGGGGAACCCTCCTATGCTGTTGGTGGGAATGTAAATTGGTACAACCACTATGGAGGACAGTGTGGAAGTTTCCTTAAAAAACTAAAAAAATTAATAGAACTACCATATGATCTAGCAATCCCACTCCTGGGCATATATCTGGAGAAAACCATAATTCAAAAAGATACATGCACCCCAGTGTTCATTGCAGCACTGTTTACAATAGCCAAGACATGGAAGCAGCCTAAATGTCCATTGACAGAGGAATGGATAAAGAAGATGTGGTAAATATATACAGTGCAATGTTCCTCAGCCATAAAAAAGAATGAGATAATGCCATTTGCAGCAACATGGATGGACCTATAGATTTTACTAAGTGAAGTAAATTGGACAGAGAAAGACAATGATATCACTTATATGTGGACTCTAAAAAGATGATACAAATGAACTTATATACAAAACAGAAAGACTCATTGTTTTCAAAAACAAATTTATGGTTACCAAAGGAGAAAGGTGGGGGGAGGGATAAATTAGGAATTTGGGATTAAGAGATACACACTACTTTATATAAAATAGATAATCAACAAAGACCTACTCTCTAGCACAGGGGACTATACTCAGTGTTCTGTAATAATCTATATGCAAAAAGAATCTGAAAAAGAATGGATATATGTACATATATAACTGAACCACTTTGCTATACACCTGAAACTAATACAACATTGTAAATCAACTATACCCCAATATAAAATAAAAATTAAATTAGAAAATAAAAATTAAAAGAAAGTAACTACTGCTCATGATTGTGAAAATTTTTTTAATATTATTTCCAGATTTTCTACAAATAAATATTTGTTTACTAAGTAAAATATTTTTACTGAAATGGTTCTTTGAAAAGCATGCTGATTTATTACATATAAGCTTTAAAATTTTTTTTGAGGTATACTTTTCACATAATAAAATTCTCCAATTATCAGTGTCGAATTCAATGAGTTTTGAAAGCATACATATATATCTACCACCATAATCATGATATAGAACATTTCCTTCATCCCCCAAAATTGATATGTCCTTTTGCAGTCAGTCCCATCCTCCCACCCTTGGCCCTTGGCAAATGATTTGTTTTGTGTCATTAGTTTTGCTTTCTTAGAATTTCATATAAATGGAATCATAGAATATGTAATCTATTGTGTTTGGCCTTTCACTTACAGTTTTGAGAAAAGAGTTTATTTATAGATTTTCTACAAATATTTATCTACTAAGTAAAATGTTACATTGAAATGATTATCTGTCAAGTTTGCCAATTTATTTACTGATTTTGCCAAATAAAATTGTTATTTTTGAAGTTTGTTCATTCTTTGAGTATGTGAATATCAGAGGCTTAACTTTGAGCCTTGCTTTAGTTGCTGCCTTTGCTCTATCCTCACTGTAGGCTCTATCTACCTTGTCCTGGTCTAGTTATCCAAATTCTATGGCTCAAACTCACTCTTACCAGAAAACTGTAGGCCCCCAAATCTTACATTTTCAGGCTTGGTACTCTAGAGACGTATATTTAGCGAATTTGTGTTTTCAGCTTCAGTGAGACTTGGATTTTGTACTGATTGTGATTCAGAGGAGGATTATAATCACCTTCAATGGCTTTCCCTTCCTTGAAGATGCTGCTCAATTTACCTCATTTGACATATCATGTACCGTTGGCTTACCACATGCTGGGAAGCACCACAGCATTGTTGGCATGGTTTTCTGGTTACCAGAGTTCTTTTACTTCAATTATATCACTTTATTCTCAAAGCAGTCTTATGAAGTTGTAGTTATAATGAGAGAACATGTTCATAGAGGTGAACTGACATGGCTAATAAGTGAACCAAGACTTGAATTCTATTCTGTTTCCTAAATTAAGACACTTTATGTTGTACCATGTTTGCTAATGAACCTGAGATCTTAATAGGCTCATCAGCTGCTAATCAGAGGATCCACTGTTTGGCCTGAAGCAAATTTAGAATGGTTCATATGTAGTCATCCAAACATACCTTTCTCAGTATGTGATATCATCAGTCTTGGATTATTAACACAGTATTTTTTGTTAGAGATTTTAGTGACATTAGTTGAACTGATATCCTGAGTGCAACTCAGAATCACTCAGAATCAGATAGCCTGCTAAACCCTTGGACATAAGCTGTGAGCACATTTACCATGCAATTGTATTTACCTCAATCAGCTTAGCCATTTTAAATTTAACATTTTTAAGGAAGCCCTTCTGCAAGATACAGACTTGGACTTGAAGGTGGTTGTTCAAATTGTTAGATTAAGTAACATAAGTACAGGTGCAAATTATTTAATGCACCATGATTATCTGCTATCAGGGTATAGACAACCCAAAACTCCACTGAGGGTCTTAATTAAATTCATGGCTCTATTTTTTAAAACTTCATTGATTTTTGGCTGCGTTGGGTCTTGTTTCTGCACGCGGGTTTTCTCTCTAGTTGCCACGAGCGGGGACTGCTCTTCGTTGCGGTGCGCGGGCTTCTCATTGCTGTGGCTTCTCTGTTGCGGAGCACAGGCTCTAGGCATGTGGGCTTCAGTCGTTGTGGCACACGGGCTAGGTAGTTGTGGCTTGCGGGCTCTAGAGCGCAGGCTCAGTAGTTGTGCCTCACGGGCTTAGTTGCTCTGTGGCATGTGGGATCTTCCTGGACCAGGGTTCGAACCCGTGTCCCCTGCATTGGCAGGCAGATTCCTAGCCACTGTGCCACCAGGGAAGTCCAAATTCATGGCTCTATTGACCAGTCTGCTCCAGCTTGAAAGCAAGTCAATACCAGAATACCATGATAATTACATTAAATATTTTCCTCTAAATATTCCTAGGAGTTAACCTAGGTTTTCTAGGGCTTCTGTGAACTTGAGTGAACTTGTTGGACTTTTTCAGTATCAGTCCAAATTCTTGGGACTATATAAAAACAAATTGATCTCTAGGAGTGGAGACCATGAGAAAAATTTTTTTCGTCAACTTTTTCTGATTAGACTTTGTACTAATTATCAGATAACTGTGACATGACAATGGGATAACTTTGGATGACTAAGGCAAATGAATGGTCATTTACAGTGTTAAAATCATTTTTGGTCAATATCTTTAAGGAAAAACATATGGTACTTAGCTTGATTTTTAGCTGCTTCTCCCAACATTCCCATATATGCCTTAAATGTTAGTCTAACTGGATATTTGCTTTTACCTGAATTTAGGACTCTGCTTTTGCTCATGGACCTTCCTCTGTCAGGAAAAAAACTAGGCTTTGGGATCAGCTGGATCTATATATTGAGTCGTAATATGTGGCTTCTGAGTGAATTTGAATAATTATTTAAACTATGTTTTCCTGTTTTGTTTCCTTTTTTGAGGTTAAGAGGCCTAATCTTTGGACCTTGTAGGATTATTATGAGGATGAGGTGAAATAACGTATGTTAAGTGCCTAGCGTAGGGCCTGGTACCTAGAAGGTATTCAATATATATGCTTATTTCTCTTTATTCACAGTCTTCCTGGCAGCACCTCTTATTTTATTTATTTATTTTTTTAGCACCTCTTATTTTGTGATCCACCTTTTTCTGTCTCCTAAAGGAAAGCCTTTATTCTTTCTTTTAGAGCCACTTTTCACATACATGGATTATCTAGCTAGGTTTTTCCTCACATTTATCAGGAAATCAGAAAGTGGTTTATTCTGTAGGTGGCTCCCTTTTTTTTTTTTTTAAACAATAGATTTTTTCATCTCAGGAGATTATGGGAGGTAGGACAATTTTTTTTTTTTTTTCGGTACGCAGGCCTCTTACTGTTGTGGCCTCTCCCGTTGTGGAGCACAGGCTCCGGACGCGCAGGCTCAGCAGCCATGGCTCATGGGCCCAGCCGCTCCATGGCATGTGGGATCTTCCCGGACCGGGGCACGAACCCGTGTCCCCTGTATCGGCAGGCGGACTCTCAACCACTGCGCCACCAGGGAAGCCCAGGACAATTTTTAATTTATGTTTCTCTTATCAGCATATCTAGAACTGCCAATATTTAATGAATGAATGAATGGACTCTTGGCCTTCAGGTATCTTTGAATTCAATGGAATAGACAAGACTCCTGCAAGAAACCATGAGAGCTTAATAAACCACAGTATATAGTAAACACTAAGCTGGGGAACAGATGGAAAGTGATGCAGAAGTTTAGAGAAGCACATCACTTCGAGATCACTGAGCAATGTGAGAAATGGAGAGCAGGAACCACATGCTGGTTAAATTTTGGTTTATTTTCTAACTCTAGGTAGTGGCTGTAATGATGTTACTAGACAGTAGGCAGCTAAAATGTGCAAGTTCAGAAGAGTTACAAAGGAAGCATTTTGTTCTTTGTAGATTGTAAGCTTTAAAAATTCTTTTTATAGAAATATAGAAGATAGTGCACACAATTTATTTTTTAACTGGAGGCTAAATTAACAGGATTAAAAAAATCTGCTTCTCTGCATTTTCTACCTTTTGAATGAAAATGTTATTTGGGAATCTTTTCTACAGTGTCTAGAAGGCTTACTTTTAACATTTTTACAGCTGTATTGAGGTATAATGATATAAATTGCACATTTTATAACATACAGTTTTATGAGCTTTGACTTATGTGTACACTTGTGAATCCACCATCAGAAACAAGATAATAAACACAGTCATCATCTCCTAAGATTTTCTCATGGCCCCTTATAATCCACCTTCCTTAACCACCCTTCCCCATCCTATCCCCAGGCAAGCACTGATCTGTTTTCTGCATCATAGAGTTGTGTGCATTTTCTAGAATTGTACATAGATGAAATCATACAGCAGGTACTCTTACTTATTTTTACCTAGCTTCCTTCACTCAGCGTCATTATTTTGAGATTCTTCCATTTTTTTGTGTGTATTGATAATTCATTCCTTTTTATTACTGAGTTGTATTCAGTTGTATGGACATACCATGTGTTACCTATTCATGTACTAGTTTTCTATTGCTGCCATAACAAATTACCACAATCATAATGGCTTGAAACAACACCTATTATAAGCTTATAGTTTTGTAGTTCAGAAGTCTGAGCAGTCTCAGCTGGGTTCACTGCTCAGGATCTCAGAAGGCCAAAAACAAGGCGTTGGCCGGGCTCAGCTCTTATCTGGAAGCTGTAGGGGAAAATCCATTTTCTTTCTTTCTTTCTTTTTTTTTTTTTTTAACTTTTGGCCACTCCGTGTGGTTTGCAAGATCTCAGTTCCCCCACCAGGGATTGAACCTGGGCCATGGCAGTGAAAGCACTGAATCCTAACCACTAGACCACCAGGGAACTCCCGGGAAGGATCCATTTTCAAGGTCGTTCAGTTTGATAGCAGAATTCAGTTCTGTTTCTTTGCTGGCTGTTGGCTAGGAGTCAAATCAACTGCTAGAGGCTGCTCTCTGGTCCTTGCCCATGATTCCCTCCATCTTCAAGGTCACAGTAGCACATTGAGTGCTTCTTACCCTTTGGCTCTGTCTGATTTTGCCTTGTGCTGCCATCTAGAGACAATTCTCTGTTTTTAAAGGACTTTTGTGATTAGATTGGACCCACCTGGATAATCTCCCTTTTGTCATATAGTGTAACATAATCATGGGAGTGATAGTTCATCATGTCACAGGTTCCCACAAAACTCAAAGTGGAGGTTATACAAGTCACTGGGAGTCATTCTTAGAATTTTGCCTAATATGACCCAACCTCTGGCCCACAACCATCCATGCCTGTCCCACAAGTGAAATACATTCAGCCTATCCTAAGGTTCGAAATAGTATCATTCCATCATATAAATTCTACTGGCTTAAAAGTCCCAAATCTCATCATCTAAATCTAAATCAGGTTAGAACAGGCTCTGGTGTAATCCATTAAGTACAGCTCCTGGGCAAAATTCCCTTCAGCTGCCTCCAACACTCCCACAGTAGTTGGATGGGCATAGCATAAGAGTTATAGCTATTCCAGTTGAAAAATAGGGGAGGATGGAAAAAAATAACAATTTTCCTTGTCCAAAGCAGTTAAAAAATCCAGCCAGGTAAACTCCAGGCAGAGTTCTTTGATTAAAGCTTCAAGGCCTGGCAATAATGGGTGGTTCGGAGCTCTGCACTTTGGGTTCTTGGCTCCATCCTCTGATTCTGCTCTCTAGGCTTTTGTTTTCATCTTTTGATTCATTCTTTTCTTTCTTTTTTAAAAAAGTTGAAGTATAGTTGATGTACAGTAATATTACATAAGTTACAGGTGTACAACATAGTGATTCACAATTTTTAAAGGTTATACCACATTTATAGTTATTATAAAATATTGGCTGTATTCCCCATGTTGTACAATAGATCCTTGTAGCTTATTTTATACCTAATAGTTTGAATCATCCTTTTCTATGAAAGGTAGCATGTGTTTACAGCTGAATTATTTTATCAGCCTCCTCCTGTCAGTAGAATTTGGGGGACTTGACAGCCTTTTTTTTTCACTTTATACTCTCTCACGTTCAGTCCACACTGGTATTATGGCTGCTGATATAAAATTCTCAAAAAGCTATGGATCTTGTTTGGAATTCACTCCCATCAGACAAGAGCCAAATCCACAAATCTTTTAAAGATCTCTGTGTTTTGGCTGAGGGGCAGTGCTCTTAAACTATCTCAAGGCCCTCTTGATAGAGAAAATCTGTTAGGAAGACGCTTAATCACTTGGAAGGATCTTTTGTGTGGCTGAATACTCTGACCCTTTGATCTTTCGAGGGTTTCAGCAAAGAGTTATATGGTTACATGCCCAGCCTGAGCCTGTTCTTAATGCCATGATTTCAGAAGCAATCTCTTACTTTTAGCATCTCTTTCCATCTGGATAGGTCGAGAATTTCCCAAATCAGCAAGTCCTGATTCCTTAGCAGTCCTTTCCTCAATTTATCTCCCCTTATATTTTACTATAAGCAGCAAGAAGAAAACAGGGAACACCTTCAACCCTTGGCTTGGAATCTCCTAAGTATTCAAGTTCATCACTTTTGAATTTTCCTTTCTCCTATATAACTGCAGGATATAATTTTGCTAAGTGTTCTGTCTCTACAAGACAAGGATTTCCTTTCTTCTAGTTTCCAAATGCATGTTCCTCTGAGTTCCATTCAGTTCTTTCTGGGTCCTCACCAGCAGTATCTTTAAAGTCCATATTTCTACTAACAGTCTGTTCAAGATTTCCACCATGCTCCTCAAAATCTTCCAGTCTCTCTCTGCCCATTGCCCAATTTCAAAGTCACATTTTAGGTGTTTATCATCATGACACCCCACTTCCAGGTACCAAAATATGTATCAGTTTTCTATTGTTATGTAACAAATTACCATATAGTAGTTTAAAACAACACTATTTATTATTATTATTATTAATTTCACAAATCTGTAGGTAAGAATTCCAGGCAGGCTAAACTGGATTCTTTGCATAGAGTCTCAGGAGGCCAAAGCAAGGAATTGTTGGTCAATCTGGGCTCTTATCTGGGGGCTCTAGGGAATAGACTGCTTCCAAGCTCATTCAGATTGTTGACAAAATTCAGTTCCATGTGGTTGTAGGACTGAGGTCTCTGTTTCCTTCCTGGCTGATAGCAGAGGTGGCTCTCAGCTCCTAGGGGCTGTACCCCCTCCATCTTCAGAGCCAGCAACAGTGTGTCAAATCCTTCCTGTGTTTCCAGTCTCACTGACTTCACCTTCTGCCATCAGCCAGAGAAAACACTCAGCTTTTGAAGGGTTTTGTGATTAATTGGTTCACCTGGATAATCTCCATTTTGCCACATAAGGTAACATAATCATATTCATAGGTTCAGCTCATAATCAGAGAAGAAGAGAGTATATTAGGATGTGGGTTATTGGGGGTCATTCTTAGAATTTTCCTACTATAATTCTTCTGTCGATGGACATTTGTGTTGTTTTTAGTCTGGGGCTATTATAAATAAAGTTTATATGAACATTCCTGTGTGAGTTTTTGTATAGAGGTAAAGGTCAATGTTCGTTTTCTCCCAAATGTATAACCAGTTATTTACAGCACTAATTGCTGATAAATCTTTCTTTTCCACTATTGAGTTGCCTTGGCATCTTTGCTGAAAACAATTGACAAAGATATATGTGTCTATTTCTGGATTCTCAGTTTTGTTCCATTGAATTATGTCTTCATTTATGTCAGTTCCACACTATCATGATTACTGTAGGCTTGAAATCAAGTAAGATCAGTTCACAACCTTTATTCTTCTTTCTTACTTTTGGTCATCACTTAAGAGATATTATCTTTGTATGTAAATTTCCATTTAAAAATTAGTGAAATCAAACAGTTAAGAATGTTTGGCCATTTATATTTCTTTCATGGATCATCAGTAGTTCCTTCTGATTATCCATTTTTCTGATGAGGCATTCATATTTTAAAATTAATTTTTCTAAGGTTTGTATTATAGAAATTTCAAATACATGCAAAATAGAGACAATGATATAATGAAACTTTGTGTATCCATCATCCAACTTCAGTAATTATCAACCTATGGCCAGTTTTGATTAATTCATACCCCTGCCCACTCCTACCTGGATTGTTAAAAAGAACATCTCAGACATCATATTATTCCTTCTGTGGTGTCCTCATTTTACACATGAACAAAGTGAGATTCAGAGAGTTTAAATGATTTGGCCAAGGTCACATGGCTAGTAAGTGGCAAAACTGGGACCTGAATCCCAGTCTGTTTCACTCCAAAGTCAATCAATCTTTCCTCTCTCCCTCCCTCCCTCCCTCTCTCTCTCTCTCTTTCTTTCTTTCTTTCTTCTTTCTATTTTTAAACCACTTCATTGAGGTATGAATGACATGTACAAAGCTGTACATATTTAATGAATACAACTTGATGCGTTTGGGGATAAGCATATACCCATAATACCATCACTACTATCAAGACCATAAACATGTCCATCACCTTCCCAAAATTTTCTCCCACTTCTATTATTGTTATTATTTTGTGTGTGCCTTTGTGTGTGTATTAAGAACACCTAAGATCTACCTACTTAGCAGATTTTTAGTATACAATACAGTATTGTTAGCTCTAGGCACTATGCTGTATAGCAAATCTCAAGAACTTACTTATCTTGCACAACTGAAATTTTGTGCCCTTTGACCATCACCTTCCCATTTCCCCCTCCCTTTTCTGGTAATTGCCAGTGTACTCTCTGCTTCTATGAGTTTGATTATTTTAGATTTCACATATAAGTAAGATCATACAGTATTTATCTTTCTGTCTGGCTTATTTCACGTAGCATAATGTTGTTTTGGCTACTCTAGGTACTTTGAATTACTGTATAAATTTTAGAATCAGGATAATAGTTTCTAGAAAAATACCTACTGGGTTTTGGTTGGAGATAAGTTGAAGCTATTAATCAATCTGGAGACACTTGCCAATATTTCTTTGTGCAGGTGGGGCCCTTCCCCCACCTTCTGCAGCGCCCCTGCATTCTTGGGCATGGTTGAGAAAGCTGAAATTATGCTTCCATGTGGCTGCCTCACTCACTCCTTCACATCCCACATCCTGGACACCATTAGGCGTGCTGCCAAGGTGCCTCACATGTCCTCATCTCACCTCCATACTTCTGCCTGCCATTAATTCTTCTACCCCAGGAAAGGAAAATGGAAAGGGAAAATGGGAAAAGATGGGAAGATGGCAAAGGAAGGGGATCTGGGAAAGGAAGGTAACAAGACTGAAATTTCTGAAACCAAGTAAAGAAAATGCTTAAACAAGCAGTTGGTTAATCAACTGCATCAATGATGCATATGTTTGGAATAAAATGAATGCGCACCAGATTGGTCATTTTAACACAGGTGATTTTAATGGAGTAGCAGTATAAATGTCTAACTGGAGTGAATTAAAGAGATAACAGAGGGGAGGAAGATGGTGAGAATTAATATAAATCATTCTGTTAAGGAATTTTGTTATATAGAATGAGCAGAAAAATGGGAAGTAACTGGAAGCAGCTTTTAATTTAAATGTCTTACTATTTCATTACAAAAAAACCATTGTCGTTCCCAGGACTTACAGGAATGAGTATTTCTTCTAGCTGGGTTTAGGTCATCTGGGGGTAGTATAATCTTGTCCAGTAGAGTGCTATACTTTTTTTTTAACTAACTTAAAAATTTTTTTTTCTATTTATTTATTATCATTATTATTTTTGGCGGCGTGGCATGTGGGATCCCAGTTCCCCGACCAGGGATCAAATCTGTGCTCCCTGCATTGGGAGTGTGGCATCTCAACCACTGGACTGCCAGGGAAGTCCCTAGAGTGCTATACTTGAAAGAATCAGCACTTACATTTTCACAGAGAATATAGGAAGAACTGTATTAAGAATCAGAAGAACTGGACTGAAGCTGACACAACTTGTTATTGATCCTGGTAAAATCTACTGACATCTCTGGCCTCACCAGCTCACCTCATGTAGTGGTTTTGAGTATCAAAATGAGACTATGTATGTGAAGATATACTGTCTACTTAAACAATAATTTGTTTTTTGTTGTATCCTCAGTGCCTAGAACAGTGGTGTCACCTAGTAGGTCTTCAATAAATATTTGTTGAACAAATAAATGAATATATTTTATTGTACGTTATTTGTACATTAAAGTGAATAAAGCACGATTGCATATTAAATGATTAATGGAAATTAACACAAATCTCTTAATTTCAAGTGAGATACTCTTGCCATTACTAAAAATTGCATTGCTAAATTTACTTTGCGAGAAAGGCAATGTACCACTGCTATTATTATCTTCATAAGAGTGAATTGGTCAATGTAAGTGTTTCACTAAATAGTCTGAGTATTTTCTCAATGTATTCACTAAATATTTTCCAGATATGGAAAAGTTGATGCTTTTATTGATTAAAAAGAACCATTCCATAAATTGTGCATTTTTCCCTTGTATTTCCTTGAGATAGACCAGCTTAGGGGTTATTATGTGGACTATGTAGTTGAGAAGATTAGAATTTGGAGAAGTTAAGTCATTGACCATAGCTTATGGAGCTAACAAGTAATGAAGCCTGAATTACAGACTTTCAATCCTTTGATTACTTCACTTTCAGCTACATCATCAAACTTCTCTTGAAAGGAAGGGGGCATCTAATGGTAGAAGTGAAAGGAGATGCACTAAACATTTTAGGGACGAATTTGCTTTGAAACGACACAACTGAGATTATCTTAGCCTAAAACAGAAGTAACCTATTTCAACATGAACAAGTATGAATGCCATTTTGTCCTGCTAAGTACTGTTCAACTGTCTTCCTGCCGTGAGAATATTTTATGTTGATAAAGAAGCTAGTTTAGGGCTTCCCTGGTGGCGCAGTGGTTGAGAGTCCGCCTGCCGATGCAGGGGACACCGGTTCGTGCCTAGTCCGGGAAGATCCCACATGCCGCGGAGCGTCTGGGTCCGTGAGCCATGCATGGCCGCTGAGCCTGCGCCTCCGGAGCCTGTGCTCCGCAACGGGAGAGGCCACAGCAGCGAGAGGCCTGCGTACCGCAAAAAAAAAAAAAAAAAAAAAAAAAAAAAAAAATCTAGTTTAAAAATAAGAGATACACTACCTACATAAGTATTTCTAGGTCTCACAACAATCCTGAAAGGAAGCAATTGTTATTGCTGTTTTACAGATGATGAAAGGGAGATCCAAGGTCTCACAGCTAGTAAATGGCAGAACTAGGACTCAAGGCCAATTAGGCAAGATTATAAACCCTTTAATGTCCACTGTGCACAGGCATTCCCACCAGGCGTTATGCCAGTTGCTCTAAGTAATGCCAGAATATGCTGCTTTTAGCACAAAGGTTTCTTCTTTCTGGTTCAAATATGGAAATTAATCAGCATGTACCCATTTTTTCTGGTCTCTAGAGTGAGATGGTATATGCTGTTGTTGAAATGCCAACCTACAGATACCATAAACTTAGAATGTTGAGAAATATGGTAAATTTCTTGAGACCAATGAGAGCTGGAAGTATCATCTGTCCTGATGAAAGAGACAGGTGGATAAAATAATTCAGTTAGTTTTCTTTTAAGCTACAGTAAAAAACATTATTTAAGGATCAATAAAATGATAACTCTGAATATCCAGAATATACCTCTAACTGCATTACATGAAATTTCCAAAATGTAGCTTTCATTATAAAGTTTTATCTTATCTCTATGACATCTGTAAGTAATTTTCAACCTTTATTCATTTTCTCATTCTCTGTAATTGAGCTGTTGCATTTTGTATTGATAGTTGCTTATTATTCTTCCTTATTTGCTATATAATCTGAATGGCTTTTTTTTTTTGAGTGCCTTAGGTTGATGGAAACATTAAAGGCAAATTTCAGTTATACAATACAGTATTATCAACTACAGTCACCATTTATACATTAGATCCTTAGACCTTATTTATTTATTTAACATCTTTATTGGAGTATAATTGCTTTACAATGGTGTGTTAGTTTCTGCTTTACAACAACATGAATCAGTTATATATATACATAGGTTCCCATATCTCTTCCCTCTTGCATCTCCCTCCCTCCCACCCTCCCTATCCCACCCCTCCAGGCAGTCACAAAGCACCGAGCTGATCTCCCTGTGCTATGCGACTGCTTCCCACTAGCTATCTACCTTACTTTTGGTAGTGTATATATGTCCATGCCTCTCTCTCGCTTTGTCACAGCTTACCCTTCCCCCTCCCCATATCCTCAAGTCCATGCTCTAGTAAGACCTTATTTATTTTATAGCTGAAAATTTGTATCCTTTACCAGACTTTCCCTATTTTCCTCACCCCCCTTAATCCCCAGACCCTGGCCATCACTGTTCTGTTTTGTTTCTATAAGTTGACTTTTTTTTTTTAAAGGTTCTACATATACGTGATACCATGCAGTGTTTGTCTTTCTCTGATATATATATTACATATGTTATATATATAACATTTTATTTATCCATTCATTCGTCAGTGGACATTTAGGTTGCTTCTGTACCTTGGCCATTGTGAATAATGCTACAATGAACATGGGAATACAGATGTCTTTTCAAGATAGTGATTTCACTTCCTTTGTATATATACCTAGAGTGGGGTTGCTGGATCATATGGTAGTTCTAGTTTTAATTTCTAGAGGAAACTCCATGCTGTTGTCCATAGTGGTTGTACCAGTTTACATTCCCACCAACAGTGCACAAGGGTTCCTTCTTATCCACATCCTTGCCAGCATTTGTTATCTTTTAGCTTTTTGGTAATAAGCATCCTAACGGGTGTGAGGTGATACCTCGCTGTGGGCTTTTTTTTTTTTGGCTGCGCCACGTGGCTTACAGGATCTTAGTTCCCCAACCAGGGATCGAACCTGGGCTCCTGACAGTGAAAACCCAGAATCCTAATCACTGGACTGCCAGGGGGTTCTCTCATTGTGGTTTTGATTTGCATTTCCCTGATGATTAGTGATGTTGAGCATCTTTTCATATACCTATGCCCATTTGTAGGTTTTCTTTGGAAGAAGGTCAATTCAGGTTCTTTGCCTGTTTTTAAATTTGGTTGCTTTTCGGCTCTTGAATTGTATGAGTTCCTTGTATATTTTGGTTATTAAACCCTTATTAGACATGTGGTTTGCAAGTATTTTCTCCCATTCCATAGAACTTTTCTTTTTCTTTTTTTTGATATTAGATGGATATTTTATTTTATTTTAAGTTTATTTTTTAAATTGGAGTATAATTGCTTTGCAATATTGTGTTAGAACAATGCAAGGTGAATCAGCTATATGTATACATATTTCCCCTCCCTCTTGAGCGTCCTTCCCACTGCCCCCCTGGCACCCACCAATACACCCCTCTAGGTCATCACAGAGCACGAGCTGAGCTCCCTGTGCTATACAGCAGCTTCCCACTAGCTATCTGTTTTACACATGGTAGTGTATATATGTCAATGCTACTCTCTCAATTCTTCCCACCCTCCCCTTCTCCCTATGTCCACAAGTCCATTCTCTACGTCTGCGTCTGTTTTCCTGCCTTGCAGGTAGGTTCATCAGTACTGTTTTTCTAGAGTCCATATATATGCGTTAATATACGATATTTGTTTTTCTTTTTCTGACTGACTTCACTAGCCTTTTCGTTTTGTTGATGGTTTCCTTTGCTGTGCAGAAGTTCTTTAGTTTACTGTAGTCCCTCTGTTTATTTTTGCTTTTGTTGCCTTTGCTTTTGGTGTCAAGTTAAAAAAAATCATTGCCAAGACCATTGTCAAAGAGGTTACCCCCTCTGTTTTCTTCTAGGAGTTTTATTGTTTTAGGTCTTACATTCAAGTCTTTGATCCATTTTGAGTTGATTTTTGTGTATGGTGTAAGATAGGGGTCCAGTTTCATTCTTTTGCATGCAGCTTTCTAGTTTTCCCAACAACATTTATTAAAGAGACTGTATTTTCCCATTGTATATTCTTCGTTTTTTTGTCATAAATTAATTAACCGTGTATGTATGAGTTTATTTCTGGGCTCTCTATTCTGTTCTGTTTATTTATGTGTCTGTTTTTGTGCCAGTACCATACTCTTTTGATTACTCTAGCTTTGAAATAATATACTTTGAAATCAGGAAATCAGCTTTGTTCTTCCTTCTCAAGATTACTTTGGCTATTCAGAGTCTTTTGTGGTTCCATATACATTTTAAGATTGTACTTCTATTTCTGTGAAAAAAGCCATTGGAATTTTGATAGGGATTTCAGTGAATCTGTAGATTGCTTTAGATAATATGGGCTATTTAACAGTATTAATTCTTCTAATCCATTAGCATGGGATATCTTTACATTTGTGTATTCTGCAATTTCTTCCATCAATATCTTATAGTTTTCAGCAGACAAAATTTTTACCTTCTTAGTGAAATTTATTCCTAAGTATTTTATTCTTCTTGATGCTATTATAAATGGGACTGTTTTCTTAATTTTTCTTTCCAATAGTTTGTTATTATTGTATAAAAATGCAAATGATCTTTATGTGTTGATTGTGTATCCTGCAACTCTACCGAATTTGTTTATTAGTTCTAACAGTTTTTTTTGATGGAGTCTTTATGGTTATATATA
This sequence comes from Delphinus delphis, assembly GCF_949987515.2. Classification (NCBI taxonomy): domain Eukaryota; kingdom Metazoa; phylum Chordata; class Mammalia; order Artiodactyla; family Delphinidae; genus Delphinus; species Delphinus delphis. The sequence goes on from NC_082695.1 coordinate 35,110,034, forward strand.
TAATCTTATAACCACTAAGGTGCATAGGAAGTCTGCCCTACATACTTTAATAAGAACATTACCTAGAATGGGCACTTCCATATTGTAATACCAGATCATAATTCTGACTGTTTTTTTTAAAATAAATTTATTTATTTGTTTGTTTTTAATTTTGGCTGTGTTGGGTCTTTGTTGCTGCGTATGGGCTTTCTCTAGTTGAGGCAAGCGGGGGCTACTCTTCGTTGCAGTGCACGGGCTTCTCATTGTCGTGGCTTCACTTGTTGCAAAGCATGGGCTCTAGAGCGCAGGCTCAGTAGTTGTGGTGCATGGGCTTAGTTGCTCCGCGGCATGGCATGTGAGATCTTCCCGGACCGGGGATCCAACCTGTGTCCCCTGCATTGGCAGGCAGATTCTTAACCACTGTGCCACCAGGGAAGCCCCTGACTGTGTTTTAAAAAAAAGTATTAAATAATGGCTATTTCCTTGTTTAGTAAGAAAGGTAACTGTGATATTTGTTAAGAGTTCCAGCAAGAAAAGCAAAGGTGCTAAGCTTTATGTTTACCTTTAAGTAATACTTAGTAATGTCAGGAAATGAGGACTTGCTGTAAAATTCCCAGGTACCCTTCTTTCTGTCTTTAATATCATTTTTATCTTAGAGCCCTTCTTTTTCATTTTAAGATGCTCTTGATTCTAAAAGAACTAATTTATCTTTTACTATGCTCCCAAAGAATTTCTGAAGCAATTTGACTTATCTTGGGACCAGGCCCAACATTAAAGTGAAACCTTTTTTTTTTTTTTTTTTTTTTTTGCGGTACGCGGGCCTCTCACTGCTGTGGCCTCTCCCGTTGCGGAGCACAGGCTCTGGACGCGCAGGCTCAGCGGCCATGGCTCACAGGCCTAGCCGCTCCGCGGCATGTGGGATCTTCCCGGACCGGGGCACGAACCTGTGTCCCCTGCATCGGCAGGAGGACTCTCAACCACTGCGCCACCAGAGAAGCCCAAACTGAAGTCTTTTTAATGGTAATATTATTATTATTTTTTACATCTTTATTGGAGTATAATTGCTTTACAATGGTAATATTATTTTCTCAAATGTTTTATGGTCCTTTGTAGTATTGTCAAAAAGGTATGTAACCTTCAAATAAATCATACTCTAGGAATTTCCTCTTAAATTATAAAAAACCAACTCTAATTTGTGGATTGATTTTGTGGAGAATGCTTAATAATAAAGTATCAACATAGAGTTCCTAGATTCCTCACCTAACCCTATTAAAAAAAACCTTGACAATGTTATTTCCATTTTTTATTTGCTTCATATGAAAATTATATTTAGGAAAGATATTAGCAATGAGTTGAACAATCATTTTTCCCATATATAAACTTTCTCCTTGAACATGACTGACTCTGTTTTCCATTGTGACAGGATAAATTCCAACGTTTATGTATGACGTACAATTGAACTCTTAGCTAAATGGAAGAAAGTGGGGAGTGAAATGTGCATCTTGCCCTATTCTTCTTTGAAAGGGATTATAATACTGAATTGAGGTGATTAACGTCTCTTGGTGGCATTTGTGGCACACGAATCAAGTGCTGTTTTGTTTAGGCATGCTGAGATATTGTCGACACCATTCCTTTCCAATAGAACTTTCTGTAGCAGTGGCACTGGAACTGTTCTATATCTGTGCTGTCAACAGAGTAGTCATGTGGAGCCCTCGAGTGCTTGAAATATGGCTAGTGGACTGAGGAACTGGAATTTTCATTTTATTTCATTTTAATTAATTTAAATTTAAATAGCCACATGTGACTAATGGTAACTTTATCAACTCAGACTCTCAAATTGATTTTTTTCATAAGTAGTATTTTGTAAACAACAACAAAAAAAGGAATTTGAGTTACCAAAAAAATATGTTAAGTGCGCACAGCTTCTCTCTGTCTCTGTGTAGTGGATTCTGTTAAGTTGTTTTTGGAGAGGAGGCAGTATAGTATCGTGGAATGGGAAGACCTGTGTTCTGAACTGGCTATGCCATTAAGCAGCTTGGACAAATTATCTCCCTGGACTGTTACTTACTCATAAAATGAGGGGTCTTTTGTTTTTCAAATTTATATTTAACAATGGAAACATATCTTTCTCAAAAGAAAGATAGAGGTGAAAGTTAGGGGTGGGATGAGAAGGGGCAGCAGAGTCCTGTGCATTAAGCTATCCCTTTATCTCTCAGTAATTCCCAGGCTCCTCCACTACAGTACAGAACCCATTTCACAAAGCACTAGAGTCGATGAAATCCAGGGTTCCTTTTAGCTCTGATAAAGTATGGTTTCAGTAGGATTACATGTGGCGTTTTCTCTCTATTGATATCATCTTGGTAACGGTTATTCTCCAAAGGCCAATCTTTACATGTATTTTGACCCAATTCAGCTCATTAAAGTTGAGTTTGAGAGGTACTCAGGCCATTCGATGAGGAGAGGTTTGTGTTCTCTTAGCTCACCAAAAATGAAGCTAAAAATAAGAGCTTAATAGACATAGCAGATATGGACAGGTCCAAATAAAATATGCAAGCAAATTAAAAAAAAACCACTTAAATTTCCTCCATTGGGAATGGTTTTTTATCATTTTGACAAATTCAGGACTGAGTTTCATAAAAGAAAACATGATTGAAATGGTTAAATTGATGATGTAGAGACTTACTCTTTACTCTGTGTGGGCTCAAGGAACCACACTTGCTCATCCCTGCCTTCTAGGGAAAAGTAACTGAGATATTTAATGGAGTCCTCAGGTGCATACAGCTAGACTGTGGGGTGGAAATTGGCATAAAGGGGAAAGTTTCAGAGGGAAGTATAAGGAGGTTAAAAGTGCTTTTTTCTGCATGATTTTTGGGGGGAGTGGGCATCTATTTTGTATCTCTTCCTCTCCCTTTTCCTTCCCTTCCTTTTCATTGCCCTTCTTTTCTCTCCAATATGATGGTAAGAAGGGCCCAGGTCTACCTCCCCTTTCACTTTCATCCTTTGAAAGCTTAGCAGGCACTAGGGTAAAGTACAGAGGATGAGTGGAGAGTACAATTCTAGCCTTGGAAGGAGTCTTTGCATTACTCATGGTCCGTCTAGGCTCACCTGGGTAGGAGAGGCCTCAGGGGCTTAGGACCAGGAACATGCTCCCAAGGATCTCTGATGAGGTTAGGCAGTCAGTGGAGGAATCAGGAACTTGAGAGATTTTGTCAACCTTTCCATTTGTTAAGACTAAGAAATATAGTATTTTTGTTATCACATCACGCTATGATTTTAAATGTATTGATGGGAAGGATGGTTCATTGTTTCCAAGGGTACAGTGTTCTATAGTAAGTTCAGCTGTGAAAGCTTTTAATTAAAAAAATATATTTTTCCTTTCTTGGCGTTCTTGAAATTTAGCAAGTGAACGAATGTAAAGAAAGGAAAACGAGAAAAAAAGCTTAGGTTAAAAAAATGTCAAGCATTTTGATTATTGCTTGTATACAACATGTCTCAAGGTTGTTCTATTCTATTAAATACAATGGGACAGCTGAGCCCATACGATTTTCTCCTTCCTCTTGACTATTCCTTTATGGCTCTTTAGTTCTTCTCACAGTGCTTTATTATATGGTAGGAACTCAATAAGTATATGTTTAATGCTGGATTGGAGATGTTGGCATTAAAGTTGAAGGTGAATGGAGGGAAGAGAGAGCTTTGACAGAGTGAGCAGAAATTTTACTTGCTAAATATAATACATTAATGTGTCTCTATAACTTCACAGTTTACCAAGGACTGCTACCTACAGGGTCTTATTTTTCCTCACAACAATCCTATAGGCTATTGGTATTCCTCTTTTATTTATGCGGCACAGAAAGGTTAAGTGACTTGTTATACCTACAGACAGAGTTAGGTCTCAAACCCAGTTCTCCTTTCTCCCCAAATGAAAGAGAGAAAGTTTTCCGGAAGGAGGGGATTAGCAGAGGATTCAGAACTGCAGAAATATTAAGGAAGATATAATTTTTCAATAACCTTCATGGCTTTCCTGAGAAAAGACATTTCAGTGGGACAGAAAGATTGGAAGACCTAAGGATGGGCAGATTACTGTAAGAGTGGATGCTCTTACTTTCTTCATGGGAGAAAATCCTTTCCAAGTAAAATAGCTTTCTTACATATTTACTAACTGGGGAAAGTTAATGATTTGAATAACTCCACAAGCTGTTCTATAATATTAGCTCAATTGTAAATGTATAGTTTACAAACAATTTAAAGTTGCTAAAGTAAGTAACTTACAATAGTAGGGGAGTATTAGTCAATTTGTTTTGTACTTAGAAGTAATTATTTTCTGAAATATTTAAGGGCTACAAATCTGTACCCCATTTCTCTAAGATATTCATAAACATTTGCTAAAAGACATATATTGTTAAGAATTGTTATTATGCAAAATATACTTTCCGATTTTACTGAATTTCTTATGTCACCATTCAAATTTTTCATGTCATTTTTTTAATGTTTCATAGTTTATTGCTGAAATATCTGTGGAACTTAATATTTTAGAAAACTTTCTTCTATAAATGTCAAGACATTTCTGTGTAAAATTATACAACTGCTGCTGTTCTGATAGTCATGTACCACCCACTTCCCACTACTACCCCCTATCTAAATATAGCAGAGTATGCATTCACCTGATGGAGGTGAAGTGTCCATAGGGAAATGAATATCCGGAACTTGTGCCCACCTCAGTGAAACCTAGAAGATTTCATGTATTGATATACTTTATTTTTATAATATTCTAAGTATCCTACTTGTAATTTCGATTGTTAGAATTTGCTTTAAGTCCTTAATCTGTGACAAAATAGTTTTGCTCATACCCAAGAAAAAGGACCTAAAAAATGACATGAGACTGTTTTAGATGTTTTCTCTTGACTTTTTTCAGTACATTTTGAAAAAGTGGGAGATATGATGATAGAGTGCTTGGCACTTGGGTCAACAGTGTAATTAATTTATTAGTTCAAATATTTATTATATACCTACCTATCAGGGACCGTGCTGGGGTTATGGTATGGAACAAGCAGACCCAGTCCTTGGCCTCCTGGGCTTACAGTTTATAAGTGCCAGATTTATAGAGTACAGAATAGAAGCAAATTGATTGAAAAATTATGTGTAAAGATAAAAGTAGAACAGGAGTCCTGTGAGTTTGAGTATGAGGACAGAGCATCGCCTTGATGTCATTTTACTCTGCTTCCCTAAAAGGTCACCAGAATTCTGGTTACTTCCACTGTGATATGGGCCTCACCCTCACCGGGCAACTCAGTCTACTAGCAGCTATAATTTGCTAAAACATAAAAAAAAATTTTTTTAAAACCAGTGTTCAATTCAGAGTCCAGATCAGATCAATCCTCTGTAGGTTAGAGATTTCTGCCTTTAGTAAAGGCAACACACAATATACTCTTCTGTCTCAGCACAGTAACTTGTGATGCATCCCAGTCAGAACAATGACTAGTTAATCTCACTTTGCCTCTCAGCTCTGTCACCTTTGATGTCCCTGAAATGTCAACCCCTTTAGGCCTGTGCCCTTTCCAGTGTGGTTATTCCAGCCTGGCTCTGTGCTGCAACTCTTTCCTCTCAAGCTATCCCTTCACTGCTCTCTTTGCCAGCTTTTCCACTTGCCATTTGGACCTTCTACATGCTGGATCATCCAGGTTAACAGGGCTGCCTATCATGGAAAAGGATTCCATAGTTTCAAAACTGAGTTTGTTGAAGTTCAACGTATTAATTATCATAATAAGTCAGATGTAATTTTACTGCTGTGGGAGTGAAGCTGAATCCAAGATGTGAGAGTCCAAGGTGTAGAGACAAAGTGATTTTATATGGGTTGGAAGAACCTCAGGACAGTTTCCTCCATGAGATCTGATGCCTGTGAAATAATTTTTCCTTCTCATGGGAAGCAGATGGGAGACTAGAGTGTGACCATGCCTTCTTTGTGTAGGTGAGGTGACCCTTGTCTTTGTGCCCTTCCCAGAGATGGGCTATGTAATCATCACAAGAAAACATGGAAGTTCTACTCATCTGCTAAAAACCCTTCAGTTAGCAATCATGGTTGTTTGCCTTATGTATGTTTCTTTCGGTAGCCCATGTAAGGTGAAGGAAAATTATAAGTAGATATGCAGTTGGAATTGTAACTTCTTGCCTGAGTGAAACAATTAATGGGATGGGAGCATTATCCTCTCCCTACTTCTCCCTCCATCCTCTGCCCTGCCTTGATAAGACTGTAGACACACCCATGGAAGCTTAACTGTCAAGGTCAAGGACCATCCCTCTGTCACTCGACCAAGAAGCTCATTGCCAAGGGAGTTTCACCATCTCTAAAGCCCAGGAATGTCTACCTGGTTGTGGAATCTTACCTTCAGGCAGAGGGTAGGAACTGTGCAGGCTGAAGTACTACAAGACCCTGCATTTAATAAGAAATAGAGACTAAAATCTTTTGCCAAGTTTTGTCTCATATAATTTCTTTCTTATGGGGAGCAAAACAACCAACACACGGTCTTGACCAGAGAAGGGAGATATTCCTAATTTTGGAAAGCCCAGGACACCTTGACATTTTCTTATGTACTCTTTTAGTTTGCCTTTTAATTTTAGCTATGGTATATTCTGACATAGAAATATTTTAATTTTCATTTTGTTACATCACTTTTCTCCTTTGAACTTTTGCTTTTATGTCTAGAAACTCTGTGACACTTCTAATATTACAATCTAGGGGTCTTAAGAGAGCCAGGGACTTTAGCATAGTACAGCCTTCATTCTGCCTCTGAAAGTGCTTGTTACCCTTACCATTAGAGTTGCTTGGTTGCAAACAACAGAAACCAACTTCGGTTAACTTAAGAAGAAAAGGAATTCATTACAAAGATATCCAGTAATGGGAAGGATTGAGAACCAGTCTCAGAAAATGGGCATGTATGCAGATAGGGTGGTGGGTCCCTGGAGGAAATGAACCAGACATAACTTTCTTGACAAGAAAAGCCATTTTAGGCCTAAGCCATTTTGTGATCTAAGCCTGGCCGTAGTGCTTGCCCTTGCAGAAGAATAAGTCTCAGCAGTTAATGATTTTAAGGGAACAAATCAATGTAAGAACAACAGGCCAGGGAAATAACTTAACCATATTGGAGACAATAAATCAGTTGTAAAGACTTCCAGTCCTGTTTAAAAGGTAAAGATTAGCCTGAAGCATATTCTTGAGCTTTTTTTTGTAAGATCTAAACCTCCTCTTGCACTCAACCACCAGACTAATTGGAACCTAAGGAATGATGATGTTGACCTTTGCTGACCCTCATGACTTCAGTCAACTAGAGCCTGGACTCTGTCAACCTTTGCCCCAATACTATGCTGAATTCTACTCTGCTCAAGCCCATTCGTGGATATGCATGTACCCTTAGCTTAAAATTTCCCCAGTTTTGCTGTTTGGGGAGACACTACTTTGGGAAATATCCCTGATGTTCTCCTTACTTGCTGCAAGTGATAAATCCTTCCTTCTCCCACTCTTTGTCTTGGTTGTGTCTTTTGGCTCTACACCCACCAAGAGGCAAACCCAGTTTTCAGGTAACAGGCAGGAGCCAAGGGAAACTGGGCAGCTACAGCTGGAATCACAGGAACTGGGTCAGTTTGTTTAGGGGGCTGCCACTGGGTCACAACCTCCATCACTGTTACCACTGGACTCTCAGCCATCCATACTCTGAAGCTAATAATAAAATATATGTGGAAATTAATATTTTAGAGTTAAAAAAATACCAAGACATTTTATGTTTACAGTTATACCAGCTGTTGTTTTTCAAATTGTCATACCTCTCCATTCCCTGCCACCTCCCTCACCCAAATTGTCAAATTAGAGCAGACAACAGAATACATTCACATGATAGAAAATGGTGCTTTTAGGCATGAAGTGAGTATTGGAAATCCTTTTCTACCCTATTGATGCTTAGGAGATATCATATGTTAGAATACTTAATGTTTACAGTATGCCTCACATCCTACTTGTTATTTAAACTGCTATCTGTGTCTCCCTGATTTCAGACTATATACAAAGCCACAGTCATCAAAACAGTATGGTACTGGCACAAAAATAGACACATAGATCAATGGAGCAGAATGTAAATTGGTATAGCCGCTGTGGAAAACAGTATGGAGTTTTCTTAAAAAACAAAAAATAGAACTACCCTATGACTCAGCAATTCCACTCTTGGGTGTATATCTGAAAAAAAACAAAAACACTAATTCAGAAAGACACATGCACCCCAATGTTTATAGCAACATTATTTACAATTTCCAAGATATGGAAACAACCTAAGTATCTATCAACAGATGAATGGATAAAGAAAGATTTAATAAAATAAGATAAAATAAGATAAATAAAATAAGATAAAATACTATTCAGGCATTTTTCCATTTGCATCAAAATGAATGGACTTGGAGGGCATTATGCTAAGTGAAATAAGTCAGACAGAGAAAGACAAATACTGTGATGATATCACTTATATGTGGAACCTGAAAAATACAACAAATTAGTGAATATAATGAAAAAGAAGCATACTCATAGATTTAGAGAACAAATTAGTGTTTACCAGTGGGGAGGAGGGAAGGGGCAATATAGGGTAGGGGATTAAGATGTACAAACTATTAGATATAAAATAAGCTACAAGGATGTATTGTACAACATGGGGAATATAACCAATATTTTATAATAACTATAAATGGAGTATAACCTTAAAAAAAAAGTTAGGACTTTCCTAAAACAAAACAAAAAAACCCCACCACCAACAAAAACCACTGCTACCTGTGCCGAGAAGAATTTCTCAGGTTGGCTGCACGCTTACGTGACCGCCTCCAGGGGGAGTGTGTGCCATGGAATTGGCGGAACCTGGGTCACAAACCCTCTTTTCAGGGGCCGGGGGAAGGAGACACTGCTCCTTTTTGGCTTCTTTTCTTTTTTCCTCCCAAGACCAAGCCCTGGTTTGGATACTGGAGAGCCAAAAAGAAAGAAATCTAAACTAGATCACCTGGCTTTCCACCAGAGTTCCCACTCCCTTAGCATCTTGGCCAAGTGACCACACTCCTCTTCAGTGCTACAAACCACAGATCTGGGAAGGAGTGAGGCGGGGTCAGCATCCATTTGCCCTCACTAACCACTTCAAAAATCTTTGTTTCTCCTCTCACGCTGGACCTCCTTTGGGGCTCATGCCATGAGGTAGAATACCTTTTACACCATTCTGGTTGGAATTACATACTAAACCCCCCTCAACTCCATATTTATTAAAAATAGATGACTCCCCATCCTGCTCACTGCTCTTAGTTCTGCCTTTGTCCTAAGAAGTGACTTTAATGTAGTTATGCACTAATTATCTAACACAATTGGCTTCACAATTAAAGTTGATCTTTCAGCTGAATGTATAGTATAGTATAGAATTCTATACTATAGTATATTCTATTCTATAGTATAGAATTGATCTCCATTTTGATCCTATAGATAACTCTAATTTAATATGTTAAACTGAATTTATAATCTACTCCTTCCACATCTACCTCTATTCCTGAATTCTCTTAGTGAATAGCATCACTTTCTTCCAAGTTTCCCAAGCCAGAAATCACTGAGTCATTCTGTACCCTCTCCCTTTCTGAATACTCCATATACAGTTTAGTTTGATGTTGATATCGCCTCCTTAAAATCTCTTGAGTCCATTTCCTGTTTTTGTTTTACTGTTGCCTTAGTATAAGTTTAGGTGTCTTTTCATGTGGATAGCTGCAATATCTTTCTAACTGGTTTCTGTTTTTAAAATGCATTCTGTTCCATCTATTCCCACATGCCAAAGTAATTTTCCTAAAACAAATCTGATCATCTCATTCTTCTGCTGAAATCCTTTTGTGGCCCTCTTAGCTCTCAGAATAAAAATCAAGTTCATCCCTTTAAGATAAAAGTCTGTTCTTAATATGACCTTTGACTATTTCTGTAATTCAACTACAATATCTCCTGTAACGTGTATTTTGTTCCAGACAAACATAGAGTTCTCCAGATTGGTCTTTTAATCTCTCTAGTTCTTTCCTATGTCCATTCCTGTTAATGTTTTTTGTTTTTTTTTTTTTTTTTTTTTTTTTTGCGGTACGCGGGCCTCTCACTGTAGTGGCCTCTCCTGTTGTGGAGCACAGGCTCCGAACGCGCAGGCTCAGTGGCCATGACTCACGGGCCCAGCCACTCTGTGGCATGTGGGATCTTCCCGGACCAGGGCATGAACCCGTGTCCGCTGCATTGGCAGGCGGACTCTCAACCACTGCGCCACCAGGGAAGCCCCCCTGTTAATGTTTTAAAACACAGTTTGGTTGTCAAGTGATATACTTGTATATAGATAATATTTTGGGATTTTTAGCATGGGCTTGTGATCCAATTCAGGTCAATCAGAGTCAATTTCTGGGACTTTTCTTCTGGAGGAGCAGGAAAGACCATCTTTTGCCTTTTGGGTAAGGTTTCTGCAAAGATGCGAAGTGAGGCTCCTGTCACTTGGAGGATGCTTATTGACAGAGAGAAGGAGACCAACATCTAGAGGGAAGCAGAGCTAAGAATGGGAGCAAGGGAGTATGAGACAGAGAGAGAAAGCAGGTCTTGGTGACATTGTTTGGGCCTTGGATCTAATGTGGGTAATGTTGGATCTATTACGGTCCTTTGCGGTTATTAGCTGATAAATCCACTCTCCCTTTTTCTTTCACTTAAATTAGATTGATTTAGCTTTTATCACTTCAGACCAAAAGTGTCCATGGAGTTACAATAGAATTAAAGAGTTAATTAACATTATTTATAAACTTAGTCTTTACAATTTTGGCTGTATCTACACAAAGCATAATTTTGACAGATGGTTTTCATGAGAAACCTACAGGTTGATGTGTGTGTGTATGTTGATTTTTAATTCCATATAAAGCAGGCTCTACTTAATGGGCAGTTCAGACTTACCTGAATTAGCGCTGGAAGTAGACAGAGGGAAAATGTAAGAATTTTTTTTTTTTTAAGAGATCTTATTTGCAGTCTTGTATCATTTAACCTAATGGTTCTCAACTCTGGCTGTACATTAAAATCATCTGAGGAACTTTTAAAACTACAGATGCCTGGAACTCTCCCAGACAAAGTAAATTGGAATCTCTGGGGCTGGGGCCCAAGCATTGGTATTTTTTTATTTGTTTGTTTGTTTGTGTTTTTGGTACGCGGGCCTCTCACTGTTGTGGCCTCTCCCGTTGTGGAGCACAGGCTCCGGACACGCAGGCTCAGCGGCCATGGCTCACGGGCCCAGCCACTCCGCCACTCCGCGGCATGTGGGATCTTCTTGGACCTGGGCATGAACCCGTGTCCCCTGCATCGGCAGGTGGACTCTCAACCACTGTGCCACCAGGGAAGCCCTCAAGCACTGGTATTTTTTAGAAGCTGTGGGGTTTCAACTTTCAGCAAGGGGTGAGAACCAGTGATCTGACCTAATATTTGTCCTCTGTTACTTGAGGAATTCAAATTACTTACACATGACTTTTTGTTGATTTATTTTCCTCATTGTAATTTTCTCTGTAATGAACAAAACATGAGAAATCAAGTTGCTGGCTTTTGTGCTGTCCTCTAGGTTGGGATTTCTGCAAAACTAGTCAGGGACTTACAATTAGGCACTGCTCATCTTTAATTCTGAATTTAATAATGTGGCTGTAAATGCAGGTCTCTATAAATTAAGTTACAAGTTGTGTTGCTTAGATTTATATTTTCTCAGACTTATTGAAATAAAAGATTTCTTTAAGGAAGTGACTCTAGATATAAGAAGATAACTTTCAATAGTAAAATTAATATAAAAGGAAACCATTAGAATGATATATTAAAATAAACACAACTTGTGTTATTAGGAGTTTAATATGTAGGACAAAAAATTTCCTTATATTCAGATGTGCATTTTGGTTTATTTATTCTAAGAGCTCACCAACATTCCCATGCTAAAAGCAGTTGCTGTTGAAGATTAAAAGTATATTTAGTTTTTGATGATGTATCTGATTAAAGGTAGACATATTCTCCTTAATTTTATGACATCCGCCAGTTGCCTTTAGGTATTATATACACTCACACACATATTTATTTTGTTTTACTTTAATTGTAATTACGTTTAAATAAAACAACAAAAAATAATAGATGGCAAGAAAACAATGTTAGAGAAATGTAGGGATTAATTAAATTTGCTTAATTAATTAATCATATAAGAATTTAGCAGGATGGCTTCTTGGTGCCTAGTGTTGCCCAAAGGGCTGAGAAGAGTACAGTCATGATCATCTGGAATTTGCAATCTAATTGGAGAGATAAGACAAAGCAGGACAATTAAATAAGCTTGCTGGGAGTATGTGAGTCAATGCCAGTCTGAAGAGGGATGACAATAAGTACGGCATCTCAGGAAGGGAGAGATGTACATGAAATAAGCTTCCTAAAAGATAAGAAAGATTTTTTTGATTTTTCTCTGTATATTTCAATACCCTGTGATGGGTTTTTAGTTTCATATTTTTATTTTTTTTTTAATTTAATCAATTAATTTATTTTTTGGCTGTGCTGTGCAGTTCCCCGACCAGGGATTGAACTGGGCTCTGGTGGTGAAATTGCTGGGTCCTAACCACTGGGCAACCAGGGAATTCCCTAGTTTCATACTTTTTAACCAGATCCAAATCACAAGCAAGTTCCCTGGGTGGCCAACTTTTTGTTTTCACAATCTATTCTTTTTTTTTTTTTTTTTTTGCAGTACGCAGGCCTCTCACTGTTGTGGCCTCTCCCGTTGCGGAGCACAGGCTCCGGACGTGCAGGCTCAGCAGCCATGGCTCACGGGCCTAGCCGCTCTGCGGCATGTGGGATCCTCCCGGACCGGGGCACGAACCCGTGTCCCCTGCATCGGCAGGCGGACTCTCAACCACTGCGCCACCAGGGAAGCCCCACAATCTATTCTTTATAGAGTATTTTAAAGAAAATTCTATGTTGGTTGGTAGGGTGGGGGGTAGTTGTGAGCTTATACGTTCTCAAAGATTTCCAAAATTTAAAATTCATAAGTTGTAATTTAAAAAATTTGGATTGGATTTTATTCATTCTAATTTCCTACCCTCAAAATAGAAGGCAGTGTGACTTCTGTAGAGATGTCTTGATTCCTGGTGTGGAGGACTGGTCACGAGTGATGGGGCTCAGATCCAGAGAGTCTTTTGACCTGTGGGCTCCCATGAGCTTGTTGACAAGTGGACAGATACTTTGGCCTTCTCTAGGAATTTCCAGTTGCCCTTCCTAATTTGTCTTACTCTCTGCTCAGGTATGGTAACAGCCTGAGGTGTCTAAATCATAAAATATATTCCAAGTAATGAATATTTAACTTTCCCCACACATTAGAGTACTTATCCCAAAAAGATGGTACAGTCGCACATTAACAATTCTAGAGTTGAAGAGAGAAGGATGAAATATGGTGAAAAATTGCACGTCTAATATCCTAGTTTTTTTGTGTGTGTGTGTGTGTGCCTGTGGGGTATATGTCTTAAACGGAAACATCATTTGATCATCTGTCAAGTGTCTTGGAAAAAAGGATACAAAACAGTTGCTTGGGCTTCCCTGGTGGCACAGTGGTTGAGAGTCTGCCTGCCGATGCAGGGGACACGGGTTCGTGCCCTGGTCTGGGAAGATCCCACATGCCGCGGAGCGGCTGGGCCCGTGAGCCATGGCCGCTGAGCCTGCACGTCCGGAGCCTGTGCTCTGCAACGGGAAAGAAAACAATTGCTCTAGTATAAGGGCAGAGCTATTTCTCTCTGGTCTCATCTTTCCTTATTGGGAGAGAAAGTTTTTTTGTTTTTCTTTTATCTGGGTCTCAAAACCACTTTTTGGTGGCTGGTCAAAATTGCTTTCCTTTCAGCCACTTGAATGCCAATTCAATTAGACCCTCTCTCCTCAGGGCACCTAACCCTTATTATAAAAAATCACCTATGATGTCCTCAGTGTTTAACACCACCATCCAATTCTAACAAGTTCTTACTTTTGTTTTTTCCTGAAGTTCTCTAGCTTTCTTTACTAGTTTGCCTCTTTATTTTCACAATCTATGGCTTTTTATTTTAAGCTCCTCATCTGAGAATCAACTTCAGGTCCATTGTCTCAAATAAATATTAGTGTTTCTACCAACTAATTACAATTCAGTCTCTCTAGCCTTAGGTAGCTTGGGATTTCTTGAATCTCTTTTGATTTGGGAAAAGGTTTTGTTTTTTAATGTTTCCACTGCAATTATTTAATGACTCAATATTCATAGAAACTCAGACTTAAGAAGAGCAAATAACCTCAACATAATCTAATTAAGCTCATGTTATGCTAGTGAAGTAGGGAGAATAAGTAAGCAGGAAGGCTGTAATCATTTCCTCCGAAGCCCGCTTAAAAACAAAGTTTTAAAAAATGTTAAACTGGTGCTAATCTGCGTGTTTGCTTCAGGTTTCATTTGAGAAAGAATTGTGGCTGCTAATATTGTCACTAAAATATGTGAATCTATTTCCATAATCAGAGCCCTGTGGGATGGCGCATAGATTTAATGTGGCTTTGGTGCCTGTGTGTTTTCCAGTGCATTGTTTAATACTGTCCTCTCAAGTGGAACCCAATCAGGGGTAACCTGCCAGAGGACTGTTTTCTATAAATTTCAGCTGAACTAATATCTGTAGAAATCTTAAGACTAAAGGAGAGTTGATGAATATACCACAATTAAACTTGCCTTGTGAATTGAAGAATGGGGCAGAGGATAATGAACATGTTGAAAAGATTCCACATGTTTTATGCATGACACATTTGTAATTAAAACAGATCCTGAAGGTAAGTTTGTATATACTAATATAATGATTTCAGGAAAGCAGAATGTGTTATTAAATATCTACAGGGCATATTTCCCAAGAAGAGAATGTGAAAATTTGGCTCTTTTTGCTTCCTCAACAGTTGTTTATCAGAAACTAGAGATGGAGTACACCAGCAAACCACCCTTGTTAGGAAGTTTGTTTATATTAATTAAATATATGCTGATTGTATAAATCTGTCAGTTCACCCTCAATATATAGTTTTCTAAACAATGTTTTATTAATAACTTTAATTTCAGTTACTCAGCTAAACATTAACGTTTGTCAAAATTCCTTGGTCTTCCAGGAGCCTTTGAGACCTTTAACAATTCAACAGTGATTGTCCATAGCAGCTCAAGGATGCATGGCTATTGCAGCCAGGGCCATTTTAGGATTTAATAATAATGAGTTATGTCTGCAAACTATATCAACCCCATTGCAGTATATAGAATATTATTACAACCTTTTTTATCATTTGATCCTCAAAGTAATCTTGCAAGGTAGAATAAATATTGTTACTGTTTTAACAAATGAGGAAAATGGAGGCAAGTGATATGTTCTGTAGACTTTCATTTTTAGGTTATGAGTAAGAGCTAATTACCAATAATCTATTAAATGAGTTTTTAAAGTTGACTAAAATTTGACTTTCATAAAGGAGAATTACCAGATAACTAGAGGGCTCTCATTCAGTACATTTGTGGCTAAAGAGCCTGGCTACTATGTAGTTCTTGGCAAGTTTACAAAATTCCTGTTGCACTTACTCACCTGTGGATAGTTTTAGTTCCCATGGTATCAAGCAGAAAGTTATCCCTATGTCAGCCCTGTATGATATCATCTTGAGTATGGTATGGTTTTTAGTTGGTGCTGTTTTGTTTTGTAATTATAAATGTTAGAGTGTTGTGAGTTGTTTGGTTAACCTTACAGTTGCTTATCTGCAACAAATTTATTCTTGGTCCTTACTTTTCATCTTAAGCAGACTTTAAGGTAAATTACTATCATAAGGTAATATATATGTGTATATATATATATATATATATATAAAATATACATATACATGTATATATATATATATACACACACATATGTTAGTATATACGAGCTTACCTTAAGGTAAATACATATAATATGTATTATTACATAAATATATGTATTATATATACATTATATATATATTTGTGTATGCCAACCACTAAGTTGTATATGCAGCACTGAGTTGTGTATGCACAGATATAAACCAGCATACTTCTGTATTGAATGAAGCAGATGTACATTATAGTGAGAATAGGTGAGGTGGATGGATCTAGGGGTCTTTGACATTTCCTTAACTAGGCTGCGTTAAAAAGTGAGAACTACCTGTCTTCAGCAGTCCTGAGTTGGACAGTCCAGGCACCTGCTGGCTTGACATGTGGTTACAGGGGCTCTGCATGGATACTTCCAGTTTCCATAAAGACCATGTTGTTGCCATGTGTTTGTAGAAGAGATTGGGACTGTTTGCATAGAATCTGGGCTTTTGCTATGTGATTATGAAGAAATGAATCACAATTGTGTTGGCCAGAGCCACCATTAAGCTTTATATGTGAAATGCAGAAAAGTATTATTCTATTTTTTCCGTGAGGCTATGATTTCTTACACATGCCTAAAAGTCTACAATTAGAGGGAACCTTAGAGATTTGCCAGTCTAACTTCCTTAGTCTTCGAAGGGAAAAATGAGCCACAGAGGAGATGACTTAAGACCACAGGGACTAAGATAGAACCAGTGATCAGAGCTCCGGATGCTCAGCCTAGGGTGTCTTTTTTTAATCTAAATTTTACTTATTTATTTGTATAGGAAATACATCCACATGATTAAAATATTCAAAAATTACAAAAGGGCTTTCATTCCATTCCTCCACCATCCAATTCTTTGTTTTGGAAGCAAACAATACTATCAGTTTTTAAATATACTCCCAGAAGTATTTTATGCATATGTAAATAAATATATATGTAGATATTCCCCTCCCCTGATATACATGGTAGAATACACTTCACACAATTTTGCACCTTATGTGGTTGTTTTAGATTCAACATTTGAAAGCATTCCATATTGTTACAACAAGAGAATCCTCATTAATTTTTATAGCTGCAGCATATTTCATTGGATGGATATACCACAATTTATTTAACCAGTCATCTATTGATGAACATGTGGGTTGTTTTCAGTCTTTGCTATATCAAACAGTGTTGTCATAGAATCTCTTGTACATATGTTATTTTGCACATGTTTGAATATGTCTATAGGATAAATTCTTTGGAATTTATTTCAAAGAAATTTCAAAGGAATTTTTTTGTTTAAGAGTAGATTACCTGATTGGTTGCATCATTTGCAAATATTTTTTCCCATTCTGTAGGTTGTCTTTTCATTTTGTTTACGGTTTCCTTTGCTGTGCAAAAACTTATATGTTTGATTAGGTCCCATTTGTTTATCTTTGCTTTTATTTCTTTGGCCTTGGGAGACTGACCTAAGAAAACATTGCTACACTTTATGTCAGAAAATGTTTGCCTATGTTCTCTTCTAGGAATTTTATGGTGTCAAGTCTTATATTTAAATCTTTAAGCCATTTTGAGTTGATTTTTGTGTAGATGTGAGGGAGTGTTCCAACTGATCGATTTACACATGGCTGTCCAGCTTCCCCAACACCACTTGCTGAAGAGACTGTCTTTTATCCATTGCATATTCTTACCTCCTTTGTCAAAGATTAATTGACCATAGGTGTGTGGGTTTATTTCTGGGCTCTCTATCTGTTCCATTGATCCATATGTCTGTTTTTGTGCCAGTACCATGCTGTTTTGATTACTGTAGCTTTGTAGTATAGTCTGAAGTCTGGGAGGGTTATGCCTCCAGCTTTGTTCCTTTTCCTCAGGATGGCTTTGGCAATCGCTTCTGGGTCTTTCTTGGTTCAGTATAAAATTTAGGTTTATTTGTTCTAGTTCTGTGAAAAATGTCATGGGTAATTTGATGGGGATCACATTAAATCTGTTGATTGCTTTAGGTAGTATGGCTATTTTAACTATATTAATTTTTCCAATCCAAGAGCATGGGATATCTTTCCATATCTTTGAATTATCTTAAATTCCCTTTATCAATGTTTTATAGTTCTCAGCATATAAATCTTTCACTTCCTTGGTCAGATTCATTCCTAGGGGCTTAATTTCCAAAAATCCAAACAGCTGATACAGCCCTCTCTCTCCCTCTCTCTCTCTCTCTCTCTCTCTCTCTCTCTCTCTCTATATATATATATATATATATATATATATACACACACACACAAAAAAAAAAAAAAAAACAAACAAAACAAAAGCAGACAACCCAATCAAAAAATGGGCAGAAGATCTAAATAGTCATTTTCCCAAAGAGGAAATGCAGATGGCCAACAGGCATATGAAAAGATGCATAACATTGCTAATCATTGGGGAAGTGCAAATCAATACCACAATGATATATCACCTCACATATGTCAGAATGGCTATCATCAAAAAGAACACAAATAACAGATATTGTTGAGGATGTGGGGAAAAGGGAATGTAAATTGGTGCAGCCACTGTGGAAAACAGTATGGAAATTTCTCAAAAAAATAAAACTAGAATTACCATATGACCCAGTAATTCCACTCCTGAGTATATATCAGAAAAAAACAAAAACACTAATTCAAAAAGATACATGCACCCCAGTATTCATAGCAGCACTATTTACAGTAGCCAAGACATGGAAGTAACCTAAATGTCCCTCAACAGATGAATGGATAAAGAAGATGTGATATATTGATATATATATACACACAATGGAATATTACTCAGCCATAAAAAGAATGAACTAATGCCATTTGCAGCAATATGAATGGACTTAGAGATTATCATGCTAAGTGAAGTAAGTCAAACAAAAATATATGATATCACTCATATGTGGAATCTAAAAATAATACTACAAATGAACTTATTTACAAAACAGAAACAGACTCACAGACATAGAAAACAAACTTATGGCTACCAAAGGGGAAAGGGAGTGGGAGGGGTAATTAGGAGTTGGGAATTAACAGATGCATACTAGTATATATAAAATAGATAAACAACAAGGACCTAATGTATAGCACAAGGAACTATATTGACTATCTTGTAGTAACCTAGAATGGAAAATGATCTGAAAAAGAATATGTATATATATAACTGAATTGCTTTATTGTACACGTGAAACTAACATAACATTGTAAATCAACTGTACTTCAGTTAAAAAAAAAAGGAACCTGCTCTAGGGACTCAAAAAAAAAAGAGTATATTACCTGATATATGTTGCAAAATTGCACTTCATAGAAGTTGAATCAATTT
Organism: Delphinus delphis; assembly: GCF_949987515.2. NCBI lineage: Eukaryota > Metazoa > Chordata > Mammalia > Artiodactyla > Delphinidae > Delphinus > Delphinus delphis. Next base: position 35,129,231 of record NC_082695.1, read on the forward strand.
TCATTCCCACCAGCCATATATTATACTGTCTATTTCCCCACACATTTACCAACACAGTGTGTTAAACGTTTTGGTCATTGCCTATCTAATAGTTGAAAAATGGTGGCTGAGTGTTGTTTTAATTTGCACTTCTCTTATTTTGAGGAAAGTTGTACATTACTTCATATGCTCCAGAGCCATTCCATCTTTCATATTCTGTAAACTGTTCATATGTTTTGGCCATTTTCCTACTAGTTTTTTTGTCTTTTCCTTATCAATTTTTTGGAAACTCTTTCTAAATTAGTGAACTTGATACACTGTGTTTTTTTTTTTTTTTCTCAGTTAATCCTATTATGTGCCTAACTCTGGACTTGGACATGCTGCTTACTTTTGAGAGAGATAGTAGAAACTTAGTTTTGAATATTTATATGTCGAGGTTAAGAATCTTTTTTCCTTGGCTACATCTGATAGAGTTGAAGAATCATTGAAAGGAAATCTGTATAACAGCACACTATATTAAGAGCCTGTTTCTGGTTGGTTTATTCATTGAAATGGCTGTGAGTCCTCAAGAGGAGAAGCCTTCAATTGTGCTACAATGAATGGAGACAAATGAGTGCTGAAAAATTTGCAGCTTCCTGGAAAAATAAACTCCTTTCTTCTAGGAAACTGCTAATTTCTTAAAGGTCCTCATTTGCATTTAGTTTTGGGAATTCATATTAATTAAAAATTATGATTTGGTTTGGGCTTTGTTCTGTGGTACTTCCTTATCTATCTGAATCAGTAAGCTCACTTAAACACACCAGGAATTCTTCATTTGTTAAGAATGTAAAGTAGACATTACTCTCCCCATTTGACCAGTAAGGAAACCTAAACCGAGGCATGGAGAGGTTACGTAAAATAAAAACCGAAAAAGGTGTCATTCTGTAGTGTATAGATCTGAGTGATTTAGATTTTAGCCAAACCTAATTCTTTATTTGAAAATAAGCTAGATAATCCTCATGTTCAGCTTTTTAGCTAACTCTTCAAACCCTCTGTGGTTGTGGATTTCAGTGGTAAACTCACAGAATGAGAGCAACAAGATCTTCTGAGTTTATCTCAGAAACTGAAAATAATAAAAGCATATACAAGGAAGAAATTAAATTTGGTATTAGTGTTATTTTAAATACACTGCAATGAGACAAAGGATCAATCATTGTCATTGTTTAAGAGGTATTGATGAAAAAATTATTCAAACTATTATCCACAAATGCCACAAGATATGAATGAGGAAGAGGGAAGAAAAAGAGTCCAGGAGCAAATAAGCTTGGCATTAAATAAATGACTCTAAAATTTGATGAATTATGTTACTGAAGTTGTACATCTGCCTATAGTTAATAAGGCATATTAGCTCTAGTTAATAGTTTGTGTGAGAAAAAGCACGGCACTTCTTTAAGTAACATCAGTTAAACAGTTATGATTAGGTTGTAAAGAGGGAAGGAAAGACTTTTCCTTGGTGACAACTGGTTGAAGATCACCAAGGGACTGTATCAGTGGCATCAGTGTATTGATGCCTCAGTAGTGCATCCATCCCAGCGGTGGAGCAGCCACACCAGGGAGGAAAGTTTTAAGTTAATTTATATAAAGTAAGTTTTATTCACACTAAGGAATATGAAGCATTTAAAATCTTTGGATTATATGGTCCTATGAAACTTATTTCAGTCCCTCAAAGAGTATATCTTGCTCTTTTGCTTCTAGGCCTTTGAACATATGGCTTCTCTGACTTAAATTTTCTCCATCTCTGTGCTTGTCCTGTGTTTGGCCAGCCCCTACTCCTTATTTTACAAGTCTCAGCTTAATTGTCCCTTCCTCCTAGAAGCTTCTGTGACCCCTCAAATATGGGTTAAGTACTCCTCTTAGGCACTGCTAAAGTAGGTTGGACTTCTCCCATCATGACACATGTTGCTCTGTATTCTAATTGCTTGTTATTTGTCTGTTTTCCTGACTAGACTATAAATTCCCAAAGGCTGGGATACATTTCTTTTTTATGTATTATTTTATCCCCAGACACATAATTGTCTTCAAGAAATATTTATTGAATGAATAAATGTGTGAATAAGTTCATTCAAGTTACATTTACTCTAAATAGTGTGTTATAATTTTGGTGAAAAAAGAAACTATGGTTTAAGTTATAAATATGGTAATTTTTTAAAGTTTTAAATATTATTTAGTGTAGATACTATGCATCCTAATCTCCTGCAATGAATTATCTTATATACTAACGTAAGTGCCCTGTGAAAAATCAAACTAATATTTATGCCATTTATAATATTTATAGGTATTGATTTACTAGTGTATTGATAGTCCATTGTTTTCAGTGGTTTCTAGAATATGCTCTTCTATTATGTTGTCTACTTATAGTACCATACTTTCATAATAAAATATCAAAGTGTTGTATTGGAGAGTTGATGATGAAAACTGAGATATATTTTGGTATCTATGGTATCAGTAGTGTAATACTCTGTAGTATAGAAAAATCCAATACTTATACTGGTACAGTATCAGTCTGGATCCTATTGGATTATTGGGCTTTTACTGAAATTATCTAATGGTGTCCATCTAGCAGGTGACAGAACCCAGATTGGAGGGTCAATCAGTCTGGTCAGCCAAGGTTATTTTACTATTTTGTACAGTTTTCCTGTTTGAGTATGGCTCCTTAGGTTATTGAATAACTGTGCTGATGAATAAAAGGTATGAAAGAAAGGATACTATTTTGGGAGAACAAAGTACAATACTGTAACATATGATATAAAGCAAGTAGAATATATAATTTTTTTTTTTTTTCGGTATGCGGGCCTCTCACTGTTGTGGCCTCTCCCGTTGCGGAGCACAGGCTCCAGACGTGCAGGCTCAGTGGCCATGGCTCATGGGCCCAGCCGCTCCGTGGCATGTGGGATCTTCCCGGACAGGGGCACGAACCCGTGTCCCCTGCATCGGCAGGTGGACTCTCAACCACTGCGCCACCAGGGAAGCCCGATATATAATTTTTTTACAGTTATCAGAATGTGGTTCTTATAGCCAAGAGTCCAATTGTCCTTTATTCTTTTAAAGTGGTGTTTTGAGAGTACTTTACTTCCTTTAAATTAGTTTATTGTATTATTGGTAAAATAATGAATTTTGTTCTTCTTCTCATTCAGAGCCTGAGTCATGATCATGTTTTCTCTTCCAGTGTGATTATTGCAGGACCAAGGCCAGGTGAATGTCAGGAAAAACAGGGCTTCAATAAATAGAATCTCTAGAATCTTACATCAAGGAGTTACTGGATGGGTTTTAAAGAAAATATGAGTATATGGGTTGAGGTACAGAAGGGTGGATGGTTGGAGAGAGGAGTGTACTGAGATGGAAGGGTGGGATGAGCATAAAGTCCTCTTTCTGCTTTCTTCTTCTGGACTCTGGTCAGAATTTGATCGTCACTGCTCTTTTCTGGTCACTGACTCTTGCAAGGCAGAAGGGGAGAGGGAGAATTTTCATGAGCCACGTCTTTATAAAGTGCTTTACCAAAAGTGTGTCTTTGTCTAAGCCTGCGAGCAGAGGCTGAGATAAGAATTTGTGTGTGGGTGAGGGCAGGAGGGAAAGCTGATCCATCATCTGGCTGTTTACCACTGTGAGAGCTAAAGCTGCATCCTACTGGACTCTCCGAGGAGCCATGTCGATTGCACCTATTAATTGTCCACCTGAGTGACAGGAGGGTGGCACTTATTCACGGACTCCCATCCTCAGGAAATACTGAGATATTCATTTCAAATACAAAATTCAATAAAACAGCTTTAATTATTACATGATCATACACACAAAATCTTGTTTAAGACTGTGGCTTTGTGTATGCATAAAAAGTAGAAGACAGGAGAAGACAGTAGAAGACAAGGAGTCTGGACTCCTTGATTCTGTATTTCAGAAACCTAACTTGCACAAATTTTATCAAAAATAGGGAATTAATTGGTTCAGTTAACTGACTATGAAGAGGGTAGGAAAGAGCTATCTGCTATCTCAAGGATGACTGGACTAAGATAATCAAAAATTTCAAAGTGCTCTTTCCATCCTTTGGTCTTGATTCCCTCTACTTGTTTACTTCATTTTCTCCTACTTCACACCAGCTTTTCCCATTTATGAGGGCACAGAGCCTTGGCTAACTCTGGGCTTGAAGCCTTACACATCCCAGCTCAAGAGGAAGGAGAACCTTCTAGCCTGAATTCAGTTAGAAATTTCCAGGTGACAATGGGAACCTGTCATGGGCCACATGCCTGTTCCTTAGACCAGTCACTGAGGCCAGGTAGTGGTTGATCCAGCACAAGTCACAGGCTCCTGGGGGTGAGGAGGGCAGAGTCGTTAACACAGTAGGAGTGCCACACAGGCATGTGGAGCCTGCAGTGACAGCCTGCCAGGGGATCAGTGAGGCCTGGCTGTGTGTGCGGTGCATACCAGACAAGGAATGCCAGACCTCTCAGCCGACGTTTCTGATATGGGTCTCTGCTTTCATCTGAGCCTTGGGAAGACTTTCTTAAGGAAGGAATTCAGCTCTGTCACCCTTTCTACTATGTGAGGACAAAGCAAGAAGGCTCTGGCTATGAACCACGAAGACGACCCTCACCAAAGACCATGCTGGGGCCTTGATCTTGGGCTTCCAGTCTCCAGAACTGTGAGAGATAAATTTCTGTTGTTCATAAGCCACACAGTCTGAGGTGTTTTGTTACAGCAACCCGAACAGACTAAGATAATAAACTTTGAGGGGATTACTTTCAAAATGACTAAACACAAATTCTTCAGCGCTCTCCAGAGGAAAGATTCTGGCAGGAGGGGCAGTGACATCAGGGATTCTGGCCCATGTCTCTGAGTTTTGGTCACCTCCTTGGTGTTTCTTACAGACATCCAATCCTAAAGTCATAGCTGAAGGAAACTCAGTAGAATGATGGAGTAAAATTTCCGATAAGAAAGCAGGAAGTCTAGCCTTGAAGACAGTACAGAGAAGTGTCTGGAACCACTCAGGTTTATGATAAACATGTTCATGAAAAAAACTTTATTTTCTTCAACTTATAGACAGTTTTTGTATTTAAAGAGGTGTCTTAATGAGGAAGCAGGTAGTAGATTATATGCAAGGAAAGCTGCCTGAAGCTGCTCCTTCAACAGAGTTTAGGGAAAAGTTGAGTGGTATGGAATTAAAAGGCGATATTTTTCTTTATTGCTGTTCCAAACAGAGGTGAACTAATTTTTGGTGGACATTTAGTGTTACATGGTCAACATAACTGGACAGTGGAGTACATCTAGATGTCCTGGTGTTTTTTAGCCACAAGTTTTATATTTGAGTGAGTGAATGGGAAAAAGCAATAAAGCCTCAGTGAAGAGAAGTAAACAAGTCTTCTCATGATTGATACAAAGCTAGAAATAAAAACCATGCCTTGTTTATACATATAGTGGAACACATTTCTTTTGGAGAGGAAGAGTCCCAAAGCCTTCTGAAAGTGTAATTTTTTATTTAGAGAAAAAAGTAGATGTTCTTATATATTTCTCTGCTGTTAAAAAATATTTATGATAAAAGCATTGCTTCCAAATGTGTTTTCTTTCAAAGATGTTCTTTTCATTTTGAAGTCTAGGTCTTTAAAGCTTTTCTGGTTTAACTGTTCTTAGAAATAATGGGTGTAAGTGACACCCATGGTACCCCACTAGGTAAATCACTACAAGACATGAGAAGTAGGAATACTGAGGCTTACATTTTCCTACCTGAGTATCAATGCTGCTGAACCACTATACTGACTTTTACAGAGACATATAATGGGATCTTTAAAGGAGGGTCATAAACAAATGGCCCCCAAATAAAAAATGAACAAGCAGTACACATTATAGATTGCTTATTGTAATCCTTTAGCATTTCCATTATTCACAACACCGAGGAATCAGACAACTAATTTTCTGGAGTTGCCCTAGAACCTGTGATTTTGGGGGAATGAACAGAACAGAATACTTCTGAGAGTCAGAACACTAATCCAGTAATACTTTGTCTAACTCAGCAGACATCTTCCTGAAAAAATTGTATTTAAATCAAATCACATAAAATGTGCTAAATTTAGTCCATTACAGGTGTTAGGTACATAAGTATTTATGTTATTTTCAGTACTTTTCTGAAGTTAAAAAAAATTCAAACTAAAAAAGGAGAAAAATGCTCTAAGGGAATTCATTATTTAATGGAATTATTTTGTTAAGCAAATAATCACTTCCTAATTTATACTTTTTGCATAAAAATTAGTGTGTTAATCCAGGTCCTCCCAGAGGCAGGCACCAAGATGGGATTAACTGTGCAGGGATTTCATAGGAAAATGCCTGTGTGGAAGGAAGCAGATAGGGAGCAGGGGAGGGCTGGAAGCATGGTCAGGCCATGATGCAAGGCTGGCCTGAGCAAAGATGTAAGAAAACCTGGTCTAATCTTGAGGATGAAGGTCACATGGAGGAGGTCCAGCACCCAGGCTCCAGACCTCTGAGTGAGATCATCTTGAATCTTCCAGCTGTTCCTGCTGCCATTTGATGGCAACTGCAAGAATGACTTAGGTTAGAAAATAGTAATCATCATTGCTTTAAGCCACAAAGTTCTGGGTATTTGTTATGATACAGTGGTAGATAACAGATGCACAGAGTCAAGGTAAGAGGGACAAGAGTTCTTACTTTCTTTGTTATGAGCAGAAATTTTCCTAGTGCACCTCTCACTGAGAGTGTTGACCTTTGAGAGTTCTGGCTTGATGTGAAGGTCTCAGTTTCAATATCTTGCCTTGTCTGAGCCCAGGGTCTTACTTTCTGTCTCCATATGGTCATTAAAACTCGTGACCTTAATTTATTGAAACATACTCACATGTCCACTCCAGAGTATAGCTAAAACTCAGCATACTTGAACTATGTTGATTTTTTTTAGCTTTGGAGGATTCTCTTACTGTCTTGTTCTCTCAGGAATACATTTAAGAGGGTATGAGTATATTGAAGTCAACATTTATAGTTTTTCAGGTTGTCTAGTCTGCCACCTTGTTTGATATGGGAGTTTCCATCTGGCATTTTTGAATCTTCCCTAGAGATAGTATTTTAATTTTTTCCCCCACAAGTCACTTGACTGTCCTGTCAGGGATTTGGAGAAGAACTTTACACTTGACCTTGTTGTGGAAGGAGTGGGTTGTAGTAGTGGGCTCCACTGCTTTGTTCCAGCTTTTAATGTACTGGAACCGCATAGACAATGCATATTTGTAAATGACCATATGGCAATGAATATTTGTACATTAATAAAAGTATATGGGACTTCCAGGAAGATGGCGGAAGAGTAAGACGTGGAGATTACCTTCCTCCCCACAGATACACCAGAAATACATCTACACGTGGAACAACTCCTACAAAACACCTACTGAACACTGGCAGAAGACCTCAGACCTCCCAAAAGGCAAGAAACCCCCCACGTACCTGGGTAGGGCAAAATAAAAAAATAAACAGAGACAAAAGGATAGGGACGGGTCCTGCACCAGCGGGAGGGAGCTGTGAAGGAGGAAAAGTGTCCACACACTAGGAAGCCCCTTCGCGGGTGGAGACTGCGGGTGGCGGAGGGGGGAGCTTCGGAGCTGCGGAGGAGAGCACAGCAACAGGGGTGCGGAGGGCAAAGCGGAGAGATTCCAGCACAGAGGATCAGGGCCAACCAACCGCCACTCACCAGCCGAGAGGCTTGTCTGCTCACCTGCCGGGGCGGGCGGGGCTGGGAGCTGAGGCTCGGGCTTCAGTCGGAGCGCCGGGAGAGGACTGGGGTTGGCGGCGTGAACACAGCCTGCAGGGCGTTAGTGCACCGCGGCTAGCCGGGAGGGAATCCGGGGAAAAGTCTGGACCTGCTGAAGAGGCAAGAGACTTTTTCTTCCCTCTTTATTTCCTGGTGCGCGAGGAGAGGGGATTAAGAACGCTGCTTAAAGGAGCTCCAGAGACGGGCGCGAGCCGCGGCTAAAAGTGCGGACCCCAGAGACAGACATGAGACGCTAAGTCCGCTGCTGCTGCCACCAAGAAGCCTGTGTGCGAACACAGGTCACTATCCACAACCCCCTTCCGGGGAGCCTGTGCAGCCTGCCACTGCCAGGGTCCCGGGATCCAGGGACAACTCCCCCAGGAGAACGCACCGTGCGCCTCAGGCTGGCGCAACGTCACTCCGGCCTCTGCCGCCGAAGGCTCGCCCTGCACTCCGTGACCCTCCCTACCCCCGGCCTGAGTGAGCCAGAGCCTCCGAATCAGTGGCTCCTTTAACCCCGTCCTGTCTGAGCAAAGAACAGACGCCCTCCCGCGACCTACACGTTGATGTACCCTGCATCTGTGGAATACATGAATAGACAACGAATCATCCCAAATTAAGGAGCTGTGTGGATGAAAGGCTCTTGGTGCTGCAGCCAGGAGTTAGTGCTGTGCCTCTGAGGTGGAAGAGCCAACTTCAGGACACTGGTCCACAAGAGGCCTCCCAGCTGCACATAATAGCAAACGACGAAAATCTCCCAGAGATCTCCATCTCAACGCCAGCACCCAGCTTCACTCAACGACCAGCAAGCTACAGTGCTGGACATCCTATGCCAAACAACTAGCAAGACAGGAACACAGCCCCACCCATTAGCAGAGAGGCTGCCCCAAATCATGGTAAGTCTACAGACACCCCAAAACACACCACCAGACGTGGACCTGCCCACCAGAAGACAAGATCCAGCCTCATCCACCAGAACACAGGCACTAGTACCCTCCACCAGGAAGCCTACACAACCCACTGAACCAACCTTAGCCACTGGGGACAGACATTAAAAACAACAGGAACTACGAACCTTCAGCCTGCAAAAGGAGACCCCAAACACAGTAAGATAAGCAAAATGAGAAGACAGAAAAACACACAGCAGATGAAGGAGCAAGATAAAAACCTACCAGACCTAACAAATGAAGAGGAAATATGCAGTCTACCTGAAAAAGAATTCAGAATAATGATAGTAAAGATGATCCAAAATCTTGGAATAGAATAGACAAAATGCAAGAAACATTTAACAAGGACCTAGAAGAACTAAAGATAAAACAAACAATGATGAACAACACAATAAATGAAATGAAAAATACTCTAGATGGGAACAATAGCAGAATAACTGAGGCAGAAGAACGGATAAGTGACCTGGAAGATAAAATAGTGGAAATAACTACTGCAAAGCAGAATAAAGAAAAAAGAATGAAAAGAACTGAAGACAGTCTCAGAGACCTCTAGGACAACATTAAACGCACCAACATTCGAATTATAGGGGTTCCAGAAGAAGAAGAGAAAAAGAAAGGGACTGAGAAAATATATGAAGAGATTACAGTTGAAAACTTCCCTAATATGGGAAAGGAAATAGTTAATCAAGTCCAGTAAGCACAGAGAGTCCCATACAGGATAAATCCAAGAAGAAATACACCAAGACACGTATTAATCAAACTGTCAAAAATTAAATACAAAGAAAACATATTAAAAGCAGCAAGGGAAAAACAACAAATAACACACAAAGGAATCCCATAAAGTTAACAGCTGATCTTTCAGCAGAAACTCTGCAAGCCAGAAGGGACTGGCACGACATATTGAAAGTGATGAAGGAGAAGAACCTGCAACCAAGATTACTCTACCCAGCAAGGATCTCATTCAGATTTGATGGAGAAATTAAAACCTTTACAGACAAGCAAAAGCTGAGAGAGTTCAGCACCACCAAACCAGCTCTACAACAACTGCTAAAGGAACTTCTCTAGGCAAGAAACACAAGAGAAGGAAAAGACCTACAATAACGAACCCAAAACAATTAAGAAAATGGGAATGGGAACATACATATCGATAATTACCTTAAATGTAAATGGACTAAATGCTCCCACCAAAAGACACATTTTGGCTGAATGGATACAAAAACAAGACGCATATATTTGCTGTCTACAAGAAACCCAATTCAGACCTAGAGACACATACAGACTGAAAGTAAGGGGATGGAAAACGGTATTTCATGCAAATGGAAACCAAAAGAAAGTTGGAGTAGCAATTCTCATATCAGACAAAATAGACTTTAAAACAAAGACTATTACAAGAGACAAAGAAGGACACTACATAATGATCAAGGGATCGGTTCAAGAAGAAGATATAACACTTGTAAATATTTATGCACCCAACATAGGAGCACCTCAATACATAAGGCAAATACTAACAGCCATAAAAGGGGAAATCGACAGTAACACATTAATAGTAGGGGACTTTAACACCCCACTTTCACCAATGGACTGATCATCCAAAATGAAAATAAATAAGGAAACACAAGCTTTCAATGACACCTTAAACAAGATGGACTTAATTGATATTTATAGGACATTCCATCCAAAAACAACACAATACACATTTTTCTCAAGTGCTCATGGAACATTCTCCAGGATAGATCATATCTTGGGTCACAAATCAAGCCTTGGTAAATTTAAGAAAATTGAAATTGTATCAAGTATCTTTTCCGACCACAACGCTATGAGACTAGATATCAATTACAGGAAAAGATCTGTAAAAAATACAAACACATGGAGGCTAACAATACACTACTTAATAATGAAGTGATCACTGAAGAAATCAAAGAGGAAATCAAAAAATACCTAGAAACAAATGACAATGGAGACATGACGACTCAAAATCTATGGGATGCAGCAAAAGCAGTTCTAAGAGGGAAGTTTGTAGCAATACAATCCTACCTTAAGAAACAGGAAACATCTCGAATAAACAACCTAACCTTGCACCTAAAGCAATTAGAGAAAGAAGAACAAAAAAACCCCAAAGTTAGCAGAAGGAAAGAAATCATAAAAATAAGATCAGAAATAAATGAAAAAGAAATGAAGGAAACAATAGCAAACATCAGTAAAACTAAAAGCTGGTTCTTTGAAAGGTTAAACAAAATTGATAAACCATTAGCCAGACTCATCAAGAAAAAAAGGGAGAAGACTGAAATCAACAGAATTAGAAATGAAAAAGGAGAAGTAACAACTGACACTGCAGAAATACAAAAGATCATGAGAGATTACTACAAGCAACTCTATGCCAATAAAATGGACAACCTGGAAGAAATGGACAAATTCTTAGAAAGGCACAACCTGCCAAGACTGAATCAGGAAGAAATAGAAAATATGAACAGACCAATCACAAGCACTGAAATTGAAACTGTGATTAAAAATCTTCCAACAGGCAAAAGCCCAGGACCAGACGGCTTCACAAAAGAATTCTATCAAACATTTAGAGAAGAGCTATCACCTATCCTTCTCAAACTCTTCCAAAATATAGCAGAGGGAGGAACACTCCCCAACTCATTCTACGAGGCCACCATCACCCTGATACCAAAACCAGACAAGGATGTCACAAAGAAAGAAAACTACAGGCCAATATCACTGATGAACATAGATGCAAAAATCCTAAACAAAATACTAGCAAACAGAATCCAACAGCGCATTAAACGGATCATACACCATGATCAAGTGGGGTTTATTCCAGGAATGCAAGGATTCTTCAATATACGCAAATCAATCAACGTGATACACCATATTAACAAATTGAAGGAGAAAAACCATATGATCATCTCAATAGATGCAGAGAAAGCTTTTGACAAAATTCAACACCCATTTATGATAAAAACCCTTCAGAAAGTAGGCATAGAGGGAACTTTCCTCAACATAATAAAGGCCATATATGACAAACCCACAGCCAACATCATCCTCAATGGTGAAAAACTGAAAGCATTTCCACTAAGATCAGGAAGAAGACAAGGTTGCCCACTCTCACCACTCTTATTCAATATAGTTTTGGAAGTTTTAGCCACAGCAATCAGAGAAGAAAAGGAAATAAAAGGAATCCAAATCAGAAAAGAATAAGTAAAGCTGTCCCTGTTTGCAGATGACATGATACTATACATAGAGAATCCTAAAGATGCTACCAGAAAACTACTAGAGCTAATCAATGAATTTGGTAAAGTTGCAGGATACAAAATTAATGCACAGAAATCTCTGGCATTCCTATACACTAAGGAGGAAAAATCTGAAAGTGAAATCATTTACCACTCCCATTTACCACTGCAACAAAAAGAATAAAATATCTAGGCATAAACCTACCTAAGGAGACAAAAGACCTGTATGCAGAAAATTAAAAGACACTGATGAAAGAAATCAAAGATGATACAAATAGATGGAGAGATATACCATGTTCTTGGATTGGGAGAATCAACATTGTGAAAATGACTCTACTACCCAAAGCAATCTACAGATTCAATGCAATCCCTATCAAACTACCACTGGCATTTTTCACAGAACTAGAACAAAAAATTTCACAATTTGTATGGAAACACAAAAGACCCCGAATAGCCAAAGCAGTCTTGTGAACGAAAAACGGAGCTGGAGGAATCAGGCTTCCTGACTTCAGACTATACTACAAAGCTACAGTCATCAAGACAGTATGGTACTGGCACAAAAACAGAAATATAGATCAATGGAACAGGATAGAAAGCCCAGAGATAAACCCATGCACATATAGTGTCCTTATCTTTGATAAAGGAGGCAGGAATGTATAGTGGAGAAAGGAGAGCCTCTTCAATAAGTGGTGCTGGGAAAACTGGACAGCTACATGTAAAAGTATGAGATTAGATCACTCCCTAATACCATACACAAAAATAAGCTCAAAATGGATTAAAGACCTAAATGTAAGGCCAGAAACTATCAAACTCTTAGAGGAAAACATAGGCAGGACACTCTATGACATAAATCACAGCAAGGTCCTTTTTGACCCACCTCCTAAAAAAATGGAAATGAAAACAAAAATAAACAAATGGGACCTAATGAAACTTAAAAGCTTTTGCGCAGCAAAGGAAACCATAAACAAGACCAAAAGACAACCCTCAGAATGGGAGAAAATATTTGCAAATGAAGCAACTGACAAAGGATTAATCTCCAAAATTTATAAGCAGCTCATGCAGCTTAATAACAAAAAAACAAACAACCCAATCCAAAAATGGGCAGAAGACCTAAATAGACATTTCTCCAAAGAAGATATACAGACTGCCAACAAACACATGAAAGAATGCTCAACATCACTAATCATTAGAGAAATGCAAATCAAAACTACAATGAGATATCATCTCACACCAGTCAGAATGGCCATCATCAAAAAATCTAGAAACATTAAATGCTGGAGAGGGTGTGGAGAAAAGGGAACCCTCTTACACTGTTGGTGGGACTGTAAATTGATACAGCCACTGTGGAGAACAGTATGGAGGTTCCTTAAAAAACTACAAATAGAACTACCATATGACCCAGCAATCCCACTACTGGGCATATACCCTGAGAAAACCAAAATTCAAAAAGAGTCGTGTACCACAATGTTCATTGCAGCTGTATTTACAGTAGCCCAGAGATGGAAACAACCATCGTGTCCATCATCGGATGAATGGATAAAGAAGATGTGATACATATATACAATGGAATATTACTCAGCCATAAAAAGAAACGAAATTGAGCTATTTGTAATGAGGTGGCTAGACCTAGAGTCTGTCATACAGAGTGAAGTAAGTCAGAAAGAGAGAGACAAATACCGTATGCTAACACATATATATGGAATTTAAGAAAAAAAATGTCATGAAGAACCTAGGGGCAAAACAGGAATAAAGACACAGACTTACTAGAGAACTTGAGGATATGGGGAGGGGGAAGGGTAAACTGTGACAAAGCGAGAGAGAGGCATGGACATATATACACTACCAAACGTTAGGTAGATAGCTAGTAGGAAGCAGCCGCGTAGCACAGGGAGATCAGCTCGGTGCTTTGTGACCGCCTGGAGGGGTGCGATAGGGAGGGTGGGAGGGAGGGAGACGCAAGCGGGAAGAGATACGGGAACATATGTATATATATAACTGATTCATTTTGTTGTGAAGCTGAAACTAACATACCATTGTAAGGCAATTATACTCCAATAAAGATGTTAAAATGAAAAAAAAAAGTATATGTTAGAAAGAGTAGCAAACCAATTTTGCTTAGTAATAGTGTGATCCTAAAATGTGGCATGTAAATTAAATAATTTCAAAATTCCTTTTTTTTAACATTTTACAGTGAACACATTTGTAAAATAAACAAGGTTTCCATAATTTATAGATTTTGTAATGTATTTTTTAATGCCTTCATTAGTGGGCCTGAAATTGTTCAACAATAAATGTGAAGGGTGGGGGTGTTTGACAGAAAGAAATCCTAAAGTGATTTTTATTTTGAGTAATAAGAAAAGAGACCTTGGGTCTTCCCTGGTGGCACAGTGGTTGGGAGTCCGCCTGCCGATGCAGGGGACACGGGTTCGTGCCCCGGTCCGGGAAGATCCCACATGCCGTGGAGCGGCTGGGCCCATGAGCCATGGCTGCTGAGCTTGCGCGTCTGGAGCCTGTGCTCCGCAACGGGAGAGGCCACAACAGTGAGAGGCCCGAGTACCGCAAAAAAAAAAAAGAAAAGAGGCCTTGAGGTAGCACTTAGCCCAGAAGTTGTTTAATTCTCACCAGCGGTGGAGGGAGTAGTGGTCCTTTACATCACCTGCATGAGGGATGAGTTAGAAACAAGCCATGTTGTTACGGGCTGTCGAATAAAGGCTGTAACGGTTTAGAAGTTTATGAATCTGAACTTTGGGCAATTTCAGACAGAGAAAATTTATCAGCTTTGGTGTAAGGAAGTGACCAAAGCAGATAGAACATGTTTCTATGTGGCCATAAAAGAGAATTAACAAATTATGTACATTGGACAGTGAAAGAAAAAAGGATCTGTACAGAACCAGAACAGGAATGGTTCCCTCAGCTGCCCCTGGCTAGCACTTTTACCAGTGCCTCAGTAGAGAGGTGCTGGGGGTGAACACCAGGATGACTCTGCTATATTTGTGGTGTGGGGTCTGTGTATGCTGGGTTTATGTCTCTCTGTATTCCTAGATTCTCTTTCTTTCTTTCTTTCTTTCTCTTTCTTTCTTTCTTTCTTTCTTTCTTTCTTTCTTTTCTTTCTTTCTTTCTTTCTTTCCTTCTTTCCTTCTTTCTTTCTTTCAATATCTTTATTGGAATACAATTGCTTTACAATGTTGTGTTAGTTTCTGCTGTACAACAAAGTGAATCAGCTATAAGTATACATATATCCCCATATCCCCTCCCTCTTGAGCCTCCCTCCCACCCTCCCTATCTCACCCCTCTAGGTGGTCACAAAGCACCGAGCTGATTTCCCTGTGCTATGCAGCAGCTTCCCACTAGCCATCCATTTTACATTTGGTAGTGTATATATGTCACTGCTACTCTCTCGCTTCGTCCCAGCTTCCTCATCCCCCACTGTGTGCTCAAGTCCATTTTCCATGTCTGCATCTTTATTCCTCCCCTGCCACTAGGTTCATCAGTACCATCATTTAGATACCATATATGTGCGTTAGCATACGGTATTTGTTTTTCTCTTCTGACTTACTTCACTCTGTATGACAGACTCTAGGTCCATTCACCTCATTACAAATAACTCAATTTCATTCCTTTTTATGGCTAAGTAATATTCCACTGTATGTATGTGCCACATCTTCTTTATCCATTCATCTGTCGATGGACATTTAGGTTGCTTTCATGTCCTGGCAATTGTAAATAGTGCTGCAGTGAACATTGTGGTACATGTATCTTTTTGAATTAGGGTTTTCTCAGGATGTATGCCGAGGAGTGGGATTTCTGGGTCGTATGACAGTTCTATTTTTAGTTTTATAAGAAACCTCTATACTGTTCCTCAGAGTGGCTGTATCAATTTACATTTCCACCAACAGTGCAGGAGGGTTCCCTTTTCTCACACCCTCTCCAGCATTTATTGTTTGTAGATTTTTTGATGATGGCCATTCTGACTGGTGTGATGTGATACCTCATTGTGGTTTTGATTTGCATTTCTCTAATGATTAGTGATGTTGAGCATCTTTTCACGTGTTTGTTGGCAATCTGTATGTCTTTGGAGAACTGTCTATTTAGGTCTTCCACCCATTTTTGATTGGGTTGTTTGGTTTTTTTGATATTGAGCTGCATGAGCTGCTTGTATATTTTGGAGATTAATCCTTCTTCAGTTGCTTCATTTGCAAATATTTTCTTTCATTCTGAGGGTTGTCTTTTCGTCTTGTTTATGGTTTCCTTTGCTGTGCAAAAGCTTTTAAGTTTCATTAGGTCCCATTTATTTATTTTTGTTTTTATTTCCATTACTCTAGAAGGTGGGTCAAAAAAGAACTTGCTGTGATTTATGTCATAGAGTGTTCTGCCTATGTTTTCCTCTAAGAGCTTTATAGTGTCTCACCTTACATTTAGGTCTTTAATCCATTTTGAGTTTATTTTTGTATATGGTGTTAGGGAGTGTTCTAAATTCATTCTTTTCTGTGTAGCTGTCCAGTTTTCCCAGCTCCATGTATTGAAGAAGCTGTCTTTTCTCCACTGTATATTCTTGCCTCCTTTGTCAAAGATAAGGTGACCATATGTACATGGGTTTATCTCTGGGCTTTCTATCCTGTACCATTGATCTGTATTTATGTTTTTGTGCCAGTACCATACTGTCTTGATTACTGTAACTTTGTAGTATACTCTGAAGTCAGGGAGCCTGATTCCTCCAGCTTCACTTTTCTTTCTCAAGATTGCTTTGACTATTCGGGATCTTTTGTGTTTCCATACTAATTGTAAAACTTTTTGTCCTAGTTCTGTGAAAAATGCCGTTGGTAGTTTGATAGGGATTGCATTGAATCTGTAGATTGCTTTGGGTAGTATAGTCACAATGTTGATTCTTCCAATCCAAGAACATGGTATATCTTTCCATCTGTTTGTATCATCTTTGATTTCTTTCAACAGTGTCTTTTCTGCACACAGGTCTTTTGCTTCCTTAGGTAGGTTTATTCCTAGGTATTTTATTCTTTTTGTTGCAATGGTAAATGGGAGTGTTTCCTTGATTTCTCTTTCTGAAATTTCATTGTTAGTGTATAGGAATGCAAGATTTCTGTGCATTAATTTTGTATCCTGCTAATTTACCAAATTCATTGGTTAGCTCTAGTAGTTTTCTGGTAGCATCTTTAGGATTTTCTATGTATAGTATCATGTCATCTGCAAACAGTGACAGTTTTACTTCTTTTCTGATTTGGATTCCTTTTATTTCTGTTTCTTCTCTGATTACCATGGCTAAAACTTCCAAAACTATGTTGCCTAATAGCGTTGAGAGTGTGCAACCCTGTCTTGTTCCTGATTGTAGAGGAACTGCTTTCAGTTTTTCACCATTGAGAATGATGTTGACTGTGAGTTCGTCATCTATGGCTTTTATTATGTTGAGGTAGGTTCCCTGTATGCCCACTTTCTGGAGATTTTATCATAAATGGGTGTTGAATTTTGTCAAAAAGCTTTTTCTGCATCTATTGAGATTATCATATGGTTTCTATCCTTCAGTTTGTTAATATGGTGTATCACATTGATTGATTTGCATATATTGAACAATCCTTGCATTCCTGGGATAAACTCTACTTGATAATGGTGTATGATCCTTTTAATATGCTGTTGGATTCTGTTTGCTAGTATTTTGTTGAGGATTTTTGCATCTATGTTCATCAGTGTTATTGGCCTATAATTTTCTTTTTTTGTGACATCCTTGTCTGGTTTTGGTATCAGGATGATGGTGGCTTCATAGAATGAGTTTGGGAGTGTTCTTCCGTCTGCTACATTTTGGAAGAGTTTGAGAAAGATAGTGTTAGCTCTTCTCTAAATGTTTGATAGAATTCGCCTGTGAAGCCATCTGGCTCTGGGCTTTTGTTTGTTGGGAGATTTTTAATCACAGTTTCAATTTCAGTGCTTGTGATTGGTCTGTTCATGTTTTCTTCTTCTTCCTGGTACAGTCTTGGAAGGTTGTGCTTTTCTAAGAATTTGTCCATTTCTTCCAGGTTGTCCATTTTATTGGCATATGGTTGCTTGTAGTAGTCTCTCAAGATCCTTTGTATATCTGCAGTGTCAGTTGTTACTTCTCCTTTTTCATTTCTAATTCTGTTGATTTGAGTCTTTTCCCTTTTTTTCTTGATGACTCTGGCTAATGATTTATCAATTTTCTTTATCTTCTCAAAGAACTAGCTTTCAGTTTTATTGATCTTTGCTATTGTTTCCTTCATTTCTTTTTCATTTATTTGTGATCTGATCTTTATGATTTCTTTCCTTCTGCTAACTTTGGGTTTTTTTTTGTTCTTCTTTCTTTAATTGCTTTAGGTGTGAGGTTAGGTTGTTTGAGATGTTTCTTGTATCTTGAGGTAGGATTGTATTGCTATAAACATCCCTCTTAGAACTGCTTTGCTGCATCCCATAGGTTTTGGGTCATCGTGTTTTCATTGTCATTTTTTTCTAGGTTTTGTTGATTTCCTCTTTGATTTTTCAGTGATCTCTTGGTTATTTAGTAGTGTATTGTTTAGTCTCCATGTGTTTGTATTTTTTACATTTTTTCCCTGTAATTGATATCTAGTCTCATAGTATTGTGTTTGGAAAAGATACTTCATACAATTTCAATTTTTTAAAATTTACAAGGGCTTGATTTGTGATCCAAGATATGATCTATCCTGGAGAATGTTCCATGAAAACTTGAGAAGAAAGTGTATTCTGTTGTTTTTGGATGGAATGTCCTATAAATATCAATTAAATCCATCTTGTTTAATGTGTCATTTAAAGCTTGTGTTTCCTTATTCATTTTCACATTGGATGATCTGTCCATTGGTGAAAGTGGGGTGTTAAAGTCCCCTAGTATGATTGTATTACTGTCGGTTTCCCATTTTATGGCTTTAGCATTTGCCTTATGTATTGAGGTGCTCCTATATTGGGTGCATAGATATTTACAGTTGTTATATCTTCTTCTTGGATTGATCTCTTGGTCATTATATAGTGTCCTGTGAACACACGTCCAGTCCAGGGCTTGTAGGGCTGTGGTACAGAGCCACAGAGCCTGTGGTACAGAGCCTGTGGTAGAGGCTGTGGTACATCTGTGTATTTCTCACTTTGTCCTGTCTGCCACAGATTGGTGGCTTCACCCTCTTCTGACAGCCTCAAATGCTTCCCTTCTGTCCCAATCCATTTCCCCATAGGAGAGGGGGTTTCCCCATCGGAGAGAGGGTTTCCCTGAATTCGGGAATCTCTCCTCTGCTTCAGCTCCTTCGCCCCAGGGTTCAGGTCCCTTCCTGCTTCCTCTCCTCCTCCTTCTCCCTTCTTTTTTCAGTCCTACCCAGTTATGCAGGGATCTTTATAGTCCTTTCCGGTGTCCAAGGTCTTCTGCTAGTTTTCAGCTAGTGTTCTCTGAGAATTTTTGCATCTATAGGTGTATTCCTGATGCATCCATGGAGAGAGATGAACTCCACATCCACCTACTCCTCTGCCATCTTGAATCTTCCCTGTATTCTTTATAATACATTCCAATAGGTATGTTCAGTCAACATTGCTTATACTTGTATTTTTAAGATGCTGAGCCAACAAACTGATCAACTAGCCAACCAACAAATAATCAAACAGAAACTCCTAAGCCTTTTGAGATTATTCAGGAGAAATACCTGAATTGGGTCAATTCCTCTTACTGACATTTGCATTTATCCAGGTGGGCAGAATAGGTATGTAGCCCCCTCCAGGGAGGACTCTGCTTAGGCCTATTTCTACCTCGTGTGCCATGTAGTTTTGCTTGGATCAGCAATGTGAGTTTTGTTTTTTTTTTTTTTTTATAACAAGTAGAATACAAGTGACTAGGGTACAAAGCTCCTTTAACTGCTGATGGGACTCTATTTTAGGCAGTACACTTTCTGTTAAAATCAACTCTGGACAACTACTACCTGATCACCTGGTGTGAAAAGAGTGGCAGGCTTATCTGAAGCAATCATCTACTTGAAAAGGATAAGAAAAGATGAGCCTGGGTGTGATTACTCCAGCTCAAAACATATCTAAACAGTCTCTCGTTCTCTGCAGTAAGCTTATTTCCTCTTTGGTCTCCTGTGTTATCCTCCTGCACAGACATCTAACAAGGCATGGAAAAGAAGGCCTTTTTTGATAAGGAGAGTATATAAGAAAGTAGCTGCATGCTTTCTCTCCTTCCTGGTAATTTACCAGCAATGAAAATCCCAGCAGTGTCCCTGTGCTTCCTATTCTAAGCAATGAGATCTTTATGGTCACGAACTACCCAGAAGTCATAGCTGACTCTTTCTTCCCTTACTGGAAAATATGGTTTGTGGTAGTGAAGCTGCTTCCTGACAGAAGTGAATGCCCTGAGGTATATAGCATGTATAGCGAGAAGATGGACAGTTACCTTTATAACGTGACAGTTATTGTTACATATAAAGCTCACCATCTAAAGATGGATATTGATTGGTTTTGCTTCCTTTTCATATTTAGCTGCCCCAAAGTATTACTGCTTTCTATTTTAAGCTCAAAATAAGCAAGAAAGACTTGGAGACAGTAACTTAGATAAAACCTAAAGGGTTTGATTTCATACCATACATGAGAGAAATTTGCTAATAGGCAAAACAGCTATATTTCAGTTCCAATTTGCTTTAGTTGCATAACAGATACAAGGTTCCTGCCCTTTTGTATTTCATGTATGTGTAATTAAAATTTTCTTTAATATTTCCTTTGAACACTTGTGTGTGTGAATGATATCACAGAAATATATGTATGCGTTTATATATTAAGGCCTGATGGGACTAGAAAAAAGTTAATGTGAGAAATTGTCTTTTGATTTACTGTGTTTAGCATATCCTAACCCTAGTCTGTTGCCACCTGCTAAGGGCCTCTTCTTGAAAAAACAGAAAGCAGAAATGACACAATATTCTACTTGATGACTAAAGAAAAAATGATTAGTATATGGTTTAAACTGTTTCTCACACTAAAAGTAATTCAGTATTTGGCTTTGTAGCACCAAATGTTGGTGACTATTTCTCACTCGTGAACCAGCTGGCATGTAGACCTAGACCCTTCAGTATTTTCCACGTAAAGACTGGACTAGACGTTTACTGTTTTGTGTGTCAAAACCCCTCCCTTTTTTTGGACCAGCACCTCCACTGTCATGCAATGGAAGCTGTGATCTGTGATCTTTTTGGCCACAGTGATGGTCTAGGGGTGGACATTGGACCCATGCTGGGCCCGTGATAGGATCGCCTCTGGCCTCAGTGGAGTGGTGAAGCTGTGGGATGTGGGGCTTGGAGCAGCTGAGACTCATAGTCCCTCACGCTGGCAAGGAGACAGGGTGAGGCTGGCATCCAGAGATGGCGAGATGAGAGATGGAGAGAGTTAATGTGCTCCAGTCCCTGGTTCCAGCCCCATACCCTTTCTCCCACCCCTCCCCCTTTGCCTAAACTAGTTAGGATGAGGACTTTTTTTTCCACTTGCAACCTAAAGAGTCTGTAAAGGAAGAAAATTCGGGCACATGCAGCGTTTTATGGATTTTGGTAGACTTTGCTGTTTTTTGGGGAGAGGGGGTTGTTACACTCAACATTTCCCGTAAAATATCTCCCTCCAGCATTTTATTGCCCCAGAGTCTCTCCTTCCCTTGAACCCAGTGTCTTTCTCTAGACTCCCCTCCACTATCAGCATTGGGCAACCTTGGGTTTTCCTCTCTTCCACTCACTCAAGCAAAACATTTGTCTCTCTCTCTTTTTTAATGCTAACTGCCTTCTCTCTTCCTCAAGAAACCAAAGCCCAGCCAATTTGTTTCTATTGCAAAGCGGCTTCTTCTTAATAAAGGTGATGCTCTCCCTACAAAGGAATTTTTGTATCGACTGCTAAGAGAATACAATTTTCTCCATATTAGGACAAACACAATGTTTTTAGATTGTTCTCCTCATTAACTAAGCTCCCTATGGTAATTTTCAAGGCCCGGTATCAGCACATTTTATTCTAAATAGCTAATGTATATCTATTACTCTTCTTTTTCCACCCAATATTCCACGCAAACTTATATACACCTATCATCAGAATCTATCATTTACTTCCCAAGTTGACTGATACAATCTAAATATTCAGTTTTTTCCATTGAAGACCTTTTGAAATTCTACCATCTCCTAATATTTTATGATTTAATTGAGTGAAGTGTTTGAAATGACTTGTTTTTTAACTCAAAATAAATGCATATACTATACATAGCAATCCCTCCCTCACTCTCACCTTTCTCTACTTCCCCCAACTGTTCTTGGCAACCACTTTGCTGTAAAATGGGGGTGTGTCTGAGAGGGCAGGATGTTAAACATCCTGGAAGGAAGAAACAACAATTTTTTGAAGTTATTTCCAATGTTACTGAGAAGGGGAATTCTGGGAGAAGATGATTAACATAGCTCCAGCCTGGGACATAATTCTCTCTCTGAAAGTTTAATAAGAACATTTGAAGATGTCGGGATAGTGTTTAAGGAGGCTTCTTTTTGCTTTCAACAAGTGAGACATTGATAGTTCCTCAGTTACCTTGATTGTGTTGGATTAAAATATGGCCGTAAATTATCTGCAGCCCCTCCTAACAAGAGATGGAGTCTCTTCTCCTCTCTTTTAATCTGGACTGGCTTTGTAGCTTGCTTTGGGCACTACAATGCAGTGATAGTGATGTGTGACTTCTCAGCAAGGTCTTAAGATGTCTTGCAGATTCTGCTCACTCCCTCTTGGAATGCTCCACCGTTTTACTAGAAATTGGAGCCATCCTGCTGGAAGGGCCATGTGGAAGAGAACTGAGACACCCCGGTCAACTGTCTGAGCTAACTACTAGACAGGGGAGTTTGGTCATGCTAGACCTCAGCTTTAGGTGACCTGCCAGGTGACTGCAGCCACATGAGTGACTGAACCCAGCCTAAATTGCAGAATCATGGACAAATGCACATGTATCTCCAGTAGAAAGGGAACATGGATGAATCAAGTCAGAGATAGACAATTGCAAAAGCGATGTTCTGGAGAGGAAAGAAGTAAGGAACTAGATGCATGGGAACGTTCACCCTCTAGAACAGAAGGGAAGGCAGGATACATGGGTACACCTGAAGACAAGAGGGCAGTTTTGGTGGGGAGTGCTTCAACGTTCTCTTGTGATTGCTTCAGTTTTCTTCTTGTGAAGATATGAAGGTGGTAGGGAGTCACAGAGTTTGAGGCTAAAGGAGAAGGTGTGATTTGCAGAGTGGGAGGGAAATTGACTATGGAAATTCACTAGGATCACAGGGAAACACCAGAAGCCCCTTGAGGTTAGTGTTTCTACACTTAACTGAGAACTGTCAGCTGCGCTTTTCTCCAGACATTTTCAGATGCTGAGGTACAAGTGTGGAGTAGCTAAAAGGTGGATTTAATCATGCTTGGGGCTTAGAATATGACAGTGTGTGAGGGTCAAGATAATTGAGCATACGTGGAAGGGAGTGGTTATAGCTGTGCCCGTGGAATATAAGCTAATAAAGCAGGGAAGTGAGGGCATGAGATAGGATAGGGTTTTGGGAAAGGGATAAAATAAGTGGACTGAATACAGACTTGTGAGGGAAGGTACCACCGGTGTTATTGTTTAGCACCTGATTCTGGTATGCATTGTGATCTCGGCAAAATTATTTAAATTTACTGATTTATACAATCAAGGGTTGTATTAAGATAAACTCTAAGGTTTCTTTGCAGCTCTAACAACCTGCCGTTCTATGAGTCTACATAAAAGTAGCACATAACATAGACACTAATGTGGAATAGATTCAGTTTTCTAAATAAGATAATGGCAAACCTCTGCTAAAGTTTCTCCTGACATCTGAAGGTTAATTAACTACTTAATTATTT
Organism: Delphinus delphis; assembly: GCF_949987515.2. Classification (NCBI taxonomy): domain Eukaryota; kingdom Metazoa; phylum Chordata; class Mammalia; order Artiodactyla; family Delphinidae; genus Delphinus; species Delphinus delphis. The sequence continues at coordinate 35,153,032 of NC_082695.1, forward strand.
CCATCACTTATTTGTTGCATTCTTTTTGGATGGCTGCTGCACAGATAAGGATTTTTGGACTATGTATTAAGATAATGGAACATATTTGGAATCACTGGAGGTATGGGCTAGTGGACAGAAGTACACATTGGGAGGTGAGAATGCTGGTGTCTGCCTGGGTTCTGACTCTGTTCTGTTTTGTGTAAGTCGTGTTTATCGCTTTTACTTTTGGTTATTAAATGTTGTGAGAGACTGTGATATGTGCTTCACTTAAGCATTTGACCAAATCAGAGCTGGACACAGAGTCCTGGAATAGAAGAGGTTTGATTGTATTGTTTTCACTTGTCCATCAGAATCTGGACTAGATAATAGAGGTCATGATGGCATTTGGGGAGATGTGAAAGTGAATGAAACTTTCTAACATCCTAGTCAAAGGCTTTTCATTTTAATTGAAAAGAAGCTTCTGACACCCATGCTGTTGCCCTTGTTGGCAATTACTACCACCAATGTACCTGACTTTGACTATTGAAATTTCCTCAAATTTGTCTCCTTTCTTCCCTTGTCTCCTGCTCCATTTATTCTCTATGTAGAAGCCAGGAGTGATCTTTTTAAAATGTAATTCAGGTAATTTTATTCCCCTCTTTGAAGTCTTCCATTGACTTCCCATTAGATTTAGAATAAATTTAGAAGAATCCAGACTCTTCACTACTGTCTCTAGGATCTTATAGGAACTGGCCTGTACTTTTCTCTCTGACCTCATCCTGAACCAATTTCCTCTTCATACATTGTGCTCCAGACCCACTGGCCTTTTCCTCTTCCAAAAACATGTAGAATTCTTCCCTATCTCAGGACTTGGCATCAGTGGGTTCCTTTACTTGGAAAGCTGTTTTGGACCTGAATTTATGTTTTTTGTTTACTTTTTGGTTTTCTTTCTCCCCTTGAACTAGATAGAAATATTTGATATGCACTTATCTGTCTCATTGGCTGGGTGTGCCTAGGAGAGCACTGGGTAGGTACTCAAGAAACATTTTTTTCACGGAAAAAAGAGGGACCTCAAAATTAGATGGCATAGAAGGTAGTTTGTCTAGGGTTGGTTGAAAGGGCATGAGTCTGGCTGCTCTATTCCAAATGACTGACCCAGGACTATTAAAGCTTTCCTTCTTTGAGTCTTGAAAGATTCATAGCCTTCAAGATTCCTCTCTTAAAATGCAGATAACCTTGTGAGTTCATTTCTCAAATCAGTATCTACTAATGTTTTGGTTCTTAGTGACCACCTAGGGAGAAATAGGATATAGGATGTGCAAATGACAGAGTATCAGGAGTGGGGGAATTAAAAAACAGAGCCAAAAGGCAAAGGGCCAACAGAGAGGAAAAATAGGGATAAAGAGATGAAGGGTGGTGGGAGGAGAATTACATCAGAATTTTGCCTAGAGTGGAAACATTTTTGTTTCCCAATATACAAGACAGTGGCACAGTTGACAACTGGTACTATATATTTCCAAGTATTATAAAATTTTTTAAAAAGCAGATTCTTGATAGGTTTTCATGGTTACAAATAAATTGAGGAAGAAGGGAAAACTATGTGTTCTCAGTTAAAAAAATAAAATGTGGAAGCAACTATTACATAAGACGATGTATGCTGCTCAGCATGAGAATTTCAGGGAGAGATCTGGTGTCTTGTAATGTTGCAGTTACTATGGTGACAATGCATTTTTAATGGTACCATTAAATGGTAGTATAACTACTTGTAACTAAGGAGTGCTGAATAGTCACAGCTGTGATGTTTGGAGTTTATGTTTCTTTTAGTGACTTCAGAATAAAAGTGTTGTATAATAGAACATTTTGGTATAAAATATATGTTCTTTTTAGAATTAAAAAAGACTTTATAGAGTAATTCTCCCCACTACACCTTACAGACACACACATGAGCGAACACACGTATATGTGCATACTTTATGGATGAAGATCTGGAGACAAAGATTAAGTAGCTTTTCCCAGCTCATTTAGCTAGTGACAGAATTAGGATGAAAGCTCAGGTTTTCTGACCCCTAAGACAGTTTCTTCCTACCATTGCACACTGCCTTTCCCCAAGACAAAGTACACACAATGAATTCTACATTCTTTTCACACAGCAAAATTGGTAAGAGGTTTCAGTGAGTTTATATCACCCTGGAGGGTCTGTAAGGTGGTTAAGACCAGATGAAAGAGTAATGAACGAATACTGTAATTAAAAGAGTCTATAAATGGAATTCCAGTGATCCATAAGCCCTTTAAAATTGTTTGCAGATGTGTGTGCATATGTTCATTTTTCTAATGAGAGACTTCATCAGATTCTTGAGTTGGTGACCTCTTCCCAAATAAATGATGAATTATGGCTCTTTCCCCATTTAGGTTATCAAAATATGATAAACAAAATGAAAAAGTAGATGGCATATTGAGAAAAATATTTGTTGTGATATGATAAAAGATTAATACCCTTAATTTACAAAGAGCACATACACATCAAGCAAAACATCAAGACCCAGTTGAAATTAGAGTGAAGGAAATGAATGCAAATATGCAGACAGGAAGTACAAATAGCTAATAGAAATGAAAATTATTCATCCTCATTAGTCATCAATGAAATGCAAATTAAAACAATAAAAATTTTACTAGTTTCACCCAACAAATTAGCACAGATTAAAAACAACCATGATAATATTCTATGTGGTGAAAAGGTAGTGGGATAAGCAGATTTCTCTGCTGTTACTAGGAATATAAATTGGGACAAAGATTTTGGAAATCAAATTAATAATTTAAGGGCCTTAAAAATGTTCATAGCTAGTAATTCAACTTCTAAGGACATAGTTCTATTCTAAGACAATATAAGTGCTCACTATGATTTGAGTATAAAAGTATTTCTCCCAGTGTTATTTAAAATAGTAAAAAAATACGAAAGAGTATACATATCCAATATAGGGAAAAACTAAATAAGTTACAGTATTTCTATGAATTTGGTAAATTATCTTAAAAATTTTGTTAATAATATGGAAAACTCTTATATAAGAGTGATAGAATATAAACACCCAGACTTCTAAAATGCTTGTAGAATATAATCCCAATCTTGCAAACAAACTACAAAATACTAGAAGGAAATACACTAACATGTAAAATGTCTATCTTTTGAGTTATAGGATTAGTAATTATTTCTTTTTCTTTTTTGTACTGTTGTGTATTTTCTCAGATTTCTATAGTGAATTTATATATTACCAGAAATGAAATAAAAGTTATTTTAAAAGTTTTGCTGAGCTTATTTCCGATATCACTTCATTTGTTCTGACATGGCAAAAATCTGTTGTCCTAAAGAATGATAGAAACTAGAAAGTATCTTTTGAAAAAGAATCTTACTAAAATGAAATAAAATTTAACTTTTTTCTTTCATTTAAAAATTATCTATGTAATTTATTTAGGTCAGGTGCTGGGGAAACACATATGAATAAGAAGGTGTTACTGCCACCTAAAGTTTATGATCTACTAGGAAAGACAGGCATGTAATAACCATACAAAAACAGCTCATGGGTACCTTGTAATATGGCAACATGAAGGAGGAATGATGAAGTCTTCTTGAGGAAGTGGGGGTGTGTGACATTTGCCTCTGGTCTCTAGTGATGGGTCATGAGGTGGGCAAAAGTGAAGTGAAGACCTCCATAAAGGGAAGGGGATGTGTTAACATGGGGGCATGAAAGGGCAATACAATTTAGAGAACAGGTCCCTTCGATTTGGCTAGAAAGGTAGAGCAAGGTCAGCTGCTGAAAGACCTTTGCAAGATGACTGGACCATATCTTGTAGGTAAAAGGAGTCATGAAAGTTATTGAAAGAGTCGTATAAGTAAATGATCAGATTTGATCAGGTGATGAACATGTGAAGGAATAATGTCTACCACAGTAACAGAAATTATGATTCAATAATGGTTGAGATATTTTTATGGAAACAATGCTCAATATGGTAGAACTTTAAGAATTTTTTTTTAACTTTAAGATGTATTTTGCACTGCATTATGCCACAGAAAGTGTTTGACATTTGATATTGGGGATGCATTGGTTGGACATACCTTGGTATTAATGGGGCTAAAACCACAGTCTCCTTGTTAATTTAGTTGGCAGAAAAACTTTGTTTTGTGGCTGACAGATCAATGAGGAAGTTTGTAACTGCCTCTGCTATTTAAAAAGGGTCTTTAGGGCTTCCCTGGTGGCGCAGTGGTTGAGAGTCCGCCTGCCGATGCAGGGGACACGGGTTCGTGCCCCGGTCCGGGAAGATCCCACATGCCGCGGAGCGGCTGGGCCCGTGAGCCATGGCCGCTGAGCCTGTGCGTCCGGAGCCTGTGCTCCGCAACGGGAGAGGACACAACAGTGAGAGGCCTGCGAACAGCAAAAACAACAACAACAACAACAAAAAACTGTCTTTACATGGTAGAAGAGTTGGGCTGCATCTGTACCAAATCTTAACTTTAAATTGATCAAAGTGCAACAGATCTCTACATGTATTTCATTTCAGCAGTCCAATGAAGCCCAGTAGTGATCCTTATGATAAGAAGGTTATCAGGTGGTCTCAGAACACTCTGGCCATCTTTGCTTGGCCCAAGTATTATTCTTGAACTTTCTTTTTTTAAATAAAAGGATTTAGAGCTGTTGTTTTGCTGTTTATTTATTTTAAAAATTGAGATAAAATTGACAAATAATATTGTTTTAGGTGTACAACATGATAATTTGATATGTGTGTACACTGTGAAATGATTACCACAATAAGTTTAGTTAACATCCATTACCACACATAGTTGAACATTTTTTTCTTATAATGAGAACTTTTAAGATCTCCTTCCTTAGCCACTTTCAATTATACAATATAGTACTATTAACTATAGTCACCATGCTGTACATTACAGCCCCAGGGCTTATTTATCTTATTATTGGATGTTTGTGCCATTTGAATGCCTTCACCCATTTTGCCCACCTCCCTACTCCTTGCCTCTGGCAACCAAGAATCTGTTTTCTGTATCTATGATATCTATATCTATATGTTTTTTAGATTCCACATATGAGTGATTTCATGCACATTTATCTTTCTCTGTCTGACATTTTACTTAGCATAATGCCCTCAAGGTCCATCCATGTTGTTTCAAATAGCAGGATTTCCTTTTTTTTTATGACAGAATATATGTCACATTTTCTTTATCCATTCATCCATGGATGGACATTTAGGTTATTTCTGTATCTGTGCTATTGTGAATAATGCTGCTATGGACACTGTGATGTGGATATCTTTTTGAGACGGTGATTTTGTTTCCTTTGGATAAAAGTCCAGAGTGGAATTGCTGGATCATATGATAGTTCTATTTTTAATTTTTTGAGGAACCTCCATATTGTTTTCCATAGTGGCTGCATCAAGTCACATTCCCACCAGCAGTGCACAAGAGTTCCCTTTGCTCCACATCCTCACCAACACTTGTTACTTGTTGTCTTTTTGATAGTAGCCATTCTAACAGGTGTGAGATGGCCTGAACTTCCTGTATTCATGAATTACAACATGAATGTACCTGTCCTTCACAGTTTTAGATGCCAGTGTTTTTCAGAAGGATTGCTTTTTTGGGGGAATTGTTACTGAATTATATCTGAATAGTGATGTTCTCCTGCCTCTTGTAATAGTAATAGTAAATAAGTAATAATAGTAGTAGATATAAATAAACAACCTCCAAATTAGCCTACCCATATACCCACATTCTTGGTTATCTTTTAAAACCATCTACAGTAGTCCCCTCTTGTCCATGGTTTCACTCTCCATGGTTTCACTTACTCGAGGTCAACTGCGGTCTGAAAATGTTAAATAAAAAATTCCAAAAATAAATAATTCACATGTCTTAAACTGCGTGCCATTCTGAGTAGTGCAATGAAATCCTGTGCCCTGCTCCATCTCTCCTGGGATGTGAATCATCCCTTTATCCAGTGTATCCCACCGTTTAGTCACTTAGTAGTCATCTCAGTTATCAGATCGACTGTCACAGTATTGCAGTGATTGTGTTCAAGTAACCCTTATTTTACTTAATAATGGTCCCAAAGTGCAAGAGTAGTGATGCTGGAAATTCAGATATGCCAAAGAGAAGATGTAAAGGGCTTCCTGAAGTCCTAAACTTAATAAGGAAAGAAAAAAACCGTATGCTGTGGTTGCTAAGATCTATGGTAAGAACAAATCTTCTCTCCGTGAAATTGTGAAGAAAGAAAAGAAATTCATGTTAGTTTTGCTGTCACACCTCAAACTACAAAAGTTATGGACATAGTGCACGATAAGTGCTTAGTTAAGTTGGAAAAGGCATTAAATTTGTACTGTAAGATATTTTGAGAGACCACATTCCCATAACTTACACTGTGAACAGTATATTGTTATAATTGTTCTGTTTTATTATTAGTTATCATTGTTAATCCCTTACTATGCTTAATTTATAAATTAAACTTTACCATAGGTTTGTATGTGTAGGAATAAACATAGTGTATATAGGATTTGGCGGTATCTGTGGTTTCAGGCATCCACTGGGGACCTTGGAAATTATCCCCTACAGATGAGGAGGGACTACTGTATTAATTTAATTTATATTTAAGATATGTAGCACCAGACAAGAAGGTTTAGTTTTGGCTCCTGGATACTAGTGGTGATAATATATAAGTATTATTTAAGCATTTCTTTCTTTCTTTTTTTTTTTTTGCGGTACGTGGGCCTCTCACTGTTGTGGCCTCTCCCGTTGCAGAGCATAGACTCTGGACGTGCAGGCTCAGCAGCCATGGCTCATGGGCCCAGCCGCTCCGCGGCATGTGGGATCTTCCCGGACCGGGGCACGAACCCGTGTACCCTGCATCGGCAGACGGACTCTCAACCACTGCGCCGCCAGGGAAGCCCTTAAGCATTTCTTGATATCCATCTTTCTCCTCTCTGCTGAGTGGTGGGAGAGCAAATGCATTAGATGCTTCTCCTTCTTTAAGATGATAATGTTGTCCAGTGGAAGAGAATTAGATTGAAATGCAGAAGACATAGTCTAATTTCAACTTCAAAGTTTATTCACTCTGATCTTCAGCCAAGAATCACTTAATCTTACTGTACTTTACTTTTCCTACATTTTTAAAATTTATTAGTCATGTGTTAACCCAGGTCAGTTCTCTGAGACTTGCTTGATGACTGACTCTTTTAGAGAAATCTTGAAATAGAGGAAGAGTTCAGGAAAGGATTTGAAAAATAGGAGTGATTTATGGAAGATAGGATAGAAAGATTGTAAAGAAGATAATGAGGCATGAAACTCAGGGAATCTCTGTGAGAGGTCGAGATGTACAAGAAAATCCTGGGACTAAGAGAATATGAGCTTGATATTGTTGAAGGAAAGTAGAGGGATGATATAAAACAATAGCAACAACAACAACAATAATACTAAAAGAATAAATGTCAGATAAGAAAGGGCTTTAAAATATCTGATGTAGAAGGCTCTGGAGAATGAGACATACAGAAGTAATTTAGTGAAGGAACTGATGGGGAATATTTTTCTGTTTTGTAGAAAATAGGCCAGGATGAATCACAAGCTATAGACCAAACTTGGCTTGTTTACTTGGAGTCTGAGAAAACAGCTTAGGGGTATTTATTGAAAAACAGCCTTGTAAAATTACATATAGATACCACTTTGTTTGGTAAAATATACTCTACTTTTGCTTTGAGATTTTCAACATTAGAGCAGAACTGTTTGTTCAGAGATTAAAAAAATTTTTTAATAGGCTTTACTTTTTAGAGCAGTTTTAGGTTTACAGAAAAACTACAGAAATGCCAGAGTTCTCATATATCCTCTTTGCTGCACACAGTTTCCCCCATTATTTACACAGTTTCTTTTATTATTTACCTCTTGTTTTAGTATGGTACCTTTGTTATAATTAATGAACCAATATTGATGAATTATTGTTAACTGAAGACTGTAGTTTACATAAGAATTCATTCTTTGTGTTGTACATTTTATGGATTTTGACAAATGCAAAATGTCATATATTCACCATTGTGGTATCATAAAGAATAGTTTCACTACCCTAAAAATCCCCTGTGCTCCCTCTATCAATCTCCCTCTTTCTCTCTCCTTACCTCCCTTCCTCCCTCCCTCCCCTGAACCCTTGGCAACCATGGATCATTTTACTTTCTCCCTAGTTCTGCCTTTTCTAGAATGTCATATAATTGGAATCATCAGTACATAGCCTTTCAGATTGGCCTCTTTAACTTAGCAATATGCATTCAAGTTTCCTCCATGTCTTTTTGTAGTTTGATTGCTAATTTCTTTTTATTGCTGAATAAGTTTCATTGTAAGGATGTAGCAGAGTTTGCTCATCCATTCACTTATTTAAGGATATCTTTTTTGGATAAAATTATGGATAAAACTTCTATAAATGTTTTTGGTCAGGTGTGGTTATTAGTTTTCAACTCACTTAAGTAAATACTAAGTGGTGCAATTGCTGCATCACATGATAAAGGTATGTTTAGTTTTGTAAGTAGTTGTCAAACTGTCTTCCCAAGTGGCTATGCCATTTTGCATTCCCAGAATGCAGAAGCTTTAAAATATTTCATTTGCATTATGTCTTTGATCCATTTAGCTTTATTTTGTGAGAGTGTAAGATATGTGTCTAGATTTTTTTTTTTGCATGTAGTTGTCTAGTTGTTCCAGCATCATTTATTGAAAAGATAATCCTTTCTTGATTGAATTGCCTTTGCTCCTTTGTCAAAGACCAGTTGACTATATTTGTGTGGATCTATATCTGGACTCTATATTCTCTTCCACTGACCTTTTTTCCTATTTTTCTTTGGCCAATACCACAATGTTTTGGCCAATACCACACTGTTCTGTAGCTTTATAGTAAGATTTGAAATTGGGTGGTATCAGTCCTCCAACTTTTTTCTTCTTCAGTATTGTGTTGGCTATTCTGGGTCTTTTACCTTTCCATGTAAACTTCAAAATCAGTTTGTTGATGTCTAGTTTATCTGAAGAGACAAGGCAAGCATCAGAACCAGATTCAGATATGCCAGAGATTTAGTAATTATTAGACGTGGAATTTAAATTCTCTGTAATTAGTATTCTAAGAGCTCTAATGGAAAAAATGGGCAACATGCAAGAACAGATGTGTAATATAAGTAGAGAGATGGAAGCTCTAGGGAAGAATAAATAAGAAATATTAGAAATAAGAAACACCGCAACAGAAATGAAGAATGCCTTTGATGGGATCATCAGTAGACTGAACATGGCCATGGAAAGACTCAGTGAGGCTGAACATATGTTAATAGAAATGTCCCAAATTAAAAAGCAAAGAGAAAAGGATGAAAAAAATGGTACAGAGTATCCAAGAACTATGGGACAATTACAAAATGTGTAACATATATGTAATGAGAATTGTAGAAGAAGGAGAGGAACAGAACAAATGTTTGAAGTGTTATAATTATAATTGAGAATTTTCCAAAATTAATGACAGACACCAAATCACAGATCCTGGAAGCTCAGAGAGTACCAAGCATGATAAATATCAAAAAATTTACACCTGGGTGTATCATATTCAATCTGCAGAAAATCAAAGACAAAGAAAAATCTTGAAAGATGCCAGAGGAGGGAAAACACATTGTCTCTAGAGGAGCAAGGATAAGAATTACATCGGACTTCTCTTTACAAGCCATGCAAGCAGGAAGATAGTGAAGTGAAATATATTAAGTGTTGAAAGAAAAATCTCACTAACCTAGAATTCTGTATCCAGCAAAATTATCCTTCCAAAGTAAATGAGATATAGAGACTTTATAAAATAAACAAAAGTTGAGGGAACTTGTTGCCAGTAGACCTGCTATACAAGATATGTTAAAAAAAATTCTTCAGAAAGAGGGGAAATGATATAGACCAGAGAGTCAGATCTATATGCAGAAAGATAGTGTTAGAGAAGGAATAAATCAAGGTAAAATAAAATCTTTTATTTTCTTATTCTTTATTGATATAACATAGTAGCTTATTCAAAATAATAATAGCAACATAGAGTGGATGATATCTTATGGATAAGTAAAATGAATAACAGCAATATTATTCGGGTCAGGTGGGAGGAACTGGGAATATTCTGTTATCAGGCACCTGCACTGTCCATGAAGTGGTATGGTGTAATTTGTCCTATATTAGTTGAAAATGTGTATTGCAAAGTCAAGGGTAAGCACTAAAAAGGAAAAAAAAAAAAAAAAGAAATATAAATGGTATGCTAAGAAAGGAGAGAAAATGGAATCTTATAAAATGGAATCTTATAAATGTTCAATTAAAATCAAAGAAAACAAAAAAGAGTGAAGGGTAATGAATAGAAAATAGTTACAAATATGGTAGATATTACTACAACTATATCAAGATTCACCTTAAATGTGAATGGTCTAAATTCACCAATTAAAAGACAGAGTGGATTAAAAAAGAATATCCAATTATATGTTGTCTACAGAAAACTCACTTTAAATATAAAGACAGAGATAGATGACAATTAAACAAATGGAGAAAGATATACCGTGCTAACACTAATATATTGAAACTAGAGTAGCTATGGCAATTTTAGGCAAAGCAGGCTTCAGAACAAGGAAAATTATCAGGGATAAAGAGGGACATTACATATGGTAAAGGGATCATTTCTCTAGGAAGAAATAACAATCCTTTACATGTATGTTCAGAGATTTTTATATGTATTTTATATTTTGTTAAAGGCTGATCAATGTAGTAGAATTAACATGGGAATCAGAAAACTAGGGTTTTAATCTGGGCTCTGCCAGCAAGTATCAAGTGATTTATGAGCAAGCACCTTATTTATTTGGATCTCAATTTTCTCATATTTAAAATAATTGATTTAGAAAGTTCCTTCTTGCTTTAATATTCTGTGATTCTTATATCAAGATTCTATTCGGGTATGTTTTACTGAAATAATCGGGAATAAATACAATTATGTTGGATGACATTCAGAGAGAGTCTTTAGAGATGAATTTGTAGTAAATGTGCATTTTCTGTACATTTACTATTTGGAAAATGTTAAATAGCAAGCTACCTGCATTATTTTTCCTATACATTTCCCCCCATAGGTCTGATTTTTTTTTTTTTTTTTTTTTTTTTTTTTTTTTTTTTTTTTTGCGATACGCGGGCCTCTCACTGCTGTGGCCTCTCCCGTTGCGGAGCACAGGCTCCGGACACGCAGGCTCAGCGGCCATGGCTCACGGGCCCAGCTGCTCTGCGGCATGTGGGATCTTCCCGGACCGGGGCACGAACCCGTGTTCCCTGCATCGGCAGGCAGACTCTCAACCACTGCACCACCAGGGAAGCCCCATAGGTCTGATTTTGAAGTGAGTATACATGGCTGGTAGGAGTGACAAATATCTTAAACCATATACTGTCTACCCATTATTATTTGTTGTGTGTCTTCCATCTCATGCATAGTGGAACATAAATGTCTATTTATTCTTTTTAGGAGGGCTTGCCTTACTATATCATGTTTCTAGTTTTCTGAGTTGCTGTAGTCAAAGGTTTTAAGTACTTTTCTAGCTGAAGAAAAATCAGTCTTTGTTTCCCTATCCATGTATGTAGCTCATTTGCTAAATTTTTGCCAAAGAGAGAAAGTGCTAGTAGGTAACACTTATGTAGCATTTAACTATTTATATGTGCCAGGCACTATTATTCTAAGAGCTTTAGATCTGTTAGCTGATTCAGTCCTTATGGCAGCCTTATGATGTAAAAACTACTGCTATCTCCGTTTTACAGATGGGGAAACTGAATTAAGTAACTTGTTCAAGTTTTACAAGTAATAAATGGTGGACTGGGATCAGAGCCTAGGCAGAATGGCTCCAGAGCTCACTAAAGTATCTCTAGTAGAGTTACATATTTTTGTTGTTGTTGTTGTTGAGTTGTTTTTTTTTTAAATATCTGTTTTGGAGTATAATTGCTTCATGATGGTGTGTTAATTTCTGCTTTATAACAAAGTGAGTCAGCTATACATATACAAATATCCCCATATCTCCTCCCTCTTGAATCTCCCTCCCCCCATCCCTATCCCACCCCTCTATGTCATCACAAAGCACCGAGCTGATCTCCCTGTACTATGCGGCTGCTTCTCACTAGCTATCTATTTTACATTTGATAGTATATATTAGTCCATGCCACTCTCTCACTTCGTCCCAGCTTACCCTTCCCCCCACCCTGTGTCCTCAAGTCCATTCTCTACACCTGCATCTTTATTCCTGTCCTGCCCCTAGGTTCTTCATAACCATTTTTTATTTTAGATTCCATATATATGTGTTAGCATACAGTATTTGTTTTTCTCTTTCTGACTGACTTTACTCTGTATGACAGACTCTAGGTCCATCCACCTCACTACAAATAATTTTGTTTCTTTTTATGGCTGAGTAATATTCTATTATATATATGTGCCACATCTTCTTTATCCATTCATCAGTTGATGGACACTTAGGTTGCTTCCAATTACATATATTTTTATTTATTTTTAGTGTTCAGGCTTGAAATGTAAAGAACAGAAAGGGGACTGTGGTAGGCAGGGTTCTAGGATGGCTCTCAGATTTCTGCCCCCTGATGTACATGCCCTGTATCATCCCCTTTACCTGAGTGCAGGCAGGACCTGTGAATATGATGGGATATCACGACTATGGTTGTGTGTTACCTTATAGAGTTAAAGGAGTTTTGCAGATTTAAATTAAAGTCCCTAACTGGTTGACTTTGAGTGAGTCAAGAGGAAGATTATTCTGGTTGTGCTTGACCTAATCAGCCAAGCCCTTAAAAGAGACAGTAAGTAGCTACAGATTCTTCTGCTGGCCTCAAAAAAAGACGTAAGTTACCATGAATTCTCCAGCTGCAAAGAAACGAATTCTGCCACGTGAGCACGGAAGAGGACTCTGAGCTTCAGAAGAGACTGAAGTTGCAGCTGACACCTTGACTACAGCCTTGTGCGACGCTGAGCGGAGGACTCAGTTAAGCAGTGACTGGACTACTGACCCATGGAATCTGCGAGGTATAAGTGTGTGTTGTTTTAAGCTGCTGAGTTTGTGGTAACTTGTCACACACCAATAGAAAATTAATACAAGGACATACTGTACGTGGGTTTTAAAAATGCTCTGGGCAGTATCTATGTATTTTTCAAAATGTGTGTGAGGCCACACATACCTTCATAGCCTCTCTTTCTCTCCTCTCACCTTGTAAACATAATAAAAGTATGATTTACACTCATTATTACCAAAGGAATGCCTCCGTTTATGACTCAACCCACTGCATGCCCACTGGACTTGTTCCTTTGAAATCACTCGTATTCTCCTAATTGTTAAAGTCAATAAGTATTTTCAGTCCTTTTAAAAAAACCTCATATTTTATGCTACATTGGACACCCAAATCACATCTAGCACTGATCTTTTTCTGGAGTTTTAGAGTCTTATCCCACTATCTGTTAGACATCACCACTAGGATGTCCAATAGGCCCTTTAAACTCAACATCTGTATTAGTTTCCTAGGGCTGCTATAACAAAGTACCGCAAACCAGGTGGCTTTAAATAACAGCCATTTATTGTCTCATAGTCCTGAACGCTAGAAGTCGAGGATCAGTTGTTGACAGGGCCATGCTCCCTTCGAGACTCTGCATGGTCTTCTTTGCTGCTTCTTCCTTGTAGTTCTTCCTTGCCTCTTCATAGCTTCTGGTGGTGGTGGCAATCCTTGGCATTCCTTGCCTTACAGCTGTATCACTCCAGTCTCTGCCCTCATTGTTACATGATGGTCTCCCTGTTTTCTTCTTATCATCGTCCCTTTGAGTGTGTGTTCAAATTTCCCCTTTTATAAGGACACCAGTCATATAGCATTGGAGCCTACCCTCATGACTTCGTCTTAACCTGGATAAACCTGCAGAGATCCAGCTTCTAAATAAGCTCACATTTTGAGGTCCTGGGAGTTAGGACTTCAACCTGTTTTTTGGGAGGGAGACACAATTCATCCCATGACAGCGTTCCCAGTAAAATGAATTATCTTCCCCCACTGCTCCTTTTCTTACATATGCTTTTATACTTATCACTTGAGGAGGGGCTAGAGTAGTGGATAAGAATGAGGGCTCTGAAACCAGACATTAATGATGTGTAATATAATTATTCTAAGCCCCAGTTCATGTAAATTTGGAAAATAATAGTTTAAAAAATTTAAAAATTTTTATTAAAAATTATTTTTAAATTGAGATATATAAAGTGAGATATAACATTATATTAGTTTCAGGTGTACAACATAATGATTTGATATTTGTATGTATTGTGAAATGATCACAATAAGTCTAGTTAACATCTATCCATGCATAGTTACAAATTTTTTTTCTTGTGATGAGAACTTTTAAGATCTACTCTTTTAGCAACTTTCAAATATACAATACAGTATTATTATTATTTTTTAATTTTATTTATTTTATTTTTTTAACATCTTTATTGGAGTATAATTGCTTTACAATGTTGTGTTAGTTTCTGCTTTATAACAAAGTGAATCAGCTATACATACACATATATCCCCATATCTCCTCCCTCTTGCGTCTCCCTCCCACCCTCCCTATCCCACCCCTCTAGGTGGTCACAAAGCACTGAGCTGATCTCCCTGTGTTATGTGGCTGCTTCCCACTAGCTATCTATTTTACATTTGGTAGCAATACAGTATTATTAACTATAGTCACCATGCTGTGCATTACATCCCCATGACTTATTTTATAACTGGAAGTTTGTGTTTTTTGATGACCTTCAGTCATTTTGCCCATTCCCCAAACCTTGCCCCTGGTAAGCATCAATCTGTTCTCTGAATTTATGAGCTCTATTTTGTTTTTTGTTTTTTTTTAGATTTCACGTATAAATGATATCATGAAATTTTTGTCTTTCTCTGTCTGACTTATTTCACTTAGCATAATGCTCTCAAAGTCCATCTGTGTTATTGCAAATGGCAGGATTTCCTTCTTTCTCATGGCTGAATAATATTGCATTGTGAATATATCCCACAATTTCTTTTTTTTTTTCTCTTTTTTTAACATCTTTATTGGACCACAATTTCTTTATCCATTCATCCACTGCTTCCATGGCTTGGCTGTTGTAAATAATGCTGCAGTGAATATGGGGTACAGGTGTCTTTTTTTGTTTGTTTTGGGATTTATTAAAAATAAAAATAGTTTCATAATAAACTTGCATTCTATGACAGTTTTTCAATATGCCTATAGTGTTACAAATTCTGTCTTTTAGACTCCCATCTTAGCTTTGACATTACATTTCTTTAAAAAATTTTTGTAAATAATCAATACTTTTTATTGAAGTATAGTTGATTTACAATGTTGTGTTAATTTCTGCTGTACAGCAAAATGATTCAGCTATACATATATATTCTTTTTTTATATTCTTTTCCATTACAGTTTATCATAGGATATTGGATATAGTTCCCTGTGTAATACAGTAGGACCTTGTTGTTTACCCATTCTATATATAAAAGCTTACACCTGATAACCCCAACCTCCCACTCCATCCCTCCTCCAACCCTCTCCCCCTTGGCAACCACCAGTCTGTCCTCTATGTCCGTGATTCTGTTTTTATTTCATAGATGTGTTCATATGTGTCATATTTTAGGTGCAGGTATCTTTTTAACATAGTGATTTCATTTCTTTTGGATGAATATGCAGAAGTGGAATTGCTGGCTCATATGGTAGTTCTATCTTTAAATTTTGTGGAACTTCCATACTGTTTTCCACAGTGGCTGCACCAATTTACATTTTCACCAACAATACACAAGGGTTCCCTTTTCTCACATCCTTACCAATATTTGTTATTTCTTGTCCTTTTGGTAATACACATTCTAACATGTGAGGTGATATCTCATTGTGATTTTGATTTGCATTTCCCTTATGGTTAATGATGTTGAACATCTTTTCATGTACCTGTTGTCCATCTATACATCTTCTTTGATAAAATATCTATTCAGATCCTCTGCCCATCTTTTAATCAGATTGTTTGTTTTTGCTGTTGAGTTGTAGAGATATCTCATTATGGTTTTTTTTTTTAATTTTTTAAAACTTATTTATTTATTTATTTATTTTTGGCTGTGTTGGGTCTTCGTTTCTGTGCGAGGGCTTTCTCCAGTTGCGGCGAGCGGGAGCCACTCTTCATCGCGGTGTGCGGGCCTCTCACCATCGCGTCCTCTCTTGTTGTGGAGCACAAGCTCCAGACACGCAGGCTCAGTAGTCGTGGCCCACGGGCCTAGTTGCTCCGTGGCATGTGGGATCTTCCCAGACCAGGGCTCGAACCTGTGTCCCCTGCATTGGCAGGCAGATTCTCAACCACCGCGCCACCAGGGAAGCCCCTCATTGTGGTTTTGATTTGCATTTCCCTGATGGTTAATGACTTTGAACATCTTTTCATGTACCTGTTGTCCATCTATATATCTTTTTTGATAAAATACCTATTCAGATCCTCTGCCCATCTTTTAATCAGATTGTTTGTTTGTTTGTTTGTTTTTGCTATTGAGTTGTAGAGGTCTTTATGTATTTTGGATATTAAGTCTTTACCAGATATATGATTTGCAAATATTTTCTCCCATTTGGTAGGTTGCCTTTTCATTTTACTGATGGTTTCTTTTGCTGTGCAAAAGACTTTTAGTTTGATGCAGTCCCACTTATTTATTTTGGCTTTTATTACCTTTGCTTTTGGTGTCAAATCCAAAAAAATCATTGCCAACACCAAATCAAGGAGCTTACCTCCTATGTTTTCTTCTAGTTTTATAGTTTCAGGTCTTGATATGTTCAAGTCTTTAATCCATTTTGAGTTAATTTTTGTGTATGGCATAAGATAGTGGTCCAGTTTCATTCTTTTGCCTGTGACTGTCCAGTTTTCCCAACTCCATTTATTGAACAGACCATCCTATTCCCACTGTATATTCTTGGCTCCTTTGTTGTAAATTAATTGACCATATATACACGGGTTTATTTCTGGGCTCTCTATTCTGTTCCATTGATCTATGTGTCTATTTTATATGCCAGTACCATACTGTTTTAATTATTATAGATTCGTGATATAGTTTGAAATAAGGAAGTAGAATGCCTCCAGCTTTGTTTTTCTTTCTCAAGATTGCTGTGGCTATACCGGGTCTTTTGTGTTTCCAAACAAATTTTAAGATTGTTTGTTCCGTTTCTGTGAAAAATGCCATTGGAATTTTGATAGTGATCACACTGTATCTGTAGACTGCTTTGGGTAGTATGGATGTTTTAACAATATTAGTTATTCTAATCCATGAGCATGGAATATCTTTCCATTTATTTGTGTCTTCAGTTCTTTCATCAATGTTTTACAGTTTTGAGTGTACAGGTCTTTTCACCTAATAGTTGTCTTTTTTTTTGGTATCAATATTGTGAAAATGACTATACTACCCAAAGCAATCTACAGATTCAATACAATCCCTATCAAATTACCAATGACATTTTTTACAGAACTAGAACAAAAAATCTTAAAATTTATATGGGACACAAAAGACCCTGAATAGCCAAAGCAGTCTTGAGGGAAAACAACGGAGCTGGAGGAATCAGACTTTCTGACTTCAGACTATACTACAAAGCTACAGTAATCATGACAATATGGTACTGGCACAAAAACAGAAACATAGATTAATGGAACAAGATAGAAAGCCCAGAGATAAACCCACACACCTATGGTCAACTAATCTATGACAAAGTAGGCAAGGATGTACAATGGAGAAAAGACAGTCTCTTCAATAAGTGGTGCTGGGAAAACTGGACTGCTCCATGTAAAAGAATGAAATTAGAACACTCCCTAACACCATACACAAAAATAAACTCAAAATGGATTAGAGACCTAAATGTAAGGCCAGACACCATCAAACTCTTAGAGGAAAACATAGGAAGAACACTCTTTGACATAAATCACAATAAGATCTTTTTTGATCCACCTCCTAGAGTAATGGAAATAAAAACAAACAAATGGGACCTAATGAAACTTAAAAGCTTTTGCACAGCAAAGGAAACCATAAGCAAGACGAAGAGACAACCCTCAGAATGGGAGAAAATAGTTGCAAACGAATCAACAAAGGATTGATCTCCAAAATATATAAACAACTCATGCAGCTCAATATTAAAAAAACAAACAACCCAATACAAAAATGGGCAGAAGACCTAAATAGACATCTCTCCGAAGAAGACATAGAGATGGCCAAGAAGCACATGAAAAGCTGCTCAACATCACTAATTATTAGAGAAATGCAAATCAAAACTACAATGAGGTATCACCTCACACCAGTTAGAATGGGCATCATCAGAAAATCTACAAAGAGCAAATGCTGGAGAGGGTGCAGAGAAAATGGAACCCTCTTGCACTGTTGGTGGGAATGTAAATTGATATAGCCACTATGGAGAACAGTATGGAGGTTCCTTAAAAAACTAAAAATAGAATTACCATATGATCCAGCAATCCCACTACTGGGCATATACCCAGAGAAAACCATAATTCAAATAGACACATGCACCCCAATGTTCATTGCAGCACCATTTACAATAGCCAGGTCATGGAAGCAACCTAAATGCCCATCGACAGACGAATGGATAAAGAAGATGTGGTACATATATACAATGGAATATTACTCAGCCATAAAAAGGAACGAAATTGGGTCATTTGTTGAGACGTGGATGGATCTAGAGACTGTCACACAGAGTGAAGTTAGTCAGAAAGAGAAAAACAAATATCGTATATTAACACATATATGTGGAACCTAGAAAACTGGTACATATGAACTGGTTTGCAGGGCAGAAATTGAGACACAGATGTAGAGAACAAATGTATGGACAGCAAGGGGGGAAAACGGCTGGGTGGTGGTGGTGGTGGGGTGATGAATTGGGCGATTGGGATTGACGTGTATACACTGATGTGTGTAAAATTGATGACTAATAACCTGCTGTATAAAAAAATAAGTAAAATTAAATTAAAAAATTTAAAAAAATTTAATGAGATATCAGTGCCTTGAACATTGTGTATGTTGCACTAAAATGTCAGCTACTGCTATAGTTGCTGTTATAATCATTGTTACTCTCTCAGTGGCATCAAATCTAGTATTTGTTTATAAAGAGATCAATAACCTGATTACATTTTGATCCTGACAATAGTCTGAAAGGAAGATAGAGTAGGTTAAGATCCCTATTCTATCAGATAAGAATAGTCACATTAATTAAGGTTATTTTCCCTGATCACCTAGACGGTTATCTGTAGAACTAGTGTAGAAAGTCAGTCTATATTTGAGCTCTTAAATCCAATATTTTTTCCACCACATAATTCTACCAAAATATATTTTTATAAGACAACTGCCAAACCAGCTGAACACCATACTTTGTACATTTTCCTTACAGATATTGATTAGGATATTCTTTTTTTTTTAAACCTTTTTTTAAAATTAATTTATTTTATTTATTTATTTTTGGCTGCGTTGGGTCTTCATTGCTACGAACGGGCTTTCTCTAGTTGCAGTGAGTGGGGGCTACTCTTCCTTGTGGTTCGCGGGCTTCTCATTGCAGTGGCTTCTCTTGTTGCAAAGCACGGGCTCTAGGCGCGCAGGCTTCAGTAGTTGTGGCATGCGGGCTCTAGAGTGCAGGCTCAGTAGTTGTGGTACACAGGCTTAGTTGCTCCGTGCCATGTGGGATCTTTCCGGACCAGCGCACGAACCTGTGTCCCTTGCATTGTCAGGCGGATTCTTAACCACTGCACCACCAGGGAAGCCCGATTAGGATATTCTTCTTTGAATATCTGTTTAGGGCATAGTCAGCATTTCCTCCTCTTCTATATAAATGATCATAGCCTTTAAGTTACATCCCAAATCATTAGCATTGAGTCTAATACCCTGTCTGCTCCATTTTCCTCTCCCCTCTTCTCTTGACCTTTACAAAGCCAAAGGTGCTGACGGGGAGAGCTGATGAATGTTAGTGAAGAAGGGGCTGCAAAATTAAGTTCATTTTTTCTTATACAATTTATGTCTTTGAAGGGACTCATGCAATTAAAGAAATACAGAAGATGAATTCTTGTTGAGATCTGTGTATTTTCTAGGTAGTAATAATAGCAAATGACAGTAGCCACACAGTTCACTTTGTTGAGTGCATGGTGATGTGACCAGTACTGTGAGGGACAGATATCAGGGGTCTTGTCTTTATTTTAATAGTTTTTGCTTTGGTCAAAGCCCTTATTTCCAGACAACAGGGTCTGACTAACAGATTGGAAAAGAAAAATGACTTGGTGGCTTACAAATCACCAAGAGGACTGGAGAAGTTGACTTGGGGTCTCTGCCATAGAACTGGTTAACCAAAGTCGCCTCTGCCTGTCCCTTCCCCCTTTCCCACCCCCACCACCATGCCGTTGCACTTCCAACACTGATGACACGGGAAGGTGGATGCCACCATTGCTGCCCTTGGAGCTCCAAGGTCTTGGACCTGCCACAAATCCCTTCTGTCACTGAGAGAATTTTTTCAATCTCTCCTTTGCACTGGTAGCACCCAGTCCAAGGCCTGAGGCAGGTTCTCAACAGATTTGTGGTGATTGTCAATTTACTTGAAAGTGTAATCCGAATACTAGCAGCATTAGCATCAGTTGAGAGCAAGAATTGCAAATTATGTGACTGCATTATCCTACTTAGTTAGAGTCTCCGGGCGGGGGGTGGGTGGGTGGGTGGGTATTTTAACAAACTTTCTTGATTTGGACATCCTTAAAGTATCAGTAGTACAGTAGGCCCACTAAAGTCTGAGAAGGGCTCCTCTAGGAAACATATCCTTACCTGACAAGCAGGCTGGGAAACAAAGTTGCAGGCATTTTCAGCCTTTATAGCTGAAGGCGGCTCAGCTTTGTCTCAATATTGACAAGGTGGGGGAGTCCCAAGACCTAAGAAGGGGGTTCAGCTGGCTAGTAGCCAAAAGGAATGACACGTGTCCAGGGCAGCTGTTGTTCTTGGAATGCTGTGGCTGGACTTCCTGCAGGCTGTAGTGATTAACCAGAGGAGTTTAATCTGCTTTGTTAAGGGGTATCTCAGAGTTAGCTACCCTCCCCCTCCCCCAAACCCTGATTGTAATTGCCGGCCTCACGCCTCCCTTTACCTCCTTCTTTATCCTCTTCCCTCTTCCCCTCTCCTCTTGGCCTCTGGGTCCTGCCCCTTCCCATTTCTTCTACTCTAGGCATTTCTAAAGTTGATTTGAGTTGTCCTCCCTTAAGGTTTCTGTGAAAAGGGAAGTCATTCTTCCTCTATTAAAGGCTGCTGTAATCACTGGCTTACGGAGTTGATGAGGCTTTCAGGGGAAGTTCTTTTTCATTTTTTTAGGCAGGCTAAGAAAACAAACACCCAGGACTTGCTCTATGCAAAATGTTGAAGCTGAGAAATTGGTTTTTAGTGCCTCCAGGCTCTTTTCATTTCTCCACTCCCCCACCCACAGCTTCCCTTCTTACTTCACTTTCACCTCTGTCACCAGCTGCCCTCCCCCCTCCCCCCCCATTAAAACATGCTCTTAGGGAAGAGTGATATCCTTAATGATGCTATCAGTCAATACACAGAATCACCTCTCTGAGGGTGTTTACATTTATAAAGTTTTTTTTTTTTTTCTGGTAGAGGAATCAAAGGTTTTGTTCTCACTAAACAAAAATTTCAAAGACATCAGTCAATTGGAGAAGTTATGATTTGTATCTGCTCATTTGGTGAATTAAGGGGTCTTGCTCAAAAACTTCTCCCACTGTTGTCTCTACTGATTTTAATTTTCTACTGTCCACTGTTACAGTTGGAGAATGTATCAGAGCTTTCCCATCTCTACCTATGTCTCATGATAGGTGAAAGACCCCAGAAATGGTGGGTTGCAGGAATGCTCTGGTCCTCATGAGCCAACACAGGAATGAGGTATTCCCCCCACCCCTGCCCCCACGTGCGCGCGCACACACGCACACGCGTGCACACACACACACACACACACACGCACACACACGCACATTCAGATTCCTTTTCTAAGAATCAGAAAGAGCCCTTGTCAGATTTGCCAGCTGTTGTGCACTCTCTTTGCAGAAGCCAATCTCCCCCATGGTTTTGACTTCCTGACTCTGTATCCTTTGGGATCAAGGGCTGAAATAAATCATTCATTTACAGCACATTTAAAAATCTTTTGAGAAAAAGAAATGTCACCTTTCTACTTTTTTTTTTGCTTTTTTGCCCTTCTACTTTTCATAGCTAATAATGTAAGGGACTGGCATCTAGGTTGATTGGACTACCTTATCTTAGTGGAAAAAGGCACTCCCTTCCCTGATAAATAAATGAGGATAGGGAGCTCTGTTTTACAATAGTGATCTTGAATTCGACCCCAAGCACTTCTGGTATAAGATAAACAGCAGACTAATGTGAAAGATCAAAGCAGAAACTGAATGGGGAGAGTGGAAAATGACCAACATCTCACAGTGCCATAAACTTATAATGCCAGCATTTGGTTTGGTTTTCACTGTGGTTGGAATTAACTTTTAATAACAACTCAATTGTTAGTACAAACAATGGCATTTATGTGATGTAGTTATCAGGGGTGAATAATGATAAAAATTTAAAAAATTTGTATGAAACAAAATAAACTGTGAAAAATATAATAAACTTATATCACGGACAAAAGGTTAATATATCCAATATATAAGAGCTTTTAAAAATAGAGAAGAAAAATACCAAAACTCTATAGAAAATTAGCACAAGGTTTGAACATGCAGTTAGTAGAAAAAGAAGTAAAAATTTCCTACAACTTGTGAATAGATATTCAACCTTGCTCACCTTGAGAGACAAATCAAAATTATACTGAAACCTTTTCTTACCTATCAGAAGTAACTGCCCTTGTATATATTATTATTATTTTTTTTGCGGCACTTGGGCCTCTCAGTCGGGGCCCCTCCCGTTGCAGAGCATAGGCTTCGGACGCGCAGGCCCAGCGGGCACGGCCCACAGGCCCAGCCGCTCTGCGGCATGTGGGATCCTCCCGGACCGGGACACGAACCCGTGTCCCCTGCATCGGCAGGTGGACTCTCAACCACTGTGCCACCAGGGAAGCCCTACATATTGTTTGGTACTCATATTCTATTGGGGAGTCTAGGTAGAAATAGGCTCTCATATATTGCTGGTGGAATGCAAAGTTGTATAACTCCTTTGGGAGTGGTTATGGTAATAGCCAGCAAAATTACATATGCATTGCTTTTTTTTTTTTTTTTTTTTCCGGTACGCGAGCCTCTCACTGTTGTGGCCTCTCCCGTTGCAGAGCACAGGCTCCGGATGCGCAGGCTCAGCGGCCATGGCTCACGGGCCCAGCCGCTCCGCGGCATGTGGGATCCTCCCAGACCGGGGCACGAACCCGTGTCCCCTGCATCGGCAGGCGGACTCTCTACCACTGCACCACCAGGGAAGCCCTGCATTGCTTTTTGACCCAGCAATTCTACTTCTAGAATTTATTAAGATTCACTGGCAAAAACACAAAATGACTGATGTACAAGGTAATTTATTGTGGCACCTTCTGTAATAGAAAAGATTGGAGAGAACCCAATAGTTCATCAATAGAGAACTGGTGAATAAATATTGATGCAGTTACATGAGGGACTACTATGTAGATGTAGACAGAAATGAGGATGTCTGTACACTGCTGCAGAAAAGTCTCCAGCATATAGTAAGGTGCAGGATGCTGCCTTTTTTAAAATAAATGAGGAGGTGATAAGAATGTTATATATATATATATATATATATATATATATATAAAATATTAACATATTATAAACAATATATAGTATGAAATAATTGATATATAATGTATAATACATAATAATAAATACAGCTGTATTAGTCAGGGTCCTCCAGACATATAGAACAAATAGGATGTTATATGTATAGAAAGAGACTTATTTTAAGGAATGGGTTCATGCAGTTATGGAGACTGGCAAGTCCAAAATCTGCAAGATGAGTCAGCAGACTGGGGACCCAGGAATAGTCAATGCTGCAGTTCAAGTCTCAGTTTGCTAGCAGAATTCCTTCTTGCTTGAGGGAGGTCAGTCTTTTGTTCTATTCAGGCCTTCATCTAAATGGATGAAGCCAACCCACATTGTGGAAGGAAGTCTGCTTTACTCAATGTCTACAAATCTAAATGTAAATCTCATCCAAAAACACCCTCACAGAAACATCCAGAATGGTGTTTGCAAAAATCTGGGCACCGTGGCCCAACCAAGTTGACACATTAAATTAACCATCACAACTATAAAGAATATTATATGGAATATACTTGCTTATATTAAAAAAATCAATGAATAAAACCCCCCACAAAACTGATTCTAAATAAAGTGGTTTTCTATAGAGGAATGGAAGGAACAGATATAGAAACTTGAATTCTCTGAATGTACTTTGATTTAGTTTTGACTTTGGAATTAGGTAAGTTTTTTGGTGATTCTAAAACAAAATTAAGTCAACATTTAAAAGCAATTCTTAATAACTGAAAGGAAAATGAAACAAATGTACTTGTGTATACAGTTGGTGGCTTACCTACATTGAGAAAAAATATTTCAAATGAATTTATGACGCATCAGTTTGAAACTTTGGTGGGACATATCCTAAAGACTAATAGAAATCAAACTTTTTTTCAGGAGTCATACTGTTAGTAATAATACTGGTATTCTTATTTTGAAAATACACTATACATAGAGTTGGCTAAAATGAGTAATTTTGATAATGTCATGAAGAACCTTGTTTTTTTTCAGTGTGAGGGAAAAGAGGTACAAATATAAAATCAAATAGTTATGTAGGGCTTCCCTGGTGGCGCAGTGGTTGAGAGTCCCCCTGCCGATGCAGGGAACACGGGTTCGTGCCCCGGTCCGCGAAGATCCCACATGCCGCGGAGCGGCTGGGTCCGTGAGCCATGGCCGCTGAGCCTGTGTGTCCGGAGCCTGTGCTCCGCAATGGGAGAGGCCACAACAGTGAGAGGCCCGCGTACTGCAAAAAAAAAAAAAAAAAGTTATGTAAATCTCCTAAATTTGAGTTGGAAATTTCAGTGTGAACTCATCATGTGTTTTTACATCTGCCCACAAAAAGGTCTAGAAACAATGATCAACCCGGTAGCTAGGAGTACCTTGTTGCCTAGATTGTGGTCTATGAATATCTCCTAAAAGTCCATGTCTCCTAAAAGGAAGCAAGATTCCTTGGATGAAGAGCTAATTTCAGGTCTTAGGGAGAAAATGTGCAAGATGACCTGAAACATTTTGTATTAAAAAGCAAGGTGGCTAGCATAGACAACTGGGGTCATGTCAAAACGACTCAAGAGCTCATTTGGAGGGCTTTCCACTAACTAATAATGGACAATTTGAATATCAGAAAGAATAAATAGACTGATAAACAGACTGAAACACATAAAATATGTTTAAAAACCCATGAGTACATGAGGATAATTATTAAAAAAAACACTTATTGGTCATCATCTTATTATTCTGAAAACAGGTGAATAAAGAGAAAGACTCAAACTTCTGCAAACTATTGCCTGAGCAACACTATTTCAGGGTAATGGAATAGTTCATGTGGGAAATAATTTTTTAAAAAGAATATTGGCTAACAAAAGGAAATATTGGCTAATAAATGAAAAAAAAAGAATATTGGCTAAAAAAGGAGTAATACAATTAAACTATCTTCATTTTATACCCCTAATTTAATTATATGATGGATCTAGGCAATGCTCACTACTGGCTGCTAAAATTGTTAGCTTTAGAGAAAGTCTGATCGGGACTGTGGCAGGTGTCTCTGAAGCTCATGCAGCATCCTCATGGACCACCTCTGATTTTAGCCTCAGCTATGGTGGATAGATCTGTTGCACTCAGATTCCTCTCCCACTATCAGCATCCCTCAATGCACATGGAGTCTTTTTATTAATACTTCATGCTCCAGGGCCTTGTCTGTTACCTCTCAAGCTTCCCTGGCTTCAGCTTTCCGGCGGCCCTGAGTGTGGAAGAGTTAATGTCTCTAAAAGCAACCCTCATCCAAGAGATGGGAGCTAAAGGACAAATGCTCTTGACTCCTGTTTTCCAGATGGACCATTCTTGGAGGTCTTCTGCGTGTGCCTCAGTGGAATTGCTAATGCACACTTTCATTGCTTTTTCTTTCCTTTCCTGTGTCACTGGTCTTGCTTGCTCCCTGCTGCTTCCTGAGATCACCTCCCAAATAAACCTACTGCATCCAAGTTCTCACTCCAAACTCTACTTGGGGGAAGAAATAGTAGGGCAGAAACTCTATCATGATCAGGCTGACAACATATGAGCTCACTGGTTCATGTCATTGTCACAGAAAGACAATCAGGCGGTGTGTTTCCAGCACCATTTGTAAAGTATTCCTTTCAAGCATTGAGCTTGAATCTAATCATGCCTTTATATTTAACTGCCAGTTCACAGGAACATGTTAAACTATTCCTTAGGGATGTAATCAGTAATCTGGAATGTGGGAAATTCTGCAAAACAAATGGCCCAATTTCTGCCACAACTAAATGATACAAGAAAAAAGTGGGAGGAGAAAACTGTGAATTAAAAGACACTTAAGAGAGCTATTAAACAAATCTAATGGTTTAGTTAAAAATGATAAACTATACAAGTTATAAGTTGGGGAGTTTGTTGATATTAAGGAGCTGCTATTAATTTTAAGTGTGGTATTTGATTAAGTGTCCTGTCTTGTAGAGATACTGAAGTACTGAAGTATGTGTAAATGAAATGATATGTTTGGGATTTGTTTTAAAATAATCTGATGGGTGGGGTATACATGAAATGAGATAATCCCATGAAAATGACATGGAGGTGGGTGCTGGATACATGGGGGGTGGGGGGGTTTGCTATACCCTTGTCTTCACTACTGAGTATGTTTGAAAATGTGTGTAATAAATGTTTTTTTTAAGACGATATTTCTCAGGATACAGAAATGAGAAACAAATGTACTAGAACTTCCAAAACAGACATATGCTGCGACCTTATGCTGAGCCATTTGGCTTCTTTGTCCCTCTGGGATTGTTATTTGTGAAGCATGAGCACACGCAGATTAACACCATGCTGTCTTGCAGGAAGTGCTGGGCTCCTATCACGCAGGGAATGCTCTTTGAATAATCGTTTTGGTCACTCCTGGGAGTTGAAAGTGATGTTTTGGTGAAGTATGTGCACATGCTCAATGTACGATAATGAACCTATGGATTCATTCCCCCAGATGGTCTCAGTTTGATGATATCTCTGAACCTGTTCTCTTTGAAGCAAGGAATTTATTTTGTTAATTTTGTCTATCCCGTAATATCCATCCCAGTATCTTCATTATGTGATGTTTCATTATACCTCATGGTGTGAACCGAAGGTCTTAGGTATTTTCTCATCTGATAGGAGAGGCTTAATCGGTGGTCTGTGAAGTCTGTCCTGGACCTTTTGTCTGGGTAGGTGACCCCGTCACTCACCTCGCAGGGCAATAAGAATGGAGTGTCTGTCTTCTGCTTCCTGGAATTGTGCTGAGAGCCAGCATATTTTGTATGTCAGCACTACACTGTATGCTTTGTACACGTGATCTCATTTCTTTATCTTCCACTGGGGATGGAATGTTCCAGATGGCCCACCTGCCCCTGGAACCCTGCCTTCTTATCCTCTCTCCTAGATGTGATTTCAGATGTCTCTATATTAGTTTGTTAGAGCTGTGATGACAAAGTCCCGCAGATTGAGTGGCTTAAACAACAGACATTTATTGTTTCACAGTCTGGAGGCTAGAAGTCTAAGATCGAGGTGTTGGCAGGTTCCTTCCGAGGGCTGTGAGGGAAGATCGGTCCCAGGCTTCCCTCCTTGGTGTGTGGATGGCTGTTTTCACCCTATGCCTCCTCACATTGTTTTCCCTCTATGCACATCTCTGTGTCTAAATTTCCCATTTTTATTTATTTTACGTTTTAAAATTTTTATTTGTGGTTTAAAAAGACAGAGCATAAAATTTCCAAACTTCAGTGTTTTTTTTAGTGTACAGTTCAGTAGTACTAATTATATTCACTTTGTTGTGCAACAGATCTCCAGACCTCGTTCCCCAGTGACCAACTCCCTGCTCCTCCCTCCCACAGCCCCCAACAACTTGCTCCTTTTAAGAATTTGACTACTTTAGATATCTAAAACAAGTGTAACCATGCACTCAAGTTTCCCATTTTTATTTTATTTTATTTTTTTAACATCTTTATTAGAGTATAATTGCTTTACAATGGTGTGTTAGTTTCTGCTTTATAACAAAGTGAATCAGTTATACATATACATATATCCCCATATATCCTCCCTCTTGCGTCTCCCTCCCACCCTCCCATTCCACCCCTCTAGGTGGTCACAAAGCACTGAGCTGATCTCCCTGTGCTGTGTGACTGCTTCCCACTAGCTATCTATTTTACGTTTGGTAGTGTATATATGTCCATGCCTCTCTCTCACTTTGTCCCAGCTTACCCTTCCCCCTCCCCGTATCCTCAAGTTCATTCTCAAGAGGGTCTGCATCATTATTCTTGTCTTGCCCCTAGGTTCTTTTGACCATTTTTTTGTTTTTTTGTTTTGAGATTCCATATATATGTGTTAGCGTATGGTATTTGTTTTTCTATTTCTGACTTACTTCACTCTGTATGACAGACTAGGTCCATCCACCTCACTACAAATAACTCAGTTTTGTTCCTTTTTATGGCTGAGTAATATTTCATTGTATATATGTGCCACATCTTCTTTTTCCATTCATCTGTTGATGGACACTTAGGTTGCTTCCATGTCCTGGCTATTGTAAATACAGCTGCAATGAACATTTTGGTACATGACTCTTTTTGAATTACGGTTTTCTCAGGGTATATGCCCAGTAGTGGGATTGCTGGGCCCTATGGTAGTTCTATTTCTAGTTTTTTAAGGAACCTCCATACTGTTCTCCATAGTGGCTGTATCAATTTACATTCCCACCAACAGTGCAGGAGGGTTCCCTTTTCTCCACACCCTCTCCAGCATTTATTGTTTTTAGATTTTTTGATGATGGCCATTCTGACCAGTGTGAGATGATATTGCATTGTAGTTTTGACTTGCATTTCTCTAATGATTAATGATGTTGAGCATTCTTTCATGTGTTTGTTGGCAGTCTGTATATCTTCTTTGGAGAAATGTCTATTTAGGTCTTCTGCTCATTTTTGGATTGGGTTGTTTGTTTTTTTGATATTGAGCTGCATGAGCTGCTTGCATGTTTTGGAGATTAATCCTTTGTCAGTTGCTTCATTGGCAACTATTTTCTCCCATTCTGAGGGTTGTCTTTTCATCTTGTTTATGATTTCCTTTGCTGTGCAAGAGCTTTGAAGTTCCATTAGGTCCCATTTGTTTATTTTTGTTTTTATTTCCATATCTCTAGGAGGTGGGTCAAGAAGGATCTTGCTGTGATTTATATCATAGAGTGTCCTGCCTATGTTTTCCTCTAAGAGTTTGATGGTGTCTGGCCTTACATTTAGGTCTTTAATCCAATTTGAGTTTATTTTTCTGTATGGTGTTAGGGAGTGTTCTAATTTCATTCTTTTACATGGAGCTGTCCAGTTTTCCCAGCACCACTTATTGAAGAGGCTGTCTTTTCTCCACTGTATATTCTTGCCTCCTTTATCAAAGATAAGGTGACCATATGTGTGTGGGTTTACCTCTGGGCTTTCTATCCTGTTCCATTGATCTATATTTCTGTTTTTGTGCCAGTACCATGCTGTCTTGATGACTGTAGCTTTGTAGCATAGTCTGAAGTCAGGGAGCCTGATTCCTCCAGCTCCATTTTTCTTTCTCAAGATTGCTTTGACTATTCGGGGTCTTTTGTGTTTCCATACAAATTGTGAAATTTTTTTTCTAGTTCTGTGAAAAAATGCCAGTGGTAGTTTGATAGGGATTGCATTGAACCTGTAGTAGAGTCTTTGGTAGTCTACTACCAAAGTCTACTACCTTTGGGTAGTAGAGTCATTTTCACAATGTTGATTCTTCCAATCCAAGAACATGGTATATATCTCTCCATCTATTTGTATCATCTTTAATTTCTTTCATCAGTGTCTTATAATTTTCTGCATACAGGTCTTTTGTCTGCTTAGGTAGGTTTATTCCTAGGTATTTTATTCTTTTTGTTGCCATGGTAAATGGGAGTGTTTCCTCAATTTCTCTTTCAGATTTTTCATCATTAGTGTTTAGGAATGCAAGAGATTTCTGTGCATTAATTTTTTACCCTGCTACTTTACCAAATTCATTGATTAGCTCTAGTAGTTTTCTGGTAGCATCTTTAGGATTCTCTATGTTTAGTATCATGTCATCTGCAAACAGTGACAGCTTTATTCTTCTTTTCTGATTTGGATTCCTTTTATTTGTTTTTCTTCTCTGATTGCTGTGGCTAACACTTCCCAAAATATGTTGAATAGTAGTGGTGAGAGTGGGCAACCTTGTCTTGTTCCTGATCTTAGTGGAAATGGTTTCAGTTTTTCACCATTGAGAATGTTGATGGTTCTTGGTTTGGCATATATGGCCTTTATTATGTTGAGGTAAGTTCCCTCTACTCCTACTTTCTGCAGGGTTTTTATCATAAATGGGTGTTGAATTTTGTCAAAAGCTTTCTCTGCATCTATTGAGATGATCATATGGTTTTTCTCCTTCAATTTGTTAATATGGTATATCATGTTGATTGATTTGCATATATTGAAGAATCCTTGAATTCCTGGGATAAACCCCAATTGATCATAGTGTATGATCCTTTTAATGTCTTGTTGGATTCTGTTTGCTAGTACTTTGTTGAGGATTTTTGCATCTATGTTCATCAGTGATATTGGCCTGTAGTTTTCTTTATTTGTGACATCTTTGTCTAGTTTGGGTATCAGAGTGATGGTGGCCTTGTAAAATGAGTTTGGGAGTGTTCCTCCCTCTGCTATATTTTGGAAGAGTTTGAGAAGGATAGGTGTTAGCTCTTCTCTAAATGTTTGAAAGAATTCACCTGTGAAGCCATCTGGTCCTGCGCTTTTGTTTTTTGGAAGATTTTTAATCACAGTTTCAATTTCAGTGCTTGTGATTGGTCTGTTCATATTTTCTATTTCTTCCTGGTTCAGTCTCAGAACATTGTGCATTTCTAAGAATTCGTCCATTTCCTACAGGTTATCTATTTTATTGGCATGTAGTTGACTGTAGTAATCTCTCATGATCCTTTGTATTTCTGCAGCGTCAGTTATTACTTCTCCTTTTTCATTTCTAATTCTATTGATTTGAGTCTTCTCCCTTTTTTTCTTGATAAGTCTGGCTAATGGTTTATCAATTTTGTTTATCTTCTCAAAGAACCAGCTTTCAGTTTTATTGATGTTTGCTATCGTTTCCTTCATTTCTTCTTCATTTATTTCTGATCTGATCTTTATGATTTCTTTCCTTCTGCTAACTTTGGGTTTTTTTTTTTTCTTTAATTGCTTTAGGTATAAGGTTAGGTTGTTTACTTGAGATGTTTCTTGTTTCTTAAGGTAGGATTGTATTGCTATAAACTCTCTTAGAATTCCTTTTGCTGCATCCCATAGGTTTTGGGTCATTGTGTTTTCATTGTCATTTGTTTCTAGTTATGTTTTGATTTCCTCTTTGATTTCTTCAGTGATCACTTCGTTATTAAGTAGTGTGTTGTTTAGCCTCCATGTGTTTGTATTTTTTGCAGATTATTTCCTGTAATTGATATCTAGTCTCATAGTGTTGTGGTGGGAGAAGATACTTGATACGATTTCAATTTTCTTAAATTTACCAAGGCTTGATTTGTGAACCAAGATATGATGTATCCTGGAGAATGTTTCAAGAGCACTTGAGAAGAATGTGTATTCTGTTGTTTTTGGATGGAATGTTCTATAAATATCAATTAAGTTCATCTTGTTTAATGTATCATTTAAAGCTTGTGTTTCCTTATGGATTTTCATTTTGGATGATCAGTCCATTGGTGAAAGTGGGTTGTTAAAGTCCCCTATATGATTGTGTTACTGTTGATTTCCCCTCTTATGGCTGTTAGTATTTTCCTTATGTATTGAGGTGCTCCTGTGCTGGGTGCATAAATATTTACAATTGTTATATCTTCTTCTTGGATTGATCCCTTGATCATTATGTAGTGTCTTCATTGTCTTTTGTAATAGTCTTTGTTTTAAAGTCTATTTTGTCTGATATGAGAATTGCTACTCCAGCTTTCTTTTGATTTCCATTTGCATGGAATATCTTTTCCGTCCCCTCACTTTGAGTCTGTATGTGTCCCTAGGTCTGAAGTGGTTCTCTTGTAGACAGCATATATATGGGTCTTTTTTCTGTATCCATTCAGCCAGTCTATGTCTTTTGGTTGGAGCATTTAATGCATTTACATGTAAGGTAATTATCGATATGTATGTTCCTACTACCATTTTCTTATTTGTTTTGGGTTTATTATTGTAGGTCTTTTCCTTCTCTTGTGTTTCCTGCCTAGAGAAGTTCCTTTAGCATTTGTCTTAAAGCTGGTTTGGTGGTGCTGAATTCTCTTTGGTTTTCCTTGTCTGTAAAGCTTTTAATTTCTCTGTCGAATGTGAATGAGATCCTTGCTGGGTAGAGTAATCTTGGTTGTAGGTTTTTCCCTCTCATCACTTTAAATATGTCCTGTCACTGCCTTCTGGCTTGCCGAGTTTCTGCTGAGAGGTCAGCTGTTTACCTTATTGGGATTCCCTTGTGTGTTATTTGTTGTTTTTCCCTTGCTGCTTTTAATATTTTTTTTATTCAAGTTTTGATAGTTTGATTAATATGTGTCTTTGCATATTTCTCCTTGGATTTATCCTGTATGGGACTCTCTGTGCTTCCTGGACTTGATTAACTATTTCCTTTCCCATATTAGGGAAGTGTTCAACTATAATGTCTTCAAATATTTTCTCAGTACCTTTCTTGTTCTCTTCTTCTTCTGGGACACCTATAATTCAAATGTTGGTGTGTTTAATATTATCCCAGAGGTCTCTGAGACTGTCCTCAATTCTTTTCATTCTTTTTTCTTTATTCTGCTCTGCAGTAGTTATTTCCACTATTTTGTGTTCCAGGTCACTTATCTGTTCTGCTGCCTCAGTTATTCTGCTATTGATCCCTTCTAGAGAATTTTTAATTTCATTTATTGTGTTGTTCATGATTGTTTATTTGCTCTTTAGTTTTTCTAGTTCCTTGCTAAATGTTTCTTCTATTTTCTCCATTCTATTTCCAAGATTTTGGATCATCTTTCCTATCATTATTCTGAATTCTTTTTCAGGTAGATTGCCTATTTCCTCTTCATTTGTTAGGTCTGGTGGGTTTTTATCTTGCTCCTTCATCTGCTGTGTGTTTTTCAGTCTTCTCATTTTGCTTATCTTACTGTGTTTGGGGTCTCCTTTTTGCAGGCTGCAGGTTCATAGTTTCTGTTGTTTTTGGTTTCTGTCCCCAGTGGCTAAGGTTGGTTCAGTGGGTTGTGTAGGCTTTCTGGTGGAGGGGACTAGTGCCTGTGTTTTGGTGGATAAGGCTGGATCTTGTCTTTCTGGTGGGCAGGTCCACGTTTGGTGGTGTGTTTTGGGGTTTCTGTGGACTTATTATGATTTTAGGCAGCCTCTGTGCTAATGGATGGGGTTGTTTTCCTGTCTTGCTAGTTGTTTGGCATAGGGTGTCCTGCACTGTAGCTTGCTGGTCGTTGAGTGGAGTTGGGTCTTGGCGTTGAGATGGAGGGCTCTGGGAGATTTTCACCAGTTAATATTACGTGGAGCTGGGAGGTCTCTTGTGGACCAGTGTTCTGTACTTGTCTCTCCCACCACAGTGGCACAGCTCTGACGCCTGGCTGGAGCACCAAGAGCCTGTTCTCCGCACGGCTCAGAAGAAAAGGAAGAAAAAAAAGAAAGAAGAAGATAAAATAAAGTGAAATAAAATAAAGTTATTAAAATAAAAAATAATTATTAAGGAAAAAAGTTTTTCAAGTAAAAAAAAAAAAAGGAGAGATAGAATCCTAGGACAAATGGTAAAAGCAAAGCTATACAGGCAAAATCATACACAGAAGCATACAGATACACACTCACAAAAAGAGAAAAAGGGAAAAAAATATATATCGTTGCTCCCAAAGTCCACCTCCTCAATTTGGATGATTCGTTGTCTATTCAGGTATTCCACAGATGCAGGGTACATCAAGTTGATTGTGAAGATTTAATCTGCTGCTCCTGAGGCTGCTGGGAGAGATTTCCCTTTCTCTTCTTTGTTCGCACAGCTCCCGGGGCGAAGGGAGCTTCTAGTGTGTGGAAACCTTTCCTCCTTCTCACTCCCTCTCACTGTTTTTTCTTTTGCCGTACCCAGGTACGTGGGGGAGTTTCTTGCCTTTTGGGAGGTCTGAGGTCTTCTGCCAGCGTTCAATAGGTGTTCTGTAGGAGTTGTTCCACATGTAGATGTATTTCTGATTTGTGGGGAGGAAGGTGATCTCCGTGTCTTACTCTTCCGCCATCTTGAAGTTCCTCCCAAATTTCCCATTTTTAAAAGGACATCAGGTGTGCTGGATTATGGCCCACCCTTATGACCACATTTTAATTTGATTATCTCTGTAAAGAACCTATTTCCAAATATGATCACAACATATAAATTTGGGGGGTGGCACAATTTAACTTGTAAATCTCCAAAAGGGACTATTCCTTGCGCTTCTAGAATAGCTTATTGCTTTTCTGAAGACTTGGTTTGTTCCTTGCTCTAAAGTGGGCACAAGTACGGAAATTTTAGGGCTGGAAAAGGGTGAGAATACTGGAGGTGATGTTTTGGGAATTCTCAGACATAGATAAGCAGGAGACTGCTTGCAAACTGTGAAGTACTTGATGTTCCATGTGAATTACCATGCTTAAGATTCAACTTAAGATTGATATGAGAGTTCACAAGTAATTTGACCTCCTGGGTAGCTTTTCATTAGCTTTATCTCTGGCTCTGATCTCTCAGTAACAGACAGTAAAAGAGTTGAAAGAGGCAGAGACTCTGTACGTGGCAGAACCCTGGGGCTTGCTGTGAGGGACGTGGTTAATGGAAAGGAGACAAAACCCTGTTGTACCCTTATTCTGGCCACAAGAGTGTACCCTATTCTGCTTACAAAAATCTAGCTGTGGAGAAAAATGGGGAAATAATTCCTTTAACAATAATTAGAACCAGAAAGGAAATAGCAGAGAGGGTGTAAGTAGAGATATTTCTGTTTACAAATCTCAGTGAAATCTTAGTAAAATTGTGAGGAAAAAAAGGCGAGAGAGTAGTTCTTGTATAGCTATGGGAAGGAAATAGTGAAAGGAGCATTTCTGGAAGTGAGTGCGCTGTAGGGTGTGGGATAGCCAGCTGCAGAAAGTTGCCCCATCCTGACATTACTGTAGGGCCTGGCTTAGCTCCAGCGCCATGTGCTCGTCCCATTCAGTTCTGTGCACCCAGCTGCACATTCACCCCAGTGCTCTGGGTTCCCTTGCTCTCTGATTCCCTGGCTCTAAATGTGGGCTGTCTGTTTGTGATTCCCGATTTTACCACCCATGCAGTCCTTACTCCAACTGCTGTGCGAGTCTTTGCTGAGCAGGCTCCCTTGCTCTTAGAGATGCTGTCAGCATTGGAGAAGAGAAAATCCCCCTGCTAGTTCAGTAGTGCCATGGAACCCCAACCACAGGTTCTTGCTTCTCCTTTTCTGGCTGAAGGAATGAATTTGTAGCCAGACTGATCAACCCCTCTTCTGCTCCCTAACTGCTTGAGGAGAATGAAATCAGAAAGCTGCTTATGAAAACTTCCTAGAGATGTAAAAATATGTATATTTTATAGTTTCAAGGACTATGCAGCTTAGGTGTATTTGCTCTGGGGGTGAAAAGCAAATTCAGTGTGAAGTGGGGTGACTCACTAGTTGCTTTTATACTTGAGTGCTTCAGCCTGCCATGCCTTCTGGCTGGGATTTGACATATAAATTTCATTAGAAAATATTTCTTTGGGTTGTCAGAGGTTGGAAAGAAGAATGCTGAGACTGGAGGATCACAAAGACAGGATCTGAAGTGGGCAGTATGCTAAGAGGATGCTAAGGGAAAAGAGAAATGAGAAGGGTCTTTGGTGTTATACATAAGCACTGGATTTGCTTCTTGCAGAGAGCGTTAATTGTGGTTTCTCTGATTTGTAGAGACTGGTTTGCAGAGGCAGGGACTGGAGCCTCCTGGGAGGCATTCTTTTTTCCCTTGACTTCCAAACCCTTGTCCTTCTCCTTGCCTGAAACCTCAGTTACTCTGCCTCTCCTTGCTCTCTACTCCCTCCTTCCAGTCCCATGTCATTTTTGTAGTTGTCTCAACACTCCCCCGGTTGCCAGACTACTTGTCTTTCTTTCTTTCTTTAGAAGACCCCAGTACAAAGAGTATAAAGTTTTTTTGGAGAGGGAAGGAGGAAAGGCAGGCTCTTAATGAAAAATAAGGACAACAGGCCTTGAAATTCTAGTGGAATTCATTGAACTTCTAGACATAATATTAGTGGAATGGTGTTTCTGTTTTGATTCTCAAACTAGTGTTAAATGTCAAGTCAGGACCCAAGCTTTCAGTATAATTCTTAACAGTTTCTCATCTCAAAATAAGGGAAGAACATTGACTTCTCACGGTGGATGACAACAGTAACTCCTCTGGAGGAGGCTTTTCTTGGCACTTTGGTTATAAAAGGCTCTTATATGATTATAGCATATGGTGATAGAAGCTAACAATTTCTGCCTCTTCCTTCCTTCCTTCCTTTCT